>NW_020455532.1:5560170-5740773 GCF_003342845.1 Nothoprocta perdicaria
CATCTGGAGAGCGCGCGCCCTCCCGCCCCGCCCAGCGCGCACATCTGGCTGCAGCGCCGGGGGGGGGGCACAGCTGGAGCTGCCCTTGGGCCCGGTGCGCATCTGCCCGCCCACGTGCGCAGGCCCGGCCCGGCCGCCGCCCCGCGCTCCGGGCGGCCCCGCGCTCCGGGCGGCCCCGCGCGGGCCGCAGGCACCGGGGACCCTTCGGCGCCGCCGTTCGGGGCCGCTTTGCTTCAGCCGCGCTTCCTGCGGCGGGACGGGGCGCGCTCGGCAGCCCCCTGCCAGCCAGCAAAGCGCGTCCCGCTCCCAAAGCCCGGCTTAGCGCAGGGGGCCGCCGCGCAGCGCCCCCTAGTGCCGCCGTGCGGCGCCGCCTCCCCCGGTGCCACCGGCCCCCCCGCGCGCCCCCTGGCGACACCGAGGCGCCGCGCACCCCCCAGCGCCCGCAGAGCGGGGCCTGGGGCGGGGGGACCCGGGGGCAAAGGCCCCTAGCAGCGCCCGGGGGCTGTGTCACGTCTCTAGAGATAACGGACGTGTGTGAGGTCGGGCTGCGCCGGGGCCGAGCGCGGCCCGAGGTGCCGCAGGGCCGCGGCGACCTCCGTGATGTCGGCGTGGAAGGGAWGCGGTGCTCCGGGAACCCGCCTTCACCAGGGGGCTTCAGGCGCATTTAAATGTGTTTTGMGCTATGTGACTCCACGTCCCCGTTAGGAATATTTATGTTAGATGTAAAATATAAGTGGTTTTATATGAGGCATGGCTCTTGGGAGCAATTCCCAAGGCAGCGTCAACATCTGTTAGCCGTTTTGTCAAGGCTAGGGGGCCGCCAGGATGAGGGGGGCAGCAAATTGCCACAAGGTTGGGCTTTGCATGGGTTGTAAAAGTTTCTTGGAACTTTTATTAATAAAAGGTTATTATTTTTTCTTGATTTCGCCTGGAGTAAACCAACCTCTTCCAATCCTAATTTCAATGTGACTCTTAAAAGACAAACCTAGACAAAGTGTTTCTGACGCCCTATCTAATCTCATTGGAACATTTCAAGGCAGAAGGCCYTTGGGGAGAGAACAGCTCTGCGGGTTTGGTCCCTGCGCAGCTGTGGGCCAGGGCTCAGGACTGGTCTCCATAATGCTCCTTTTCCTCTGCATCGGGAGGGAGAAGCAGCGAGTTGGGTGCAGTCCCCGGACCTGCTGCAGCCTCTGCCGCCACACACCAGGATGCAGCGCTGCACAGGTGCAGTGCCCGGAAAGCTCCATCTTGGAAGCAGAGGGGATGGATTGATCAGCCTCCTGTGGGGCGTGTGGCCACTGGGACCATGGCTCCGAGCCGCTGAGCAGGAGCAGGGCATCACACAGGCAACTCCTGTGCAATTGCTGCTGGGAGAAGGGCAAGACCCTCTCCAACCCAGGAGGCCTTCCAAAGAGCTCCCTGCCCGGCGGCCGGTCGGAGGCAGCGCCGCAAGGGCCCTGGGGCTCCCCGGGCCGGCCTCAGCTCCCGCCAGGGCCGAATCCCGGCGGGAAGGGGGCGGAATCCCGGGCCGGTGCCGCCGCGCGCCGCCGGGGGGCGCCGCGAGCCCGGGCAGCGCGGGCGGGGCGGGGGCTGCGAGCGCCCCGCGGGGTGCGGCACTGCGGCCGTCCCGCCTCGTCCCGCACGGCCGCACACAGCAGCACCTCCCTGCGGTCCCAGGGACACCAACTGAGAGCACCTGAAATGCAGCAACTGCCGCCTCCAAGGCACAGCTCTCCCATACATGTGTAATATTACCAGTGGCTGTTTTACTCCAGTTAGACCGACTCTCCCGCCAGCCTGTGTAGGCTTCCCGTGGTCCATGTTAGCCACAGTGATACTTCCAGTGCCTTCAGGCAAAAACACCCATAGTGTCTTTGCAGTGATCTGTTAGTGTGGATGCATTCGCTGCCCAAGCCTCTCCCTATTGTATTTTCAGTTAGGGAAAGCACTAAACACATTGCTCCGTGTTACAGCAATTTAATTTGCTACCCTTCAAGAAGTTGCCTACGAGCACTTACAGGTTTGCAGGGCTTTTCCACTGCTTTTCCTGTAGGTTTTCCTGTGAAAGTTCCAGCTACTTGGTCTGCAGCCCCAGGACCTCTGAAGAGAAGTTTCTCCTTCAGAAATTTCYGTGTGAATTACTAACCTCTATTAGTGGGAACTTCTGACACCTGTCAGGGTATCCAGCAAGGATCCAATCACCGTTTTCCGTGATAGTTCTTTACAGAACTTGGATACCCCATACAAAAAGCAGTGGCCCAAGATAATCTTTATTTCCCAAGATCTGCAATTGATTTATCAAGCCAGTAGAGAAAGACTAGCTAGGAAATGCCAGCCACCTCCGGAGAACTCCTGGAAAGGCAGCGGTCGGCAGCTCCTCTGCCATCTCTTTAGGCATGCAAGAAAACAGACTAGTGAGAAAGCACCCGCCACCGCTCACAGCGCCCGTCTCGCCATCCCGCTGGCTTCAGGGTGGCTCTTGTCRCCCTGCGGCTGCTGCCCTGCACACCCCCCGCCTCCCTGCTCCTCGCGCAGCCCCCATGGGGGGGCTCCGGCCTCCCCTCTGCTCCGGGAAATTTTCCATCCACGGGGAGAAGGTATTTGCTCATGTTGTCTCAGTGGCTGCAGGCTCCGGTGCCAATCCTCAGGTGTCATCTCTGCAGCACCCGGTAGGGCAAAGAGCAGCGTGTAGATAAAGCAGGGATTGAGCAAGCTGCGGCTGCAAAGGCCAGGCATGCTGGGTCAGAGGTGAGCAGAACATAAGCACAAGGCCAACAAATACCCGAGCATCCCCGTGTCACATGGGAGCAGGGGTGAGCGAGCGCTGAGCCGGGGCAGGACTCTCTGCTCTTCAGCGAAAGAGCTGCACGAGGCCGGGAGATGTGGCCGGGGCCCTGGCGTGGGGCACGCGCGGTGGGCATGAGACCTGGGTCTAGAGAGGGGGAAGGACGTGCCCACGGGTTTGTGTGTTAACATGAGAAAAGGCTCAAGGCTGAGAACTAGGGGAGAAGGAAGGAAAGTCAACCCCTTCCTGAGCTGAGACGCTGTCCGTATCTGATGTTTCACAAATTTATGCAGCAGAGAGCAGTGGGTGGGAAGCAAGAGACCAACAGGCAGCCCCTTCCAGGGAGAGCTCGCAGGTTGTGCTGGTGTAAGATTTGCAGCTGTATAAATATGGAGTGAAAARGGTATAAAAAGAAGTGAAAGGTAGAGTGCAGAACATGCTTAGAAATRAACTTCCATTTTACCTCTCTATTTTGCAGCTTTTATCCCAGCAACACTCTGCCTAAGCCAGCCCCTCACCCCAAATCACCCCCTATTCCCCCGAGACCGTCGTACGCCGCCCCCGCGCTCTCCCTCCATGTGCCCGTGCGCACGGACACGGCTCCCCTCCCAAACCACCGCCACGCTCCTCTCTTCCTCACACCAACACACAGGCTGCAAAGCCCCGTTCACTGGGGCATGGCACCAGCTTCTGGCACTCATGTCCTCCCTCTCTGCCCCTGCGTGTCGTGTTTTGRACTGTGGCTCTCCGGCTGCGAGATCCGCAAGGCGAATAACACAAGAGATCTGCACTGCTGATGCTACCCGCCTGCTGGCAAGGACTGCAAGGCAAATAATACAAGGCTTGTGCTGTATATAACAAGCATCACCACAAATTATCACCAGCTTGTTTTTCTAGTGCACAGACCTCAGTTCACAGTTCTTATAAACTCTTCAGTCTAACATTTCACTATGTGTCACTATTAAACTGGAATCTAACTAAGTAATTTGCGGGTGATGCCGTCTCCATCCCCAACTGACTAGTTCTGAAAAAGGAAATCAGGAAGTCGCTGGAAAGCAGCACTTCTCACCAAACGCCGACTCTGCCCAGGGCTGTTCCGCCAGGAGCCTCCTTACAAAAAGGCCCCTGTCCTCAGCCATTCCACGGGGCGACACCAGGGCCTGGACCCCTCAGCTGGGAATGTCTCATCCTGGCACCTCAACTCCTACCTAAAGAGTTTCTTGACAGGGAAGGCTTTTCCAGGAGGATTTCCAGAGCTGGCCAGGTGCGGAGCCTCAGGGACAGCCTCGGGGACAGGCTGCAGGGTGCTCAGGGGTGCTGGGACACCCTTCACAGTGCAGATCTCACTCTGCACCCGCTCATGCGTCCAAAGCCCCATTTCTGGTCACGTATTCGCTAGGGCAAGGGCGGAAACAATGTGAAAGAAACCAGAGGCAGCCCSAAAGCGGCTCGCTGAACGCCGGCCGGGGTTTGGGTGAGCGGCCGGTGCCGCCAGCAGGTTCCCACGAGAAGCTGCGAGCGGATGCGGCCACCCCGCGCGTGGACGCCGAGCCCCGAGGCTGGAGGAAGTTTAAAGAGCAGCAGGGAGAGTGGGGAGGCCGGCGGGGCACGGGAAGGAGGCGACAGGCCGGGCATCCAACCTCAATTACCTTTCTGGCTGACGTGGGATCTCCGTGAGTACGGAATTACTCAGCCCCGGCCGGGAAAGGAGGTGTGGGCCCTGCCACCCCGATACCATCTCTTTCACATGATGGTTGCACAGTGGTTGTGCCAGGGGAGCTCGGCGCAGGCTCGGGCACCCGTTTCTGCTGCCGAGCAGCAGAGCATCATGCAGGAGGTCAGAGGCAGCAAACGAGACCCCCAAGAACATCCCAGGGGCCTGGGAGCGTCACCAGTGCAGTTTAATGTCCAGTTTTAGCTAATGGCTCTGGCACGCTGGAGACCTGGCAAAGCCCAAGGGGGCATTTGGAGGAGCCAGAGCTGCTTGTGAGCCCCGAGACATTCCAGAGGCAGAAAGCCAAGGAGCCCGATTTCCACGAGTTCAGTTGCAAGGGCCAGTTAGGGCGGCCGTTGCGTGGAGCTGTCAGATGAGAATGCAGGATAAAGACCCAGAGAAGAGAGTAAACAGCCCGAAGAACAAGCCCCGGCTCAATACAACTTGCCAGCCTTTGCACCCAATACAGATGTTTGTATTTGGGAAGGTATGGGCTCTAACTGCAACCTGCAGACCAGACCTCTGGCCAGGCCCAGCTCCAATTTAATCTCTGGTGCGCTCACCGAAGATTAGCTTGGTAGATAAAGATGGAACTAGAAATATTTGAAGTCTGCAAACCTGTTAGGGTACTTTAGTTATGGAAAGAAAAAGCCATTGAAAATGTGAAAAGAACAAGAAAAGAGAAGAAAAACAAAAAAGTCAGAGGAGCCTGGTGGTCTCCTCAGACTGCTTTCTAAATTCTTCCTCTTTTCAAATTCAGAAGTTTGAACATTATGAACAGTTGACTGTTTAAATCATATAATGCAATACCTGTTCCTCTGGCTTAACGTTACAGTATTTCCCACACCGCAGGATTGCTTCACATTATTCTGAGAGGCAGTGTCATTTTCCCTGCAGTGCTGGGTCTTCTTTACTGAGGCGAAGGACACTCCTACTTCCTTTAATTATATGTTTTGTTTTAAATTAATGTCCTTTATTCTGGGGATGAATCACCAGCTTGTAGACAGGTAAATGTGGGAGTAAGGGAAAGAAAATATAAGTTTGATTCCCAAGGTGGGTGTCTTTAATTAAAACGGACATCAAGATTCTGTTTTCCTTCCCAAACTCACCCTGCGCACCCAATATCACGGTCCCGGTGGACTCCATGTTCCTGTGCACGTCTCGCGCTCCCTTTCTGGCTCGCTTTGAACACAGCCCCCTTGGCTTTCAGAGTAGCAGTTCCCTATCGCTCGTGTGCCCTCAGAGTTGCACCATACCCTGCAAAGTAAATATGCCCASACAAACTTTAAGGCCACCATCCCCGCGCGAGGAGGTGGGGAGCGCGCGGGGCTTGCCCGGCTCCCTCACCCCACCAGGGCAGCCGGGGCAGCGCCGTGTCCGGCTCCAGCTCCATTTCACCGAGTTCCCCACTCGCTGTTGTAAAGCGGTTCGGAGCACGTCTCCATGGGACAACTCTGCCTGCCAGTGGGATTTACTTAATCAAGCACTGGCCGGAGAATAGCAGGATCTGGCTTCTATTTGCAGCTTTCTCCCTGCCTTGGCAAAAGAGCTCGGAAAAATCTCGCCTGCCTTGATTTCCCCAAGGGTAAAACGGGACCCAGGCGGGATTTGCACCCACCTCTGCACAGCACTGTCAGCCCTGCGGCACCGAGCCCTACCCTCAGATGCGAAACAGCCCAGCTGGGGCCGGGGTGGCAGCAGGGTCCCCACGGGCGCCCGTGGACCCTCGGGGTCGAGCAGCGCCGGCCACTGTTGCGTGCGGGCGTTGCGGGCGCCCCGAGACGCGGCGCTGGCGGCGAGGCCGGCTGCTCGCGGCCTTACCTGCGGGCCCGCGGGCCAGGGCCCTCCCTCGGCAGCCGGCCCCGCTCCGCTGGGGTGGCTCGGTACAGCCGCACACGCACACACCCCCGGTGCCTCCTGCGGGGCCCGCGCCAGCGGTTGCGAAGCGTGCAGCGTGGCAGGCGGCCAGGCGCTGACGTTCCTGTTGCTATGGGATCCACCGCCCCTATAAATAACTGAGCAAAGGAACTTTCCTAAGTCAGAGACTTTAGGACACGGGACCCACAACCAGATGGTCCGGAGGAGAAACGCGGGCTCGAGCAGCAGCGGCAGGAGCAGCCGAGCCCCGTCGAGCCGCAGCTCCTGAGGCAGCACCGCGGGCAGCGCAGCCGGGGGCCGTGCCCAGAGCCACGGACTGAGGCCGGCTCTGGAGCCCCCCACCCCAACGGCGGCTGCTTGATCCTCTGCCGGGGGGGCCCCCCGCGCCGTTTCCTCCTCCCCGCATCGCCCTTTGCTTTCATGCAACGCCTGGTGGCCTGGGACACAGCATGCTTCCCCATCCAGCCGCCCGCCTTTAAATCCATGGAAGTGGCTAATTTCTACTACGAGGCGGACTGTCTGGCTGCTCTGAACAAGCTGCACCCGCGGGCGGCCGGCGGCCGCGCCGTGAGCGAGCTCTCCGTGGGGGACCACGAGAGAGCCATCGACTTCAGCCCCTACCTGGAGCCCGCGGCCGCGCAGCCGCCTCCTCCCGCGGCAGCAGCAGGGGGCAACTTTGAGCCTGCCTGCAGCGGCGGCCAAGATTTCCTTTCCGATCTCTTCGCCGAGGACTATAAAGGCAGCAGCGGCGGCGGCAAGAAGCCCGACTACACCTACCTCAGCCTCGCCCGCCACGGCCCGCCGGGCGCCGGGCAGGCCCACAAGCCGGCGCCGCTGCCCGGCTGCTTCGCGCCGCACGCCGCGGACACCAAGGTGGAGCCGGTCTTCGAGAGCCTGGACTCGTGCAAGGGGCCCCGCAAGGAGGAGGGGGGCGCGGGGCCGGCGCCGGGGGGCATGTCCTCCCCCTACGGCAGCGCCGCGCGCTCCTACCTGGGCTACCAGTCGGTGCCGAGCGGCAGCAGCGGGAACCTCTCCACGTCGTCCTCGTCCAGCCCCCCCGGCACCCCCAACCCCTCCGAGCCCTCCAAGTCGGCCGCGGCCGGCGGCGGCGGCTACTCCGGCGCCGCGGCGGGCAAGAACAAGGCCAAGAAGTGCGTGGACAAGCACAGCGAGGAGTACCGGCAGCGGCGCGAGCGCAACAACATCGCGGTGCGCAAGAGCCGCGACAAGGCCAAGATGCGCAACCTGGAGACGCAGCACAAGGTCTTAGAACTGACGGCCGAGAACGAGCGGCTGCAGAAGAAGGTGGAGCAGCTCTCCCGGGAGCTGAGCACCCTCAGGAACTTGTTCAAACAGCTGCCCGAGCCGCTGCTCGCCACCTCGCCGCGCTGCTGACCCCCGCGCGGGGCGAGCGCCGCCGCCCTCCATCCCTCCCTCCTGCCGCGGAGCCCGGCGGCCGCTCGGTTTGGTTGTCGCTTTTTCCTTTTATTTTTATTGTTTTTGGTCTTTTTTTTTTTTTGTTTTGTTTTTTGTTTTTTTCTCGCGCCGGCGGGAGCCCCCCCGGGCCGGGCGGGCTCGGCGGGCTGCGGGCGCGGGGGGTTATTTAAAAGAGCGAGAGGAGAGCGAGGGCAGAGTGATGCAATCCGCGAAGCATGGCTGGGAATGCTGTGTACATGATGCAATCTCGTGTAACTGTCAGTCATGAATTGAGTAATCTGTTAAAGATGTTCCTACTTTTTTTTTTTTATTATAAAGAATAATCTATTTCTATAAGAAAATACATATGTATATTTTGGGATCTATGCATTCTTGCTACATTTGAAGCATTAATGAACAATTTTAATAAACTTTATGACTAGGTTAAAAAAAAAAGGAGCTTGTTTTATTCGGAGGGCATCTTTAAAGTTAGATTGGAGGCAGAGCTGAAAATCTAAGTGAATCCAGCTCGGTGCTGAGGGCAGGGACCAGGATTTTTGTTTGTCTTTTGGCTTCTTTTTTTTTTGTGACTCAGCAAAAAGAAAAAGAAAAAAAAAAGAAAGAGAACAAGCAAAACAAAAACAAGGGAAAACCAGAAAGAGCAGAGCTGGGAGCTTTAGCCTGTCCTTGTTTTCTTGCCTCTTTTTATTTCCTCTTACACTTGCCATAGCTGCGGCGCGGGGTTGTTTGGGGAGGAGGTGTTTGGTTTTGCTTTTTTGCACTTCTCCCTGTCCTTGATGCGTAGAGTGAGATCCGCTGGCCAAGCCATGACCAGYGTTTGGCAGAGCAACTGCAAGTCCAAGGGGGAGGGAGGGTGGAAAAAACAAGGCAGGCAGGCAGGCCAAAATGAGGTTTTCTTTCTTGCTTGAGTGTCTGTTCTCCAAGTTACGATTCAGCATTTCTTATGTTTGCAGTTTACAGGACTAAACACGGAAAGTAGCATTTCTGTTGGCCGTTGATAATTCGGTGGTGGCTCAGGAAGCTCGCGGGGAAGCCGGCCAGGTGAGAGGCGCATGAACAGCTCTCCCTGATACTCCCCCTTGAAACTTTAAAACACTGTGTCTAAAAGCAGGCGTTTCTGCATGGAAAGGTGTTGGTTTCTGCATGCACGGGGGCAGCAGGCAAGGAGGAAGTTTGCAGCAGCCACCGCTTTGTTTTGGGGAGAACGGAGGCTCTGCTGCTGCTGCGGGGARCCCGACCGGCCAAGGCTGCCTCGTCCCGGGTCCCTGGCTCCCCGTCCTGCTGCCCTGGGGCCGGCTGCTAAGAGTCAACAGGCTCGAGCTGTGGCGGGAGGGAGCTGAGCAAAGGTCTTACTCAGCAGTTTCCATTTTCCTGTTAGGCCAAATTTAAGCACTCAGTTTTCAGATTCAGACTCCTAATGCCCTGCAAAGATATTTCCTAGCTGTCTRTACTCTGTTTGACAGTAGAATCTCTATTCAGAGTTTTCTCTCTTAAATAAAACAGTAGATTTGAATATATATATCCCAGTATAAAGAGCAATGGAGAGCAGAAGAAACTCTTGCTTTTGACTGCTTGTTTGTAGCGTTTCTTTAAGCAAAGCATGTGTTCTGCTGAAGGAACTGCTCTACATTTTTGGACACTTAAGATCGTATCTTCCTCCAGCAGGTAAAGCTCCCGGAGCTCTCCCTGAACTTTGCTTTGCATTTCCTGCTCCCGCTATGCCGCTCCTGCCAGGAGCTGCGCGGGGAGGGTAAGAAGTGACATGTTTGCCTTGAAACAGATTTATCTCCCTTTTTTAAAATGCTTTTTACTTTGTGTGGGGAGTCCAGTGCCTTGTACGAAGGCTCGGCGCGGACCTCCCTGCGCCGCTCGTGCTGCTGCAGCAGCCCGGGCGCGAGCTCTCGCCTGCGCCATCCCTCGTGACCGTCATCTCCCCAGCCTCCCATGGCTGTTGATTCTCCCGTCCTCGTTACGAAACTGCTCCGTGTTCGCGGCGCGGCGGAGGCCGGGTGCCTTCCCCACGCGCCGCAGCGGCGCTCCCGGCCCGCACGGCGCCCAGGCCTCCGCAGACACATCTCTTCTCTTCTCCATAGGCGACGAAGCCTCCGTCAAAAGCTCGGTTTGTGGAGGCTGGGAGGCAGGGGAGATTGGAAGATAAGATGTACTAAAGGTATTTATATTTGTTTAAATTATAGTCCAGTTCTGGAGATAGAGCATGAATGAGCTAATCCCCGTCCTTAAACTTTGCCTGCTGCAGCTAGGAAGAGTCGGGGCCACGTGCGGTTGCAATTTAAAGAATGATGTTTAAATTCCTGCTGTATTCCACTGTATCTCCTAATTTGGGTTACAGATTTCTCCTTCTGGAGGGACCTGGTGCAGCACTGAGTCTTTGTCAGAAAAATACAATTTCAGATGGAAAACAGAGGAYATAAATGCACTGATTTTACTCTAGTCTTAGAAGGAATTTGTGAAAGATTCAGAAAGAGAATTTCTGAATCCTTCCCTTTAAATCTGGGGTTAGCCATATAACCTACGCTTCAGGAGCTTTGTAGCACTTTYACATGCACAGAGGTCACAAAATACCCTACTTTACAAAAACAGAGTACAAAAAAGCCCCTTGCAATTAAAATACTTCCTAGAGAAAAAGAAGAAAAATTGGAAATGAATCTGAGACAACTGCAAGCACTGAAGGAGACAAAAGATTCAAAAAACTTTTCAAATCACAGTGGGGGAATCGGAAAATCCCTGTCCAAACACTGTCTCAGCTCCAAATATTGATATAGCTTCACATTACAAATAAGATTGTGTTGGTTGAAAGCATCGCTTGGTGTATCTCGGCTGGTTTCTTACAGGATTTCTTTGTCCTAAATCTTCTCAGTCCTAAATCAACTTAGTACAAGTTGTCATAGGACTTTGTGTGTGTATACTCAAGCAAACCATGCTTGAGTTATGGCAAATGATTCTAGTTTTCTGCTTTGAAGCTTGTGGAGGTTTATACACAACATTTGTTGTAGCCTTTGTTTTCCTCTTTCACTTTGTTTATTTCATTTACTGATTCATATAGGTCTTTCTCACCACTACTGAAATAACCAAATTTCCTCCTATGCAGAAATAAATCTAGAAGGTCAAATCCCTACCATTGACAAAGCATCTAACAGTTTTATTGTTTGCTAGGTCTTTCAATTCAATCATGTTTAGTTCTGCAAAAGAATTTTTATGTACTATTTTAAAACAAAATAATTAAATATACTGACAATTACTAATTTGTTAGCAGTTCTTCTATGTATTAATACAGATTATTATTTTCTACTTTCTTTATACGCCCAAAGCATCTAGTAATCCTTGTAGCTCTGACATTGTGCGTTGCTTTTCCCACTGCCTTCCATTTATCACTCTTGGAGGATGCTGGAAAAGTTGCACTTTCTTCTGTACTAATTATTTAACTTCTATCAGATAAAATCACACACATGCAACGCAGGATTACCGAGCTGGGAGACTCAATCACATTTGGTAAGTGTGGAGTTTTTTCCTCTTGTTAAAATCCCACAACTGCCTTCAGCTATTGGGATTACAACCTGGAAAAGCTGTCAGTGAGGTAACTAGCGCCTCCAAATGTTTGTGCAGTTTTTACCTTAACAATTGTATTGCTAGAACAACTGTCATCAGTGTGGATGTGCATGTCGATCCTGACATGACGCCAGCACAGCAGCAGTTGTGATCTGCAGTAGATCTCTCAAGGTCACACTTTCACAGAATAGATCCAAATTCAAGCTTCATTAGTTCTAAAATTTTCACTGATTTGTAATATTTAGATCCAACTATTTTTTCAAGCTAATTACAGTCCAAGATATTGGTCTATATCCAGTTCTGGCCTTGCCCTATCCCATCTGCTCTTGCCTTGGCACTCCTATATCACACATTCCACAGCTATCACAGCACGTTCTCACAGTTTAGAGTCTTTAAACCTGAGGTTTTATTTAGGCCTCATTGTATAATTCCAAGTGATTTACAGAATGATGAATCCTCCAAGGCCTCGCACGTCCTCTCCGCACGGCACACGGAGAACCCCAGACCTGCTTGGACGGGCTCTCCCAGAGCCAGCTCTGCGCATCGCCCAGGCAGGGTGAAAACGGGGGTTTTGAGAGAGGCTACAAAATCGGGAGTTTCACATGGCCACACGGAGCAYGCGCCGTGCGCGTTTGCTCTCTATAAATACCTCGGGTTTACTAGTACATCGCAATAGCAGTTCATTAAGCCTGTGGTATGTAGTTCATGGATGTTGTCTAGAAATTACAGTAGCAAGAAGCAAAGCATCTTTCATACAACACAAAATCTCTCTAGTGCCCGATCAAGCTCCATGGAAGCTGCTGAGCTCCTCCGAGCTCCGAGCAGAGGAGCTCTGCTGTGGAAACGCTCGACACGGTGACACGATGGGAACAGATCCTGTGYGCAACATGATGAAACTATTACTTGGCTGCCGTCATTCAGAAAGGGAATCACAAGAGTTTCCCAGGGCAGCGCCGGCRGCTCCTGGCAGCGCACGGGGGCTGCTCCTCACCCGGCCACCGGGACCCGGACCCGGGGCGGGAGGGTTTGGCAGCCGTTTGGCTGGGTGTTTTGGGTGGCTGCTTGGCTGGATGTTTTGGACAGCCGTTTGCCACCCTTCTGCGAGTCTAGGTGAAAGTGTAAAATACAGATTCTGTCTTTATTGTTGCTTGTAGGCCAGAAACTGAAGCTGTTGCTTGAAATACAGAAGGACAGAAAATGAAGCTAGAATGTAATGTCTAAGCATGTCTATCATTATGCCTATCATTAAATGTACAGGAGCAGAATGAACTCTATGGCTTAACTTTAGCCCTTGTGTACACAGTGCCCTTAAACACTTGCAAAGCAAACTATATAGCTGCAGCATTAATTAACAGAGAATACTGACAATTTCTGAATTCAGAAATTAAGACACATGAGACGAAGACTTGAGCTTTGGCAAAAGCACGTGAATTGAAAGACACAGTTTCTGTTCCTGTTTTTTCCACCAGTTTATTGTCTCTTTAGATAGTCTCTTAGTCCCTAAATGTCACAGAAGCTCTATGCACATATGTGTGTGTCTAATTACGAGGCAGTTGCCATAGCTGCAGGTGTATTTGCCTATTATATATTTAGATCCTGATCTTATACATGTGCTTCRTTTTATACGTGTAGCTGCAGTGATTTCAGTGGAACTATTATTACTCACATGAGTAATGATAAATGCATAGATCTGTATTTACATGGATGTATTTACATGGATCTGTATATACATGGGTCTGAGCTCACAGTGTCTCTGGGAAAATACATCCTGCTCTGTTTCACCTACCTGCCCTGGTACATTTTGAGCACTTTTACACCACATGTATTTGATCTCTAGGGAGCTACCTGTGCACAGGGRCTGCTTGGCAGTATCCCTCTGTGCAAGGGGAGACGACAGCAGCTTCAGCTCCTGGGGAGCACGTCGGGTGCTGCCTGTGCTCTCACAGCCACGCTGGACCCCAGTTCCACAAAGCACCAGTGTATGTTAACCCTGAGCATTAGCGAACCAGCACTGAACACGAGCCTTAAAGTTCTGCACACACCAAATGGTTTGGTGAAACGCGTCCTTGCAGAAGTGCTGCCAGGCCCCTGGTTATTGCTGTGATGCAGCTGTGACAGGGGCATCAGCCTAGGGAGAGAAAATGCAACATAAAAACTGGATATTCAGAAAAGATGCACCGAAACAGGCCAAAAAGAAAAACAAAACAATTTCTTCTCACTGTGCCAGAGCAGCCCATCCAGTCTGTATGCTGGCCAGGTCTGGCAAGTCACAATTTCAGAGCGCGGTGTTAGTACCTGGCTGGGGATGAAAGGGATCTTAAGCAACAATCCTCGCCACATCAGCAAGAGCCGCTGCCAACAGCCATGGACTTCTGCGGGCTGGAAGACAACTGATAAAGCAGATGCCGAGAAAAGTAATGGTTCCTGCATTGGGCAATCTCAGTGCTACTAATGGCTACTGGAAAATGTTATTTTTATTTTATTTTTGCAGTTGCATAAGCCTGATTCTCTAAAGGCTCACACTGGCATGGTGTTTGTATGTGGCTCTTTATGGCAAAGCATTTTATTCAGGTAAGCAGATATTTTACAGGGGAAAACCACTACTCCTTGGTAGTTGTTGCTCTGTCAATCATGCATGCAAGTCAATTGTGTCCTTGTCCAGAATTAGCTCTTACGGATTTTGGCTTGTGGATTATGTTGCACTCAGAATAGGTGGGAATGATGAAATCAAACCTGTTGTAATACAATCCAGKGTCTAGTTCTAGGGGAGACAGTTCATGAGACGGGTTGGCAGTTGGGAAAGGGTTCAGCAAAAAGGACTAGAAAGCAGATCTCAACACAGTGAAGAAGCCTCAAGAGAAGGAAGTGATACCAACCAGCACACGGTTCTGGGAAGGCTACAGCAAGTTGTGGCGCTGATGGGAACCGTGTCCAGCAGACAGGCTAGGGGCGCTGAGCTATTTTCCCACTGACCTCATGGTAACATGAAGTGAAAATTCCACTGCAATGTTTCCTGCCAAGTCTTTAAAGACAAGAAGAAGAAAAAAAAGGCTCCCGCTCCTGCATTTTGCATTAATTCACTAGCAGGTGCTCTTCTGCACGAGCCCTGCGAAAGCTTTGTTACCAGAGGTATACTAACTATTAAACAGCCATAAGCTTAAACTGCTATTTACTGTAGGCCTGTGCCTTTTTATTGCACACAGGGAGGGAACTCCCTTCTCAGCCCTCCAGGTGGTCCCTCCAGGGCAGGGTTGAGGTGCATTGGTGAGAAGGGGTGGGGTTGGGTGGGAGAGGCTTTCATTGCTGCCCTACCTGTTCTGGGCATAAATTGAAATGATCGGTCTCCAAATCCTGCCAATTAGGCACGCTTTACTGGCATTAGAGTCACTTTACAATGATAGCTACAATTAAAATGTTTCCCTTTAAAAAATAAGGCAAAATCTGCCTTATTGAACTCCCAGAGCTGCGATGACGTGGGGTCGGAGGCCTCCCGGCCCTACCCAGCCAGGCAGGAGCAGGGCAGCATCCTGCAACACAGGGTGGCTTGGGGACAAGCACCTCCTAACGTGCTCATGTACCCCCTCCCAGCAGGAATTGTGCTCTAGGGAGCCCATGGAGTAGGTCTGGAGAGGGCARGCTGCACTATCCCTCCCTTCTGCCCACTGCTCCAGCGCAGCATTCAAGGTAGGATTAGATGTGAAAAACAACAGTGTAATCCATAGGCTCCACCTGCCAACAGAGCTCCTCCTACTTGGGAGACAAATTCAAGATGCCTTCCAGAAGCCTATGGGGCTGCTAACAAGGTCAGTACCTGTGCTCTCACTGTTGCCCTTCTCATCAACACGTTCCTAAATGAACAGGCAACCTCTCCGAGCAATCGCTCCTTGGTTTCTGCACACTGTGGCAGACACTGCTCTTTTCTTTGCACATTGCTCCCACTCCAAGGGTTATCTTGGTTACTACAAAGTCCAGAAATTACAGGGTTTTTTTTTTCCTAAAAAAAAAAAAAAAAAAAAAAAAAAAAAAACTTCATGCAGCATGTGCTTCTGTCTGGGAAAATACCAGTGCACTGTGCTGCCCGGCAAAAGCATAAGCTGGTTTCACCCTCAGCTGCCTTCAGTGAAGAAGACAAAGACCATCTCTCCATACTCCTTTCGCAGGAGCCATCCTCACCACTTATCTGTTTATTCTCTTCTGGTCCAAAAATAAGATACCAGTGTGTCCCCAGGCAGGTACATTGGTGGAGCCCAGTGTGGTACAGGATCTACTGTATGTATCCTGTGCTAAACGCCCAACCCAGCTAGTTGCTTTTCACCCTCTGCTACAGAGACTCTGCCCCATCTTAGCTAGGCAGGAACACAGTGGTTCTGGAGCAAGGAAAATGAAGTGCTGGAAACTTATTTTATGATCTTGGGCAAGTTACTTCAGCTTCCAATGAAGGTGAAGTATCTTTTGATATCTGAGTATCTTTTTATTTCTAAAAAGATACTTCCCGGATGTGGGAGAACAGAGGAGGGTGTCTAAGTACTGTCTGTTTAAAGAGTTATGAAACATGAGATAAGAGACACTGGCAATACCATTTATTCATTAATTAAAATCTATAGCCAATGCTAAAACTATGAATGAGTCAGACAGGGAAAGTTTTCATTTACCTTTGCCGTCTGCTCGTGGGACAGTCTTCTGGTGAAAATAGCTGGAAGCACAACTGGCCCTCACACTGAGCACTTCCCGGCATTAACMTGACCACATGGAATTTGGCTCATTATATATGTAAAATAGGCAGATGCTATTAGAAAGTAATTTTTTGACCCAGGGAACAGAGAAATCCATTCCGCATGATGACATCTCCTGCAGAGGCCATATTTTTATCATGCYTCAGACTTTTTAAGGTGACTGAAGTGACCCACAAAGTTGGGTTCTACCTGCTGGTTTCTCCCTTGAAACCTGAGGTCTGTGTTCACACAACTTCACTGATTCCTTGGCATTTTCCTGTCAAATTCCCTTCGACAGTCTGCAATTCCTGATGTTGGTGGGGAGAGTCACAGGTTTATTAAGTGCCTAATAATATGCTATTCAGGGACAACATGTAATGATAATAAAAKGTCCGTATAATTTTGCCTGACTCATCAATCGACATGGAAAAAGGAATGAATGGTGTTCATAAAGGTACCTGTAACAGGCTGACGGAAAGGTTTAATGAACAAAGAAACTAGCAGTGTTTTGCATTGTTAAGTATTTTGCAGGGCAGAAAATTAATTACGCGTGAGGAGGCCACGCTCCCCTGGAAGGCCTGTGCAGGGCTCAGCCAGGCTCCCTCCGCAGCCCCGGCGTCGCCACCGCCAGCCTCTCCGTGCCTCAGCCGTGCGTGTGAGTGAGCAGCCCTCGCGAGAGTTTCACCACTGCAAAAGCAGGCAAAACTACCTTTTCCATCTATAAAAATCACATTTTTGCAGATTATTTATACCTTTTTATTCTTGTGATTTCATTAGTTGAGATGAAATGCAGCAGATGGGTCTCCAGGAAGCCATATAAATCCAGAGCCTGCATCGATCCCAGCCTGATGATCTGAGAGACGTGGCACTTGGGCCCGGGGCCCTGTCGCGCGGCCGCGGTGAGAAGGTGCAGTGCCACGAGCTGAGGGAAGCAGAGAGCCCTCGGCGCCGCCGCCGCCAGTGAGGCTGAACGTGCACGGGCGAGTTGCCGCTGCCAGATCCCGCTCTGGCCAAGCCTGGGTGAAAGGTCAGGCCCGAATTAGGAAGCAAATGATTGAGTTACCGGCGTTGCAGCAACCRAAGAAACTCTCACCGACCAACTGACTAAGAAAGTGGGATATCATCCCTAGCTTTTGGCAACTCTTTTCTCATAATTAACCTTTATTACACTGGTCACCTCCAAACCAAACAAACTCCCAGTTCAGTTGCGAACATAAAAGACATCAATTAGGTTTATGTAAGAGTCTTGCAAAATATGAAATAACAAAAGCTGCCACCAAACCAGAGCAGGAACAAAATTCATGACCCCACAGCACGTTGGCCTCTCGAAAGGCCAAAGCCTGGTTGCCTGCCAGAGATCACCTATTGCCCGGCCACAGTGCCCGCTCGGCGCGCCTGCTGGGCTGGGAAGGGGGCACCGCTGGATATTCTGTTTATCTAAATCTGATGGCAAGGCTAAGGTTGGCACTTACCTGCGTGAATCACCAACTACTAAAATTTAAAAGCTTGCATATGCAAATCACTAATTAAACATATTAGCATAGCCAGTTACCCAAATTGTAATCTTAATCGTATCTCCCAGTTAGGCATGCGATCACACACCCCTTCGGCAGATTTGCATTCGTGAACATGGTTTCCAAGGGAGTAAGGTCCGGAATCGAGACTAGTAACCGATTTTTCCCCAGGTCGTTCCAGGAAGGAAGAAAAAGAGAAATGAGAATACGCTGAGTGTCTTCCTCTCCCACAAGTAATGGGAACTTGGGCAGAACCAGGTCCTGATGTGGAGAGCAGAACCACAACCGGAGGGGCTAGCGGTGAGCTAGGCTGGCTCTCAGTTAATCTGGTGCCCATCTTTGTGACTCTTTCGACCCAAACAGCACAGCTCTTCCCTCTATTAGCAAATAGTCAGACAGAGGAGAAGACTATGTGCCAGATTTTGACTTTATTTACATTGAATTAACTGAGATTAGAATCTGAGACTAGAAACTTTCTTTATACAGTTACAAATAGCTATATTATGCAGTTTTAAGGGGTTAAGAAAAGGAGGAAATCATAACCACAGAAGTCATAAAGGCAACTCATCCCAAGCCAAATAGTTTTGTTTCTAACGCAGGGCTTTAATTATAACATGTCATATAATGATGACATAGTGCTATAATAGGCAAATATAATGCATTAATCTGATATTATATTTTGGCTTTAACAATAGGTGCAGTGAACCAGCCTTAGTGGATAACTCATTCAGAACCTATCTGCACACTCCACCTAGATACTTATCTGCTTCTTTAATTAAGTGGAGGGAAACTTCTTGAGGCCATACCCATAAAGCCAGTCTCTCATGATAGCAGAGTTACTGGAAGCCTTTGGTAATCGCTTACTCCCACGTACTGTGGTTAGCTTCCAACTTGGGCTCTTTCCTTCTTACTTTGGAGCCACCTATTTTTTTCCTAGTATAAATCTAAAACCAAACAGGGGAAAAAAACACACCGTCATTAACCTCCTCAGGACTAGATGAGGCTTCCTAATTACAGAAGTGAAAAATGGGGCGATGGCAAGTTTTGCTTTCACCGGTGTGTTTCTTGAAAGGGTAGCACCAYGTAGCATCATGGGCACGGTGTGGCCAGGGTCACCTTTCCACTCACTAATGTGAGTGCCACAGCTTGTCCCCGGCGTGCACTTACTGCAGAGATTACAGCAAGTGACTGCAGTGGAAACAGGACCGGCCTGGGGATAAGATCAGCCTTCCTGATCCAGCGGGCGCTGTGTGACTTTGCATACTCTGAAAACAACCTTCACTTCTAGTTCTTGAAGCATAACGAGCCTCTAGGATTTGCATGCTAAGCAGCTAAGATATTCACGTGGAAAAGGTGCTTCTCTGGGATGTGGTGCTTGCTGCCCATGAGGGACTTTGGAAAGAAAAGCCCTCTGCGGTCTGCTTARCACCCAGCAATGGTGAAGGCCAGGCATGTAAACAGCGTGTGAGAAAAGCGCCGAGGCAGCGATCTGGAGGGCACGCCAGAGACGTTCCTGATGTAAGAGCAGCATAACAGGCGCTATGGTCCTTGCATCGTCCCCGCGGCCTCCAGCTCCCTCTCCCCTTGCTCGCCCTGCTCCCCRCCTCGCCGCCCAGCGTGGCCGGTACGAAACGGGCTGCCGGCCACCTTGGAGCAGATCGTGCGGGGAATGTCACGGCAGGGCTTCTTAATTTTATGGTGGCGCCTAGATAATACGGTGATGGGTACTGAAATGCTGAAAAACAGACAGACAGATAGCTAGATAAGATTAGACATRTAAGTAATTTAGCCAGTCATCATACAGAGCAGCTGACATAAGTTCATTTGTAAAGCCAACTGCTAAAATTGCCTTAGAAGTCCTTACATTTTAATTCTGCTGAAAGACAGACCTTTGATCTGAATTGTTTTGGTGGCATGTACATTATTTGAATGGAACTTCACCTGACCAGGTAATACCAGACCGGTCATTCCTGGCATATTATTGTCACAGGGGAGCAGTGTACATGCAAATCCAGCCCTACCGATAGCTCAAGGGCAGGCAGATAAGTGAGCATCGTGGTACAGATACGGCCTGAGAGCATGATCACCACCTTGTGCTGCTGATACACAGGATGAATCAGGGCTAATAAAAGGCTCAAACTGCCCYATATATGACTAAACGTTACCCCAACATGCTTTTCAATTACGCATGTCTAGAAAATAAAAGGAGAGAAATTATTAGATAAGTGTTATTGCTTCTCTTTTTTATTAATATTTATGTATTTATTTATGCAGGGGAGGGGACTGGAGATGGAGGAGAAATAAAAGAGACCTGTCAGATTCACTGTTGTTTACAGGCAGTCTTACATTCCAACTCTCACGCACTAGCAAAACACCAAGGTGTTTGTATTGCACTCATTGCAGGGAAAATTCCTTGTATTTACTTTTTTTTTTTTTTTTAATGTGGCATTAATAAATAATTCAACGACACTTCCTATGGCAGTTTATTTTTGAGGTGCGTTATTTGTTTAAGCACTAGATCTGGGGCCATGCTAGTATTCCCCAGTACAGAAGGGGAAAGAGTATTAGTATGAAGTGGAGAGATTATCAGTGTTTCTCAGAGCAGCATTCACCCCAGCACAGCCTTTCCACACCACCAAGTTCCACTAAAACAAAAACTGCAAAATACATGGATGAACCACAGATAAATGGTTGCACATCTTAATTAGTGATGGATGAAGCTCTCAGAAGGTTCTGTGGTTTAATTAGAATAAGCATTCAAAAAGTTCACATGTTAATTTAATCCAAGCCTCTTTAGTTTATAATGATGGAAGTCACTCTCCAGAGCTGGCTTACTCAATCCATTTTTAATATAGCCTGACTGCAGTCGGGCTTGAACCGCTGCACAAACAACAGTTGTCACGAAAAGAGGATCCCTCCTTCAAACCCACTCAAAATCAGTATTTGCAGATGTGCAGAAAAACCCAGCGACTGAATAGCACACTCCAGACAGTGCCTGCTACAGTCTTGTGTCCTCCTGTGACACTTCACTTTTGCATGTACTTGGCTCTAAGGCTTGGATTAATCTTACTGAACTGTTAGAATCACTGTTACCTTAACATTAGGATATCTCAGCCTCTTTTTGGAGTTCCCTGGCTCTCTCCAGTAGCTACAGACAAGGAGCTGGACTGCGAACTTGTGCATCTCGTTTATTTGTCTGCACTTWGAAAGGCTCAAGGTCCAGCTGTGCTGTGAAATCTCTGATGTTGTGGTACCTCCCTGACTAGTAATCTGTCCCCCTAAGCTTGTCCATTATGGGATATTTCAAGTCAGCTTTGTTGCACACGGATCACTATAATGGACTATAAGAGCCTTGATTTTCCAAACAGAACAACAAGTGTTCGTACACAATATGCCCAGGGCTTGATTCCCCGCAGTCTCCTGCCTGTGTAATCAAGCCCATGGACTCATGGCAAGTCCACAGGGTGTGCAAAATGCCACCTGGCACATCTGGAAGCTCCCAGTCTGCATAATTTAGAGGCAACGGAGAATCAGGCCAGTAGCTACAACTGCTTGTCTGCACCAAAGGTCTGCAGGAGCAGACACCAGGCCTGGTGCACATATATCTGGCAGCTCCAAAGAGTTGTCCAGCTTGTGCATAACCGGCATAGGTGCGTATGTACTCACCCTCGCACAGCGCATGCCAAGGGTGTGCAAAGCAAGCACGAAATAAGCCGTCGACTGAGGCACACGTCTAAAAATAGGTATCTACAAGTATTACATAGAAAAGCTCCAAGAAACAGYTTAGTTTTCAAAACTGCTGAGCAGCAAGCACTGCTCATTTTTTGACAAGACCACCCACATATTTCAGTTTAGGTTTTGAAACATGATTTTATACACCTATTTTTTGAGGAGCATTGGCCAAATCATTCACTTTTRGCTGTAGTGTTTATCAGGAAATCTGTAACTGAACATTCCAGACCAAGACATATAGGAAAAAAAAAAAGATAGAAAACAAAAGCACAGAAACTTGAATAGTGTAACGCTACCTATGCTGGAAACAGCAAAATATATTTTTAAAACAAGATCAATTGAAAATCCAAGTTCAGGAAATAAATGTACTTTGGTGAACTTGAAATTGGTACTTTTGTTTTTGCGGTGTTAAGAGCAGTCCTTCTCACAGCATTTTCCACTTTGAATGCCTTGAATGAGTAACTGTAGATAATGAATGAATGGTATGTTTAAATAAAAACTTAATTGCAAAACAAAGGAATAATAAAAAAGGTAACACTTTTTTTTTTTTTCTTCCAAAGCTTAGAAAAGTTTAGGTTGGAGTTTTGGGTAAAGAGTTGRTTGCTGCTTTTTTTCCTTTTATCTGAACCAGCTCACTCAGTCCTAATCTCTACCATCTAAACCACATGATTAACACACAAAATAACTTTGGAGCAAGCCAGGTCCAAGCAGGAAGCTGCAAGTACTATCTTGCCTTCATGATATTAGCCAGCAAAATAACTGTGGTTTCTTCAGGTTTTTTTTGTTTCTTTAATTCTCTACATTTATGTTTTCCTTGAAAGGAGGTTGCGTTTTTGTTCTTTCTTTGTGTTGGAAACTTTCAGATTTACAATCTCCCTCCCYGAGGGAACGCTTCTTCTCCCAGGCAATCCCCACAAGAGCAAGCAGGCCTGGACCCTTGCACAGAAGGGCCAAGAATGTCTCGCCCTCTTCACACCTGTCAGCCCAACCCAATCTGTTCAGCCAACAGCACCTCTCCCTACCTGGTTGAGTTTAAAAGGAAGTGCTGTGCTTGTATTTGATGAAGGAACTGGTGCTATTGGTGTGTATGAGGCTTGCCCAGAGTATTCCAGTCGAATCTGGTGTCCTCAGAAAATAAGGCTCCTTAACCTCTTTCAGGCTCCCTTTGGGTCTTAGGTGGGAATCGGTACTAAGCTGCTCAGATCCCGGCAGTTCTGGGCATGTCCAGACATAAAGCTGTTGGTACTGGAAGAAATGTTATCCTGGGCAGGGAGGAACCTCCTGAGTTGTAGGTGCTTAAGTCCTCCTTTGCATCTGGCCCTAACTTGCAAGGGAGGAAAAGCCAAACGCTCAGAGGCAGCTTCCATTTCATGTCTTCAAATTATGCTAAAAAAAAAAAAAAAAAAAAAAAGAAAGACTTAGTAATTTTGCACCTGCGTTTGTATTGGAGTTAAGGAAGAGTCTCAGGTGGGCAGGAAGAGGCTCTGAGTCTCTGCTATCTCTGCCCTGGGAACTCAGAAGGGAAACAGGGCTAATGCCAGCAGAAATCACGGTCCCCGTGTGTGTCATACCCTCCTGCACGGAGCTCCGSGGTTGGTACGCTGGGTGCCTGTTGGGCAACAGCATGGACAGGGCTGGTTTCCTTGGAACATCTTCCGTTCATTGTAATGTTCCTTCCCAGCATTTCACAAACCACCACAAAGAAGATGACAAAAAGGAGGGGGAGAAAAACCTTCTTAAAATAAATTTTGTGTGTCTTTCCTTGCCATCCCAACAGCCTTGGCAAGCTTGTTGGAGCCAGGCAGAGCTGGTCTCTGCTGGATGCCACTCCTTGCACAATTTAATGATACTTTGGGGGAGTTTGTATGATGAAATGGTAAAAACACAGAGGGAAGTCAGGGCTCTTAAGACTTCATACCTGGTTCTGCCCCTGAGATTCTGCTTGACATATGACATATGTGAACTCTTTAGGTTGTCCCACTGGAAGGAACTTGATTTTATGTATTTCTGTTTGTTATTCCYAGGGCTATCTGAGGCCCACATAAAAAACACTTAACTGCAAAATATGTTACAAACCTGAGAACAACAACCTCTGTGCTCTGACTCAAATCCTACTAAAGATAATGCAGACATCTATTGAGTGCAGTATAGTTTAGATTACAGTACAGGCTCTGGATCAGATGGAAATGAGAAAGAATGACACGAAGACTCAAAGAAGGGACAGGAGATCTACGACATACATTAATTGCCAACAGGTCAACTATACAGAGTAAGCTTGAAAATGTGGCATGTGATCATCCCAAATGCAGAATGAGAAGCAAATTAGAAGAAAGAAGAAGAAGAATGTACCAAAAATAACTTACTGTTTTTAAAAAGGAAATCTCATGATTTCACTATGTAGCATTACTATTTTAGTGCTGCAGAGTTTTCAAAGAGGTACTTTACAGTCCTTTAAGATTGCTTTTCCTTGGGGCTAGTACCTATGACTGCCCTCTCAGCCTTTGAAAATCCTCTTTTAAAATCACAAGTCATTCCCAAAGAAGCAGGAGGTTTCACATAGAACCTTGAAAAAATTGTCAAAGAACAGATTTTTCCTAGTTATTTCAAAGTCTTTATCAAAATGAGAACTGCAAAGATGCACAACTATGATTCACAAATAACCATTTCATCTGAAGTCCATCTGCTCTCACAATGCATAAAGAGGGAGTTTGAGGAATGTGAACACATTATATAAGGAGATGCTTTGGATTATGATGGCTATTCCTTCTAAAAAATTAGTAAATTAAATTCACTAGTGGCACCAAGGGAAAATATTTTGGTTCAGAAGAAAACTGCTTGATCCAAATATTTAATTCTGTTTTAAAGGTTTCTGAAAATATAATTAGGGGAACTGTAAAATGGAAAATTTGAATTCCAGATCTAAAAAAAGTTTCATTTAGAAAACACTTAAATTGCATAATTTCATTTGTTTGGAATTTGGGGGATGATATAACTCAAACAGTTGGTTGAAATTGGCTTTAGCTTATAAGACAGTTCAAATTTCCATTTTTAACATTTTGGCTAAAATTATTAGATTATAAATAACAGAAGGATGTTACTCTGAAGAGCTAATGTACTGTCAGAACCAGGATTTTAGCATAACCAACAACTGGTCCACAGCAGCAATTTGCTAGGTGAGTCTATCAGTGATACAGACCTCTCAGCAGAAAGGCAGAGTGAGAACAGCAAGGAGKAAGTCGTGGTTTACTTCTGGTATTACTGGCCAGTGCAAAGTCATATCTCAACAAATCTGTAAGCCCTTCTTGGCAGCAAAATCCCRTACACATTTGTGATGCCACAGAAATAAAGTATAATACTTAAAGCAATGCTTCTTTCTCCTAAGCACTTTCTTTAGGTCAGTGTCTTCCTCAAAATGAATCCTAAGCAGGTCATTTTTCACATATCCACATGCCATTCATGCAACATATTTAATACAACTGCAGTTCATACTTCAAATTCAAACATAACATCAATCCAACATTTTCTGGCAAATAAAAGGCAGCAATGGAGTGTCAGGAATTCAAGGAGACTCCAATCTAATTTAAACGGTGTTGCTCTCAAAAGCTGGCAGCAGYGAGTGCATCTTTTTTAGATGTTTCTGCTAGAAGTTGATGTTTATGATCCTTCTYAACTTGGCAAGAAAAACACTTTTCTAAACATTTACATTTCACATTCTTTGGGACAGTTGAAAAATGTTGGCTTGCAGTTCCCTGTACAGCAGAGAGGCTGTGAGGAATGCTATAGTAGTATGCTAATMGTCATGTACTTTTCTTGTTCTTTGATTTACTGTGTGGTAGTTTTTATGTTAACTGTGTCCTCTAATGTTGTCTGTCCTGATTTGAGTTTCTCTCAAACAAAATGAGCCTAGGTTTATTTTTCCAGCTAATAAAAACAAAGTCAATTCATTTATTAACTAAACATTATTACTAATGTTATAGTCACCATTTGGAGACGTTCCCATTTGAATATAGTCACTACATACTGTTATAAAAGTCCACAGGAGGATAGGAAAATGAACATTTTTCAAGAGATATAGTYGGTGAAACGAGGGCTGTCGTTGTCCTGCTTGACTGTTCAAGGCAAGGGAACTGTGTTTGCCTATGAGGGACTCCAATGTATAGCTAATAACAACAGCAAAACTAGTAACTGGTAACTTTGGCTTCATGGAAACTACCCCTATGAGTAACGGCGTGTTTAGGCTCCAGTGATCTGGCTGCTTCAGGTCTGGGCCGTTTGGCTGCCAGTTGAGGACKTCAGGTTTATTGGAGCAGCTTGTTCCGGGGCACTGGAGCAAGAATAAAACCCGCTGCCTGCCTTGCTGGGAGCAGTGGTAGAGAACTCAAGGCAAGGGAATTTTACAACCCGTGAATAAATCTGCTACTTAAGCTTTGTATGAAGTCTAAAGTATGAAGTCTAAATTACTGCTCACATTTAGGCAATAATACAGGCTGCACACATAAAATGCCCTTCGTTAGAGAAAATTAGATAACCTACATAATTTTATTCAAGCCTCACAGTGTGAGCAGACCCTTTAAAGAAGGCATAAGCTGCCTCGCCTCGGTCTCAGCAGCCGCCTTGTTGTAGCAACGGGGAGCTCACCTAAGTGCAAAGTCCAGCCCTTCACTGTGTCTGCACTGCCCGGTGCCACTGCCTGAGAGAACCAATTTTGAAGTTCTTGAGATGTCGACGTTACGCTCAGTCACCTGCAACACTGACCTCAGTGCCTGCCTCCTTTTAATTATTTCCAGTACATTAAAGCAGCAAAGGTGAGATTCAAAACATACCTCTTAAGGCTGCTGTTACTGCAGATAGACACTTCAGGAAATTTTGCTGGCTGTTTAACTACCACATTTCCACTGCATTTTTTGGGACCCTGTACAGGTACCAGCTATAAGTAGTTTCAAAAGCGAAGTCTGACTCTTAAAAGCAACAAAATGCTTATTTACATGTGGAGGAGATCCCGGCGCACTCACTCGAGACAGTAATTACAGCACAAATATTGCARTTTTGCTTTGCTAAAAATTGCCATTGGAAAGGCTGTGTCCTTTCCAGCTGCTTTGCTGGCAGTGCAGTCCTCTCAGCCAGGGGCTGTCTTGGTGTAGTCACAGGGCTGGGGCCACCAGCTTGGGCCATGTGGCTACTAGCACGGGGAAGGCACTGGAGCCCAGTGACCTCTCTGGCAGCTTCCTGAGCTCTAAGTGAGCTGAGGGCTTACGCTGCTCAGGGAATGCTTTTATTCAGCAGGATAAAAACTGGGGTTTGCTGGCTTACATCAAGCTTGTTTGGAAATATTTTCAAATCATGGAAACAAAAGACAAAGTCTCTTGATAAAACTTTTCAGTGTAAGTCTACGCAAGAACACTCTTATTCCAGAATAAAAAATGACCACACAAAGACTTTCTCAAAACTGTCAGCCTTGAGAGAMCGTAAGCCCCATTTTAAAGTTGAAGGCACTTCCAAAAATACATGTTTTTATTTAGCTTGTTGTTTCCATTGTGAACATCCCCCAGAACAAGCACCCAAAACCCAAAAAAGCCAAGGGCAGCTCAAGGTACTCAAAGGCTATTTTCTCATTTCAAGGCAGACATCAAAAATGAAGTATCTGACACCTCTGAAGGGCTTTAAGGGCTTTGAAATTTTAAGCCTATATGACTGTGACAGAGGATAAAGATGAGGAATCCTTGTTCTTGTGGACATGTCCAGCAGAACAACTTGTTATCGATATGTAATCTATAATTATAACGTAGCCGATATAGGTCTCAACAGAAAAATGATAATCTGTGTATAAAACAGAATCTGTGTTGATTCTGTACAAAAATTGTTTTTTTTTTTTTTTTTTTCGTATATCTCCTCCCAGCCTAGTATCTAAGTGTCCATTTGTAACTATTATTAAATTAACATCTGCTTTGCTGCCAGGCTGATCTGACCTTGGGGTAAGGTAGACCAGCAAACCGGTGAGGTTGCACCCCTATGGCACCTGGAGCTCGAATGAGGAGCTACGTGTGGGCTGTGCGGAGAAGCTGCAGCTCGGCGCAGCTTCCCGAGCCCCTGCCAGGCTGCAGAGAACCCGCGTGGGAGCTGCCACTGGCAAGGCCATGTTGGCAAAGGTGGTTCTTTAGCAGGAACAAGCAGTATCCTTCCTGCAAGGAGCACAGAGACTCCCCACAACTTCTCCAGGCCATGGGGCTTTGCAAGGAGGAGACCCAGGGCAGAGCACGGGTTAGTGACAAAGCTGAAAAGAATCCAGATTGCCAGCTCCCTGTCCTAAATACCAGATGTAGTCCTGCCTTCTCCTCCAGGATAAAAGCAGAAGGGAAAAATGTTTTAAAGTTTTCAAGAAGCAGTGTGAAAAGGAGGAAACATTATCAAAGGATCAGAAAATTCCACAAAGCAACACAACAGTTACTATTGCAAAACTCTGGGGGATCTCTTCTGTGGTATAGAGTTATTTAGCAACTCAGAATCATGGCAATATTTCTTCGTCCTCCGCAGTCATAAATTCTTTTTCCTGTTATGGGTAAGTTCAGTAAGCTCAATTCATCTGGCTTCACTGAGAGCCAGACCTAACCTAAAATTCAACATTTTTATTGCCCTTTCCATACAGCATTTATGCTGTGTTTATCAGGTTCATTTCTTTTTTCATTAGAAGTTAATCACAATGCCATTAGCAATGCTTTAATGTCATGAGAATCACACTCTGTAGGGTGCATCCTATGACTGCCTCAAAAATCTCTCCCTGTGGATATTTTGTCTCTGTGAAACAGTCTAGTTCCAACTATTCATCTTTGCCAAGAAGAACAATGTTACCAATTATTCCTACAGTGGAAAATAAATCAGAACAACCATTTGTTTTCTTGCAGTTGGTTGTACATGCCCTTCATCAGGAGAAATTTTGCTAGAGACTGGAGAAATTCCCTTTCAGCCTCCCAGCTTCTGCAGTTTGTGCAGGTTTCATGGTATGCCTATGCATTGCATGAATTATTTTACCTGGGAGGTAGAAATTGCTCCAAGTTCATACCTGTTCGAGAAGAAATTCAGTTTTATACAGGAGACTGGCATAAAGCCTATCTACCATAAATCTCCAGCATCATTATATGTAGTACGGAAGAGTTAATAGTGACCCAGTAAAAGAAATCAAAATTTGAAGGTGKTTTTGTGGAGAGACAGGATCTGTCATTAGTGAAAAGAAATGAGGTGAAATTACTGAAAGAGCATTTGTGATCATGCAATCAAGGAAACAGTGTAAAACTCCAGGGCACAGAAGGATCTGTGAGCACCACCTCAGGGAGCAGACACTTCAGATACTTCTTCAGATAAGGGCGTATCAAAATCCAGTGTCTGAGCCGAAAAGCCCAAACACTTATATTAAAAATACAATCAGTTCATATTTATGGATTGGGACATTAGTAGCTTTAGGACTTGGCTTTCATATTCTGCTTAAATATGCAATTCATAAGAATAATTTATATGTGCCATTACCTCAAAGGTATCAGAAACCACAGCAGATGCACACTCATTATACAAACAGTTACCTTTCTGTGCATGCAGTTGTGAAAATCTGGTCTTAAAGATTTTTACAGTTTATTTTGGCTTTGCACATTAATTAAAAGGTGTTGTCCGAGGTGCTGAGTCCTCTTCAGGTCACTGTGAAGGCAAAGGAGCTGCAGGTGCTTCATGGCACTGAAAATCACGTCACTGACTTAATCATCAACAAAGTCTTATTACCAAGACTTGTAGCTGGTATCCAATGAAATCTGAGATAGCAGTTACACTCCTCAGCAACTCGCAATACCAGTTTTCCTACAAAATTAATAAATGCAGATGTTAACCGTTCTAAATGCACTTAATAAACAAGTTACCAGAAAGATTTGTGGTTTTCATTAAAACAGAGTAAAAATAGAAAAGGAAATGTAAGACCTGATACTTAGCATCCCGCAGACCCCAAAACGTGGCCAAGCTCTTGCAGAGATCTCTAGGTGTGTGACGTGAGCGGTTAGCAAACGTTGTCAACGTTGTCCTTCAGTCATTACCAACCACGCTACAATGCTTTCTAAGTGAGCAGCCCATTAGTGACTAGTGAAGCAACTCCAGCCCATGGTGTAGATCTCGCACGAAACAAGGCAGAGGAAAAGCAGGCAGTGCCAAGCACCGCGGCGGGCACAAGGGACTAAGAAGCCCCAAGAATGCAAAACTATTCACAGCTAGTGAAAGAAGTGAGACTGACAGGGAAGAACACTGCCAAGTGTCTTGATATATATCCAGGGCCTGCTCATGTTCAGATGTGTTTCTGAGGCTAAATAAGCAAAGAACTTGAGATTTGTTCCCATTCGGTGTAAGACACTGTGTTTTGCTTTATGTCTTACAAAAGTTTCTATTCTTGCCTTATCTTCACTGTCCCCTACTATGCAGATCAAATCCTAAGCAAGATTTCTTGGGATTTCTGGATATGGGCTAGTAAAGGCTTTTAAAGTCCTCTAACAATAAAAAAGATCCCCAACTACTTCACTCCTCAGCAACTTTCTGTACTTGAAATCTCCAGCATAGACCAGATGTCTCAGAAAAGGAGGATATTTCAATATTCTGCATTTATTTTCAATACTAAATCAGAACTGCCCCCAGTGAATTTAAATGTTACAACATGTGTGAATATTGAGATAACAGCATCTCCTCTTTCTCAGGCAATCTGCTTTGGAAAYGGCCTTGACCTGGCCTTTCCGTTTCCATATGTTTTGGAAAGCTTTGGAGTGGTAGGGTTTTCTAGGCTGTGCAGTGCTGAACACACCATCCTCCTACAGCAGTTCTGGCTGTAGGACACAAATGACAATTCCACATCGATCTTGGAAGTCTACCTAGGTCTAGCTGTGGGAATGGAAAGAGGTTCAAGTTCCTGCACTGTGCRTTTGGGTTCAAATTCTCCCTTGCCTGCAGTTTCAAGATTTTTCACATTGAAACTAGCGTCAGATTTCAAACTGAAAGCATCTATCAACTAATTAGGCACCATTGTGATAATGAATATGGATCTACATCAAGCCTCAGAGAAAGTTTGAAAAATCATGCGTCTCAGAAGAAAGAAAGCAAAAAGGAAAAGGGGACTTAAMAAGAATATTCTGTACTGTACTGCAGGTATCTCAGTAAAAGTAACTCAAAACGCCRACTGTATTCTGAACCTTGACCATGAGTAAAATGTTCCCAGCTTCACCAGTGGCCTGGACGCGTGTCATCTCCTGCATTCCTCAGCAGACTCTCAGAAAGGAGCTGTAGTTCCCAGCCATGAAGCCATCACATGGTTCACGTCTAGTCGGGCAGAGTCCACGCGATGACACTACTTTGCACGTCTGTGTGGACTGTGGTAAAAAACACCTAGCTGACCTCCATAAAAACTAATCAAGTGGCCCTGCTCAAAGCATCATGCGTCTTCCTGGAGTTATGCATTAGAAAGGACTCTCTGAGTCATCCTCCTAGATCTGCATATCCTTTTGCATCTTGGCATGAACAGCCACTGCAGCCAGCTAGAAAAGCCTCATGTTTGTGCTCTCCCATGCAAATACCTCTTCTCCCTATATATTAGTTACTGTGTGTGGGTTTTCTCTCTCACTCTCTCTTGCCATATGTGTGGGAGTTGATGGCATCAACTTTATGAAATCTCAACACATGCCAAGAACAGCTGGAGAAGTTGAAACAAGTTCTGGGTGAGGTGAGTTTCATGGGCTGGGCAGGACTGAAATTAGTAAGGGCCTGGTGGCTGCTTGCCATCCAGGGAGTATCACCTGGAACATGTGCGCTTTGCTTGCTCCAAGAACAGATTCCCTATGGAAAAAAGGATTTGATTTGATTTAGATAGTGACGATGACAGAGATAGTTGAATTAGAAGAATCTGTTCACCAGGAGAGACCATCTATGCACCTCTTCCGTGACTGGCTCATTATGTAAATATAAAGATTTCATCATGAGTCTGAGGTAATTAATATCTTCAGCCAGCATGCAGCACTCTTCATCTTCAAAATGCTTTTACTAACATTAATAATTAATCACCACAACACCCCGGGAAGCTTATCATCTTAGCCTATGGGTAAACTAAGGCACAAAGATTTAAGGCATCAGAGCTGCCAGTGGCAACAGCCCCGTGTCCCAGTCCGGTGCTCAGTACATTACAGCAGGTGGCCAAGCTCCCTGATATGCTTTGTGATAAGAAGGAACAAAGCAAAAGGGCATTCCAGGATGAGGGAAATGAAACTCCCTTCAGACTGCGGACAGARCAGAACCTGTTAATCCCTGGCTGCTCCCTCCAAGTCCTCTGTGTTCTCAAATCCAGGATGTTTGTCCTCCTCTTCTAACTTCTACAGGACACAGTTGTTGCTACCAGGCATCCAACATTATCTGTGACACGGCAGATGCTCTCTGATAGCTACAGACACACACCCTGCAGATAGACAACCTAGCGTTAGTTATAAACCAACCCATTTAATAATTATCATTTGCTTTTAACAAACTGTTCAAACATCTTCAAAAGAAGCTACTTAAGAGTTTCCCGCTTTTGCCTCTATCTGTTACATGGGATCATTAGAGTCTGATTCAAAGTTTCGTCTTAAGTTGTTGATTTTCCATAATCAAGTCCTGTTTAGGTTGGTATATGCAGCTTTTACATTAACATTTTCTACAATTACTTCCAAATAAAATTCTGTACTGGATCATATATTACTGCTTCGTATGTTATTCCCAGAGAAACCTGGATAGGAGTATCATAGAAATGACTTCCCTCCCCAGTTCTGAAAATGAAACTTTGGTGAAGCCTCCTAAAGACAAGCACAGTGWGCCTGAAAGAAAAGTTTGCTGGTTGTGAAGCCTCACATGAAGAATCTGTCAAACGTGGCAGGCTGTTGTTAAAACAACTCACCTAATGTAAAACCCTTTTTTGCTTATTTCTGCCTAGTCAGGTGAATATTAAATAGTAGATTTTCCATGGRCACAGGGAAAAAGAGGAAATCAGCCTCTATGTTTTCATTCAAATGTGTATGAGGGAACAAGTACAGATTTGCCTTCGTATAGCTAAGGTATGCATGTAATTAGTATGACTGCACAGGTAGTCACAAGRCTTGTTGTATATGTGACTGGCAACCTGCATGTGGGCCGGGTGGTTGTCTGAGCAGTGCCAGTGCTTGTGCCTGCACCTCTGGCTTTGGGCACACGCATTTTCCTGGGAAACAGGGCTTCTGAGAGCAGCTCTTCTGCTAGCCCCATGCTTCCCAGGAGGTGCAGGACCTGTGGGGACAGCCCTTCTGAGACACCACACTGATTGCTCATATCTCTGATATTTTACAGCCAAGGCTGTAATGCCTTAACTCCCAGCATCACCACCATGGCTACAAGTGCAATTCTCTCGTCACTCCCAAACTTCTTTTCTCGAAATGGAGGAGGAAAAGAACAACCCTAGTCCCATGGTGGGAGCTTACCCCAYGGGTGAGGAGAGAGCAGCTGACCTTTGGTGCATTTACTGATCATATTTATTTTTTAAAGCACTTGGCCATAAGTCTCAGCCTATGGCTCTGCTTCCTGCAGACACACCCTGCTTGTGGCTGTGAAGGTACTCACTAAGCACTAGTAACACCCAGCATTTATATAGGGCTTTTCATCTTCAAAGCACTTCCCGAACATCGTTTAATTAATGAATCCTCACAGCCCTCTGTGAGGTATGCACAGTTATTACCCCCRCATTTTACAAGGGAGGAAAACTGAGGCAGCGATTAGCTGAGGCAACAYTGTGGGAATCGGAATTAGAGCTCAGGAGAAGTTAGGAGGGCCTGGACCCTCATCCCGTGCCCCAATTGCCAGGCTGCCCCATTGGGAAATGAGACACAACATCCTGATCAGCACAGACCCTTTGGGGCACTGGCAACCTCTTTACCTTTCCGGTGCCCCCAGGTTTTCTGTGTGGACAGCTGGGAAATTGTTTTCTTTTCCTTCTTTTGGTATCAGTTCCAGATCCTGCTGCTACCTAGGCAGAAGACCCAAAGAAGGATACTAGGACTGAAGCTTCAGAGAAGGATGGTTTCTATTATCCATAGCACTAGTTAACACACATTCATTTTCAGTGCCTTTGTAACATATTAAAAATTACATAAAAGGGTGACTTTCACCCAGAGATCTCAGGGTGCTCTGTGGAGGAAGGTCAGTGTTGCAATCCCAGTCCCAAAGCCTGGCTTTCTGAGCAGACCGTCAAACCCGCTCAGACCAGGTCTCGGCAGAAGATGTTCCGATGATTCACGACCCTCTTCCCACATTCACAAAAGTTCAGTGAGTTTCACTCACATCCTCCTCAATACCTGCCGGCTCCTCCCTCGCGGAGCCCCAGGGTATCCCAGTTCTCCGCTGCCCTGTGCAGGACAGGAGCAGACTTCCTGGTCAGAACGGTAGCCAGCAGGGTGAGGGAGGGCAGCGATGATGGGGGTTAAGCCTGGATGGTTCGAGCTTGTCAAACTTGAACATCCAAGAGAACCTGCAGGGCTTGGTTCCTTTCCAGCCCTTCAGGGCTCTCACAGCCCTAATTATTATTGTTGTTGTTGTTATTATAACAAAACATCCATACACTGCCATAAAATACAAACTAGATAATACATGTTCCTTGCCTGAAGAGTTTAGGCTTTTAAGCAGCCTGAGCATCCAGTACAAAACACCCAGCCATCCCTCAGGAGAGGCAGGGAAGGCAGAGCCCTTTCAGAGCAATTTCCCCTCTCAATCCCTTTCAAGTACGGCAGGACGCTGCGAAGGATCCGGGATGCAGCAACAGGAAGGGCTGGCCAGGCCGGAGCACGGGAGGAACACGCTCGCCCAACGGTACCTCAGTTCCTGCTCCCCCATGCAGAGCAGCGTCGGGACAAGGCCCTTGCACTGGCAGGCACATGCGCAAGGCTGGGGCCTGCGAKCAACAGGATTTGGTTGGGGAGGGGGATCTCCTTGATGAGCTGTAGCCCAAAGCTCCCAGCTCTTCCCGAGTTTTCACGGGCTCTATTAGGGAATTACTGCCTCTGCGTGAGGCAGCTGCTCCTGAGCCAGACGGTGCTTTGGCACCTGCAGAAATTCAACAGTCGCTGCTCCATCCTGCTTCTGCATAACACAATCATTCCCACCAGCAATCATTAAACAGAGGTAGGAGAATTTTAATGCCCATAACTCAATACGGGCTTGATGGTGCATAAAGTGCTGATCCACTTGCAGAGTCATCTGCTGGGAAGCAGGCAGGGATCTGTGGTTCTTAAATGCCCTCCTGATTCTGACACTTCTCGTGCATGTCTGGTCCCTTCCATTCCTTCTTGTCAGTGTTTCCCAGTCTTATCTGAAATGCCAGGAGATCCTGAGCCAAGAAAGAAGTGGAAGATGTTGCAACTCCTAAGCTCTACTCTGAAATGAAATAGTAGTAGTTGTAATTAATAATAATCTCTAATGAAAAAAAAAAATCCTTGCTTATTCCAATATAGACACTTTAGGTAGCACGAGGGCGTCAGGCAGGGCTGATTCAGCCTCTGGACAGACTCACCCACAAGGCCCAGCATCAACACGCCCTGAGCACACCCGCATCATTCCCAACAACAGCTGCACCAAAACAAAACAAAGACAAGTAGCACTTTAAGTTCTTGGTGTCTCTGTGCACAAGAGAGGGATCCTTGGCCAAATTTTATCAGCTGAAGGCTCTAAGCCAGAAATTGTTCATGCAACTATATTCAAAACTCAAAAAACCAAACAAATAAACAACAAAAAAACCCTAAAATATATTTACAATGAAGAAAACGCTACTCAGAAGYGCTGCTGCTGTTTCCATTCCCTCCAGTGCTCTAGGTTCAAATGTCCTAATGTTTTCTAACTGTTTGGTCACAAAAACTTTAAGCAGAGAAGTTTTCGAATGTTTGATCTGGCCTATTTTAGGTCTGGCATAAACCCAAGAAAAATAAAAACAGTGACACACCTATAATGTTATTAAGGAATATAATGTAAATATTCTGTTTATTATTGACCTTCATAGCAAATCTCATTGCAGAATCTCCTAGAAAGTCAGGAATCCTCACTGGACACTTAGCATAAGGGTTCACCTCATCATGTCACCTGTTGCCCACCCCTAAACGCCATCCAACCCTGCTGACACATCTTCCCATTCCTTCCATCCAGACTCCTAGCCCAGCTCCCATGAAGCTCAACCCTTCATCCCCCGGGGAATTTGTTCAAACACATGGATATGTTGATGATTCAGTTGTTATTTTCCCCCCAGTTGAACTGCTACGTCATGTCCAGTCTTTCTCCACCTGCCCTCTTCTGCCAGAGGACTTGCTGACAGCACGAGCTGAACTCCCTGCTTTTCTTCCTGTGTCCTCCTTTTTCCATCCCCCCCCATCATTCTCTGCCTCTTTCTTGGCTGTAAGCAACGGAGCCCTTTTCTTAACCACCTTTTTGCAGCAAAGCCCCAACAGTTACTCATTGTTAATCATGACAACGCTTTCTGGGATGTGGACTTTTTTTAACGGGCCTGATGTAGACTACGTTAGATTTCAACAGAACAACGAAGCTTTTTTCCTTTTTCCCATTTGCAGTGTGCCAAGAAGGTGATCCAGACAAAATGACTAGTTTCCAAGTTAGTTGTTCTTGGTTTATGCTTCGTGCTGTAGCAACAGGTGTCAATCATGGAGAGCTTAATCTCAGCTCAGGCATTGACTTGAACACAATTAATTCTTGGCAGCAGAAATAAAACGTTATGAGCCCCATCTCTCCTGATGGTGATAAGGCTGACTGTCAGGACAGGCTTTGCATTCATTCCTTGACTTTAGCAAGAGTTAGATCAAGCCCATACAGACTAATAAAACAAATGACATTGCTGGCATTAGCAAGTGCAACTCTTTCAGTCAATTGATTCCTATCTTGCCATGCCAGCCAAGATCCTGACTCAATTTACTGAGGTGCCGAGGTTTTTCCTATTTGTTTTCTTTACTTTACTTTAGGAGATCGATTCAAGTTACTGCTAAGTGAGAGATTAAAAAGAGCAAGTCTGAGGAATGCATTCCAGCCTTAGGAGAAGGTGTTTGATAGGTTGCAGCATTAAAAACACTCAGGTGGCCAGACACATGCCAGACGGTCACACATATGACCTGCTGTCATCTGGGTCAGCAGATGACCCATCCCTTCCTTCCTCTGCCTTGTCTTTGTTGCCTTATTGCACTTTTCACATTGCATTTTCAATCTTGATTTACCTCATTCCACTTACGGAGATGACTTGCGTGCCTCAGATGAAACCTTGTTAGCTTGGCTGGGTTCATGGTGATTCAAGTTGGGAGATGAGATGGCCTGGGACAGACTGTCACCAGTTCAAGTCCAACTCAGGTTATCTTCATCTTGAGACCAAGGAGCCAGATGGGCCATCAGTCTTGCATCACTCACAAGCCTGATATTMAGTATCCTGCTCTTATGCCCTCATTTTTATGACTATCTATTTTTCCCTTGCTACCTTTATCAGAGTTGCAATGAAACCAACCTGGAATACCAGCCTGATGCACTTTTCTGATTGAAGCATGACTAAGTACAGAACTCTTCCTATGTTTTAACATACAAACACCCTCTGTGGGCAAGAACATAGTAAAAAGAGATCACGCTGCCACACGGAGATTGCAAAACCCTGAACAGTCAACAGATTGGAAGGTCCCTTATAGAACAGGTCCCCTTTCCCCACCAAAGTGTCCTGTTCCTCTTTTGATCTGAACAGTCATAATATTGCAAAAGATCTTGGGCTCACTGGATCACGCACAGAGCCATTCCATATTATTAAACCTCTTGCAAGGGCGTACTCTGTTAACAATATTTTGACAGCCCACTTGAAGGAGTTATCTATTCACAAAGCCCTGTATCTGATGACCAGGGAGTGTAAATTACACTACTACACTAAAGTCAGCGCAAATATTTTCAAAGTGATCCATGGGCAGAAAAAACATGTTGATAAGATCTCATTGACATAAAAAAAAAAAGCTTTAAAATGTATATTGAAAAACCTTTCTATGATTTTATTGAAAAGAGTCTTGATGAGATTTATTCTAAAAAGCACTGTTTTGCTAAGATTTGAATAAATAAATGCATTCAGTTTGTTAGTTTTGACATGGTCAAAATGCAGCACATGTTTGAGATAAGACTATAAAGTTCTTGGCTTTCAGTAAGTACAACTGCAAGTAGTCATATAGTTGTTTCACAGTAGGCAGATTGGTTAACTTCATTTTCATGGAGGTAACTGATGTAAAATTCACTTATAAATGAGCTATTAGAACTTTTCTTTGGTAAAACTATCCAGGATTGGACTTAAAAATTAGCTTGCTTCTAATATTCCAAATATATGTAAATAAGTCAGTTGTCTCATTGAAGAAAAGAGTTCAGCTATGAACACCTGGCTGATCATAAGGATGTTTGGGAGACAGTTTAATCCCTGAAAATTGCTTTTACATCTAATATACATTATTTCAATATATGAGCTATACATATGTCACCCATCATATTAAATATCTCTTCTGAATAAAGAGACATAACATCGGGGGATCTGGGGAAATGATATAGTCATTTCATTAAACGCAAATATCTTCCACGTCACTCACAAAACTCAGTTTTTAAGAGTTTGTTATATAATTCCACACTATTGGAGTAGTATCACATAAAATCTTCTTATAATCGAACAGGTTAATATGTGTTTGTTTGAAGTCATGGAAATTATGCGTTGTCTGCAATGCTCCCCACTTGAATACAGCTCACGGTATTCCCAAGGTCAGGCACGCAAGGAGCTAACCCAGAATTGAGAGATGAATAATTTAGTTAAGGATGGTTGTATCCGAGGTCTCAGTGGAACGGGTTGGGTCCTATCCCCACCACAGGATGACGAGGGCAGCTCCACATTGCCCTGCATGACAGGCACAGACCTGCAGTGCAGTCACACGCATCCTGCCCTTTTCTCCAGCTTCTCATGGCTGGTGGGACCAAAGAATTGGAGAACACTGAAGGTGCTGGGATTTACAGTTCCAAGACCGAAAAAAAAAATCCCCAGGAAGTAAAATAAATAAATAATAAATAAATAAAGCACAATTCTCATCAAGTTCCATTCTCCTMTACTTTGATACTACAGTCTCTAACACAAATGTTGTTATGTGCTGCACGTGTATTAAAAACAACCAAGCATGAAAACAAGACATTCTACTGCATGCAGTTTTCCCTCTTAGAATGAGATGAGAACAAAAAACCCACACACAGCTAGTCCCATTGCTTATGCAATTAGCTCTCCAATAGCTAAGGCACAGCCATTAGTTCCGCTAGAAACCAGAAGGCAAGATAAGCATATTGTATTTTCAGCTTGGAGCGTTATCTCCAGCAGAACCACCACCAGGATCACAGGCACAGCCTGATAGTGTAAAGTCTTCATAGGTCTATTACCCTTCTACACACAAAGTGATGTTTAAATGAAGTTTTCCAGTATTATGGGATATGCGTCCAATAATGTATTCTAGACTGGTATCCATGTTCTTTTTATTAAGCATCACAGGTCCTTTACTGCCTCCATTAGGAGTGAAATGTGGGGCAGCAAAAGGAACCAGAGTGATGAGATCTCATATAGTGCTTTTGTGCTCGGGAATTGTTAGGTAGATGTTCATAAACAGCTAGTGCTGCAGAGCAGCCTCTTGTGGTCTCGATTTTACTCCTGAATTGCTCCAGGATCTTGTTCATCTTTCAGTATCTTGTTTGGTCATTCTGTAGCTTGGGGAATAGCTTATCCACTCCACCGAGGTCTGCAACAATAACTGTCTAAACTCTCTGCATGTAGATGCTCCCGAAAGACAAAGGTATATTATTGCAAAATGCTGTGGGTTGGCAACTTAGCTAGTGGCACTGTATTGCATCCAGGGCCCATTTGGCTCCTCACAATGATAATGAGAGTGGGGGGAGAGGAAATCAGGTCAGAGTTTTTGGCAGGCACACTCCAGGTAAGCATAATCCAGCTGATTCATTACGTGCTGCAATGCTTGCTGGCAAAGCCTCCGAAGCGAAGTAGCCTCCAGCCCTATTGCAACCCAACCTCCATGTGTGGGCGGCGATGCGGCGCATTAGGGAAGGGTGTCGCTGGTGGGTAAACTTAAGGGGGTGCGGGATGGAGAAAGGGCGCAAGGATCTTGCCCAGGTGTGCGATATCGACATGGTGTTCCCTCCTGGGCAGCTCACTAAAAACATCGTTCCCACCTCCTGCCAGAAAAGGAGGCAATCTTTGGGAAGACCCTTTGGATGAGTAATGCAACCTCTCTTCCGTGAATCATTGGCACTGGGATGTCCTTGTGGCATAATCAGAGCTCTGGTTATTATACTCATTGATGATAAAACAAGTAAATCTTAATGAGTTGTGGGAAAGGAGACAATAGGGCCCTCTGCCAGCTCCCATTTACCTTGACAACACACCCACAGCCCAAGCACAAAGATCGCTATTGTTTATCCTGGTATTTGTGAAGGGGCCAGACAGTTCCTCTCATTTCACTCACTCTGATGGCACTTGCCTTATCTCTGCCTTAGCATTTCTAAGGTGCCTATCACTGTGGTATCTAAGCATCTCAGCTTTAGTCCAAGGTTAGATTTATGGTAAATAAACCACTTGGACAGMCTTTGAAGGAGAAAAACTGATATATAGTTAAATAGCAGTAAATCATTCCATTTATATAGTGCCTCTTCTTTGCCTAAAAGGACAAGCAAAGCCACTTCATTGTTCATATTGTAAACAAATCCACTGCCTGTGATTCAGACAGAAGTGAAACTACATCTATTACTTCACTAGCACAGCTACATGCTACCACCCCAGCAGCACATGCCCAGAACAAGCTCTGTTTCTGTCCCAGTTGGACTGTATTTACACTGGGGGCTCTTGTCCCCATAACTGTCCTGGTCAGGGTTACAACTTGTCATACTCTACAGAAGTAGAAATATATGGAAAAGAAAGCAGGTTGGAGAAAACTGGACCCTGGAGATTTCACCAGAAATCTCTCCCCGTGGGTACTCACAGTCAGAGGTGCTGACCACAGTGCAGCTCCTGCCCTTCTGCTGCTGGCTGCTCCTGCAGAGCCCAGCACACCTCTGCCTGGGCCAGGAAAGCTTAAACCTACCTGGTACATCACCTTACCCACAGCTATGCCATCCACAGCTGCTTGGGAACGATCCTTATAAATAGAAGACAGAGATCTCTATCACATTGTATCTTCATAGATATTTTTTAGGAAAGTGTTTGCTAAGGAAGGCTGCAGCGATCCCACCTGCACTAGGAGGCGAGCCCCTGAACTGCCAACACCTGAGCAGGCAGGAACATGCTGGGGGTAGGAGGGAGCAGGGATCAGCCCCTAGCACTTCCTTATCCCAAAGGCTGCCAGAATCATCAAGCTACTACTTACACTGGCATGGGTGTCTTGTACAGCTTTTGAGCAGAAAGCATTAAAACACATTATTTTCACCTCGGTGTGAACACAGGAACATTCTTGAAATTCTGAGAAGTTTGCTAGGATGGCAAAACACTTCCCATTCTGATCTGGAGATAAGAGCAGATTTCAAGCAAGAAACAAAAGACAGACCTTGACTTYCAGATCTCAGAGTGAATTCCTTGGGCCAGCCATGACAGAAAAACATCTTTCTACTCATGCCATGGCTAAACTAAATCAGTTGTTGATTATAACGCTGAGTAGGATGTACATTGAAAAAGYGCATTTAAAAGGCTTTTCTTTTCTAACTCTACATCCCCAGCTAAAGTGAGGCTTGTCTACTGCCAGCCTTCTTTGAACAACTTTTTTTCTGTTCCCACATGTTCTTGCCCTGTTGTCGTCTTTTGGTGCTGTCCCCTTGARTGCTTCTCTGTGTGCCCTTGCTGCACAGAAAGACAAATGAGAAACATTTCCCTGAGGACAGGGGCAGTGTGACCTCCACAAGGCCACTGTGTCTGCTAGATTCACCCTCAAGTTTCTCAGTTCACACTGCAGCTCTGCACTGGCTCGATGTAATTTCTGAATTTGACATTTCTGTATTTCTGATGCTTAGAGGCAAGGGACAAGCAAGGAAGAACGAAAAAGCCACGTAGACACAGTTCCCATACTCTGCAGCAGGACCATGGCAAGAATCATAGAGAAAACCTCAGTAGGCCATATATAGGCCTACTATTTTATTGGGGAAAGGTGCATAATCAACCAGATGTTCTTTCAGCACATGGGAACTGAGTGGTATAATGGGATGGGAGGGGACACCATTCTATGGGATCCAGCCCAATAAAGGAATAACCAGAAAGTAACTGTACTACAYTTGCTGGGAAACACAGTACTCTCACCTTCAGAAAGAAACGTACTATAAATTCGGGGCCATATTTTCTGAGGATCATAGAAGAGCGTTCAGCTTTCCCTGAAGCTGCTGATGCCTTTGAAAAATSCAGTCCTCAGCACCCCAGAGAGCACTGGAGACACCGGCAGCCCTGAAATGCTCCCAGTTACCTGTGTGCCAGGAGGGAGATGGGCTCTGGAGAACATGGGCTCTAGCTGCAAGTGCTGAAATCAGGATCTGAAATTTGGACTATCAGCACTTACCTAGGGCTGTCAGCTAGGCAAAAGCCACCGCCTGTTAGCAGCGCCGAGCTTTTCTGGTCAAAGGGAAAATATGTCCTGATTAAGGCAGAGGAAAAGACCAGCAAAGAACACAGGAGAGACCTCAAAAGAAAACCAAATAAAAGAGTTAGTGGAATCTTGTAAACAGCTAAAGTAACACTCCTAGGGTGTATAGCAAAGATCAAAACATCTCTTGTTTCCACTAGTGGAAGGTACCAGCTGTGAAAGAGACCTCAAACCTTATCACAAGTAATCRGATCATTTAGGGTGAGATGCTCTTTGCTCCTTCGGAGATGAGCACATCATGAAGTTCAAAACTCATCACTGCCTTTCTGGCGAAAGGTCTTTGTCTGAAGGGCCAGTGGGGTTGAATCAAGCTCCCCGCTGCGGGGGAAGCGAGGGCAGAGCCGTGCTGGGCAGAAAGGCAGGCTGCTGGTGGCCACATGCCGGGATGTTCATTCCTAAGGTCTCCCCATGCCAGATAAATTCATCAGGGTATGAAAAAGCCCTGAGTTGAATAGCACCTGCCAAATTGTGCATGCAAATAGATACATACTGTGTAATTGCATTTGCCATCAGGGTAATTGTGCATGCAAATTGTGCAACAAGCTGCATACACATTAGTGCATATGACCATGTTTTTTAATTTTTCTTCTTTTTGTTTTTTTCAAGAATCAGTCAAAATTTAAATTCAGGTAAAATGTTATAACTTCTCAAACATTATTCTGACTTGCTTTAATCATAAAGTCACCGGTGAACTTACTGTGCACTTATATGCCACAAATGAGACACACCACATCACTGCTATATCATTACCACCCATTTGCACAATTTTATAGTTTGCCTGAAGAAAGATTCCTCAGACTGAAGCTAATGGCTACAGTTTCTGAAGACTCTAAAGCCAGTGAGACAGTGACCCCAATGACTATTCAGTCCTTGGCAACTAATTTGCTGGTTTTGAGGATTCTTTTAATTTCATAGTTGGGAAACCCAAGGATACTGCAATGCATGGCCTAGGGTAGATAATAATCAGAGTATTATTTCATAAATACATATACATCTATATATGCAGTGAGTATTGTCTGAAAGGAAGAACAGTTTTTCTAGGCAGAGAGAGGTGTTTTTTTTAAAACTGTGATGTTGCAATGTAAGATTCTTTGACACGTTAAACCAGGCAGATGCTGAAATAGGGAAATGTTAATTACATCAAGAGGGGGAAAAATGCAAGCATCCCAGTTAGGCAATCGGTTCTAGCACTAAGATGGGCTAGTTGAGTTGCAGGACTTCCAGTGTCCCTGTTAACCCTCGTCAAGGCTCGGTCATCTCATGTAATTACTATGGCCATAGAGTCTGAGAATTTTCCCTATACACATTCCTTTGTCACTGACTAAATTAAGAGGCACTCTGACCAAATGCATTTTAATCCAGTGGGAGGGAGAGCCCAATTCCTTTCAGCCCTTGGGCTGCCACCGGATTGCTATGTTTAAGCCAATATAATTTAATAAACTGGTCATAAAAATGCAGAAGAGATAGCACCTTATCTAAACATCTGAGGTTTAACTGTATCCAAAGGAGATGATGTATTTAGAATAGATTTAAGAAGCCCAGTGTGGGTGGAATCAAAAGTAACATCCTGCACCTCTGCAAAGAGTTTGCTGTAAATGCAGGTAAGGTTTCAACAAGGGCAGTGAGGCAAAACCTTGCTGTTGCATTTGAGAACTGCAGCTGCCTGGCTCCAGACAGTAGCTCGGATTTACATGAGCTTTTTCACTATATACTSTTATTCTTTTGCCATGATCTGCAGAAAATGAAACTGCATTCCTGCTATGGAGCAGCTGTGTCATTTCMCACATGGGCAAGCCCCTTCGTTCAGGCAGGAGGGATGCACTCCATTGACAGTTTGCAGGACACTCGCAGGTAAATGCACAGCTCCCTCCAACACGCTAACTTGCACATTCCCACACAGACCCACAGAGAGCCCTGCACCTTTGCAGTGTGTGTCCTCGCAGGCACGTGCACCACGTGTTCAGGCACCCGCTCGCAGGCGGGTTTGCAGGGGTGCCCAAGAAAACATCCCCAGGCCAGGGCTATCCCCAGGTGTTTCCCTTCAGGCTGTGGGGATCTGCGTGGGGACAGTTAYGCTCTGTTGGACACTTACAGGACAGACACACGGTGTCACTCGGCCCTTCCTGCACAGGACAGTGGCAACGGGTGCCTGCCCTTCCTGCTGCTCCTCCTCGTTCCTCATCCTTTATCCACAGCCCTTCATATCAATCTGTTTCATTTTCCAAATAATACACACACAGTTCTGCTTAAGCCCAGGACACTAGACTTCTCTGAATTAGTTTCTCAAACCTTCTTGGCAAAGCCAGTCCTGTCTTGTTTGCTTGTGTTTGCCAGTGTGAGGAGCAGGGAGGTGCAGGCGGCTCTACGTGTCCCTTCACCTGGTGTGGGGTTTTGGTGCATTCCTTTTGTAAATACTCTTTCCAATGCAGGGGACAAGGTGCTTTGCTTATTACTTTCTGCTGAGGCTCAAATCACCCCGACAGGTCTCTGTCCACGAGGCTCTGTTGCGGAGCTCCATCTTGCTAAGTTACCTCTCCATGGGCTCTGGGTAACAGCGACGCTTGGAAGACTCTCCAGAAAAAGACCCAAYCTCAGTCAGAGCAGACTTCAGAAAGACTTCCTTAAAGCTGCAATGTGACAGTTTATCACCTAATTTTCTCTGAACTTCCTTTTTACCTCAGCTGGCCCCAAGTGTTTCAACGCTGGGTTAGGAAACGGAGGCTTTCCAGGAGYAGCCCTGACTTTGCTGGGTCTCTGCCCTCCCTCATGGCCAGCAGGTCCTTGGCTGTGTGCGTGGCTGCCCACCACGCTTCTGCTACAACACAACGCAGGAGGTTGTTTCTGTGCAGCTGCTCAGTTTGCATCTTCACACCTGTACAGCTAACCTCCACACTAAGACTCAGAACCAAACCCATAACTACTGCTGAATTAGAGTAATGCTCTGCAAGGACCAGGCCTAAATTAACTTGCCATGGTAAGGTTCAGTGATGCAGACACCTTTACTAGTGTGAGGAGAGTTATCTTCGCTTTAACTATAAAATTTTAAAGGGATACCTCTTGTCTCCTGCCCTGAATTCTCTTTCTCCCACTTCGGGTGGGAGCATTTCTTCAGCTGGAGCAGAGGGTTGAGCAGAGACTACAAATGTCTCRGAGGGCAGAGCAGCAGCCAGGGCTCCGCTCAGCCCTTCTCCTGCACATGGTTCCCTCCTGCAGGCCCCAGGGCACACACAGTGCTCGTGTGGGCACACTCATCAGAACCCGGGCTCTGCTAGAGCTCAGGAATTTATCAGGAAGGTTTCTTAATACTGAGTAGGAAGAAAAAAAGCATTAAATAGTTTTAGGGAATTTTCTGGTTCCACACTGCTAGGAAGATCTGTTTGCCATAGCTAAATGACAGACACAAAATGACCACTAACTCAACCACTGGAGGGAAGTGAGTTCACCACTAGCCAGGCCAAGAAGATGACACCAGTGACACAGGTTGAACATTGCTTGTCAAACACTGCAATAGAAAACCAAAGATTTTCCCTAGATTTTCTTAGGTTTCAGATTGCAAAATCTAAATGTATTTAACATAGACCCAGGACATTTCTGCAACCAGTCTGCAGTGGTGTTTTTTGTTTGGTTTTGTTTTTTTGCTTGTTTTCTTTAAAAAAGAGAAATGGAAAAACAATTATACAATTAAAGAAACATTAAGACAGCAGAAACCCAAAGGCCAATGTTTTAGAGAGCCAGATATACTTAAAACTAGAAGCTAGTCTTGAAACATTGCTCTGACATGAGTTCTGGGATTACACACACACAGAGTGCCTGCCTGTGCTCTTGCTATTGCAGAGCTTAGAGAACTTCTTACAGGTGGATCACGTGCATGTGCAGTCACAAACAAAGCGCCAGGAAGAAGGCAGAGTCCCTTGCTCAAGATCATTCAGACATCATTGACCAAGGCAGGAACACCCGAGTCCTCGAAGTGCCAGCCTCATTCACTGCACATGGATTAACAATATTTGCAGGCTGAAGCACCTTTATTTATTTGCCGTATCTTCTAAGATACAAACATTTCATTTTTATTCCTCAACTGAGCAACAACACGTTGGATTCATACTTGTGATCTAATACTAGCCAAGTACTCAACCACAGTCCCTTGGGTGTACCAGAAACAGCCATGATTCATGGAYGGCCTCCGATCCACATAACATGAGGACTCCTTAAAACCCATCATCAGATGGGACCAGCTCATAGCCTTCACCTAGGAATAAAGGGCACCAGTTCTCTGTGCAGAGAACTCTCCACTGTGGAAAAAACTTATGGAGTTTTGCACTTCGTTTTTCTGTAAATGAAGTCACTTTTTTTTTTTCCCCCACATCTATAAACTACAGGTACATAGTGTAACACAGAACCCATATTTTTTTTTTCTGTGCTTATAATGCTAACAAACAACACCACATTGCGACAAAAATTCCAGTGAGCAAGAAAGAGAGGAGTCATAAAGACAAGAAACAAGCAGATTTACAYGACAGCTATTTCGATTACTAAGCAAGTTTAAAAATATGCTTTAACTTGAGATTCTTTGAGTCTCAACTGGATATTTGTCCTGTTGTCCTCTGCCTGTATTCTTTGACCTTCTGACATACAGTTACTGAGTCTGTTGCATGTGTCCCCAAGCAGAAAGCAGATTGGATAGAGATTAGATAACATCGTGCTGTATGGGTTGGGTACTTCTTTTTTCTTACCAGTTTCCTGTTGATAGAATCACAGTGATAAAGGAGTTTAGTTGGTAGCTGAAGTATGAAACTGCAAAGGGCTCCCTTTTAAAAGATATGTTCCTACTGGGATGTAGATATGGCCAGAAGAATTTGGAGAGTAGCTGTGCTCTGATGCTTAAGCATATACATCTGAATATTGCACGGGACCCATGACGAGGTAAGGAGGATCACTCTAGAAACCCAGTACAACATTAAGCATCTTCAAAGCCGTCTAAGAACATAGGTGAAGAAATACCATAGAAACAGAGGAAACTACTTATAATAGTGCTGCACTCTGGCTGTGTCTTACCACTTTGCTCTTGGAGGTTATTGCTCTGCACTGCTCTAAAGGAAGATAGGTTAGCAGAACAGTGTGCATATGTCTCATCTGCTTTAGCATAAAGTCAACTCCCAACTATCTAACTGCTTCCAACTACCACAAGCAGTTTCAGCTAAGGAAGCTGCCTCTGCCTGGAGTGGACGTGTAACAATGCCACCAAYAGTCCTCCTAGCTTAGTTCTAGATACATGAGCTTGGTCAGCAAGACAGGGAATAAACAGCTGCTGGCAGTGATGTTTACCGTTYTACCTGCTCTGAGCATGCAGAGACCCAAGATGTCCAAGGCCCACATGAAAACTAGCCTGAACTGGGTTGGAACAACCCAACTGATCACTTAAACTGCAGCTTAGAGCCTTTTTATGGCAGATACCTGGATCTTTGGGCCTGAAGAGCTCCTGGCTCTGCAGAACCTTCTGCAGTCTTGCAGTAGCTGCAAGGGGAGTGAGGATCCAGCCAGCGCCTTTGCTCGTAGCGGTTCTTTGCTGGCATCACATTTTCGGTTGTAACCATGGATGCTGTGGTTTGACATTCGGTGGCACGGGCACCCTCCGCCCTCCACAGCCACCACTGCGCCAGCACAGCTCTCTCTGCAGCTGTGCAATGGACCAGAACAGCTGAAAAATAACTTTCAGCAGGTAGTTCAATCATAACCATGGAAAAAGGTGGGCTGATACAACACAGCGTAGTGCAAGAGCTGGGACAAGTAGCTGAGGTGAGAGGTGGCCACTGAAGAAATCACAGGGATTCATAGCCTGAGAGGCACAGGGTTGTCCTGATGGATCTGGATGGGAAAGCTCAGCAAAGAAAGGGTCAGGCTGCACATGCAGCTCCCTCTCAGGCAGAAGAGAGTCACAGATGTGAACTGGTGGCTGTGCAAGCAGTGGTGCAGGGTAAAGCAGATTTTCTTTGATTAGCCATGGCCTCTAATCTCTCCAGTGCCAGCCTGCAGCAAATTCCAGAGTTCAACAGCCCCCACTGGACTTTCCTGTTAAGGCTCAAATCATTACAGGTATTTGTTTAGTAAAGGCTAAAGCACTCAAGTCCCAGTCCCTGAGTGTCCCATGAGGTTAAATGTTGTCAACTGTTTGAATGAAAGCCATATTCTGTAGAGCATCTGTGACTCACTGGTAGAAACATATGGAAACTTTTGTCTCTAGGCTTCTCCTTTCATCCCACTTCAGGTCAATAGTTAATGAAAGCTGCTTGGGCAGATTGAGCTAGTGAGGTCCCGACCAGAGCCCTGAGCATCTGCCAAAACCTCTGGCAGCACCTGCATGCTCAGCAAAGATGTCACAAATCGGGCCCAGCATCCAAGGAGGGAGCTTCAGGAGGCTGAAAGCTGATGTGCTCTATGACAATGTTGTGTTCAAGTCTGTTGAGCAAAACAAGAGACAGAAAGAAACCTTGACCTACTGGGCTTTCCATCAGATAACTCTCAAATTTAACATTTCAAATCTCTGAAATCAATTACATTCACTGCCTTAGGAGCAGGTCTCTATATCATCAAGTCTTTTACTGATGATGTTGCTTTCCACATGAATCAGCAAATATGGTATGAATAATGTGAGCCTGACATGCATTGGGCCTGACTCAACACTGTTGCGTAGGGCAGAGGGTGTTCAGTGATGGGAAGGACAACTCCCCTAAGCGATCTAGGTTTCATTTCTGCTTTAACTTCTAAAAGGATGAATATTTCTYAAAGCACATTCCTTAAACACATGTTGGATATTCCTCATTCAATAAAAATGACTTCAATGAAATCACTATGAATTTCTGGATTTCCACATTCTTGAAAAAAAGAAATGTTATTCTGAATTAAAGCTGAAATGGAGTTGGATTTTCTTATCAGCAATACYTCTGGCATTTAGCTTGCTATTTCCACTCTCTGCTAGAATGAAAACAAACCAAAAAGCCCAAATAGTTTGTCACAGAGCAGCTGGAGGGACYGCATACCTGCCCTCTAGGGACACGGCTGCAGAGGCCACCAGGTGGGAACCAGCGAGTTGTGCAGGGTGCTCAGTGCCCCGGGGTCGCATGGGCCCCATGGCAGCCTGCGGGTGAACGCTGAGAACCCAGKGCACCCACTGGTTATCGCAGCTAAAGAACCTGCACCGGGAGGACTGCCCAGGAGCTGGAGATCCTGAATGTCCCAGCAGGCTACGGAAGATCCATCAGGCTGGAAGACCTGGCCTGAAGGCCCCCTGATGGGCTGCACAGAGCTGTAGCACTAGGAGCCTGGTAGCTCCTGGTAGACCCCTGGAAAAGGACCGCAGACAGCCCGGGGCTTTGAGGAGCAACACGGTGGGGTTGTGGTTTTCAGCTCCGTCCATGTGTCCACAGGTGCCCGGGATGGGGAGCTGGCAGCACAGCAGGCTGCTCTGCAAAGTGCCTGGCAGCAGTGAACACCCTACCTGGCCGTTCGGCAGAAAATGTTACAGTCCTCCAAGCACTGAAGGGGTGCTCAGAGGAAATGCTTTTCCTTTCCTGTGAAGAGCTTTGGGATTTCGCACCTTTCCTGGCACCTACTTGGAAAAAGGAATACTGATTTTCACAAACTGAAAGGGGGACTGGGCAATTAAAACATTGTTTGTTTCATAAGTGAACAACCTTGAAAGCCTAGAGCTCCCAGAAGAATCAGACCCTGCACAATATTTCCCTGGCAYTTAAAGATTTACTTGCCTGTATCAAGCAATCCTTTAGGAGGAATTTTACACCAGTTGTTACCATGAACACAGCTAAGAGTTTCAACTCAGTGAAAGCCCGTGCTTAGTAAASCAGGAAGGATTCGTTAGTCCTGACCAATCTCTCCCTTCTTTGCCAGGCACCTAGGGAGAGGTTGTCCAGTTCCAGAGCTCAGGCTCTACTGACTATGCAATTTTCTGACTTTTGTAGGAATTTGGCACTGCTGAAAATCACATCAGAAACACCAGTTTTGATCAGAATTTATACTCCAGTCCAGGTGGCTACATTTCAATAGACAGATACCAGAGCACATGGTCCTAAGGACAGGCGCTGTGGCTGCACAGGGAGAAATGATGGGTTTCCACTCAAAATGCACATTTGAGGAGGAAAATTAGCAAAGRAAGATCATGAGTTTAACCCAGCCCAACTTTTCCACTTCCTCTCCAGCCCAGCCTTGTGAAAGACCCCAGTGTAAGTTAATTTCTACCTCCAAAAATGCCATTATGTCCTTGACCTTTACAAGCAAAACAAGAAAACAAGCCACAGAGCCAGAGGCCGCTCTTAAACAATGCTTGGTTTTCATCCAGTCATTGGTTGCTATTTGAAAAGGGAGAGTAATCTCTGTAAATGCACAAACTAGTCCTACGTGTAAATAAAAAGGAGCAGRCAGCACTACGAGCAAAACCACTACCGAGCCCAGGTATCGAACAGCAGAATCACAGAATCACAGAAGTTCAGGGTTGGAAGGGACCTCTAGGGCTCATCTAGTCCAACCTTCCTGCTCAAGCAGGGACACCTAGAGCATGTGGCACAGGGTGGCATCCAGGTGGGTTTTGAAGACCTCCAGAGAGGGAGAAGACCTCCAGAGAGGGAGCAGCTTACATGTGACAGCATGAGGCAATAGAGCCATCAATTGCTTTTTTAGAAGATAAAAATTAAGATGGGGAGAAGAGCACTCAAAGAGTCCTCCTTTTGGATTTCATGTTCTAGCAATTTGGTCTGAGGACAAGGTGAGAATGAGAGCAGCACAAAACTGCTTGCCCCATTTGGGAGCTGGGCAGGAAAGGCTTTGCTGGCATGGGACACATCTGCACTCTGCTGTTGCATCTCTGCAGATACTTGGTCTCCAGCTTTAAGCACTCAGGGAGAGAGAAGCAGCTATTTTCTAAAGGCCATCCGGAAGGACTTTTTTTAAGGCCACTAACTATATAGGGAACCTAACTTTTAGTTCCTTGTCTGGGCACATATATTTGGGCAGTTTCATATGATGCCCTCTCTACAATCATCCTCTGCTGACTCTTGTACAGTTTCTATTTATGATTTCCTAGATGCGATGGGTATGCAGGAATAACATAACCAACTTCTACATAACCAAAGCCCATACAATTTCACTCAGTTCTCATTGTAATAAGCTCATTTAACACAGCTCTAAGATAGTGACTCTGCATAACTGTAAGCAAAAACATGCTTGGAAACGTACAGCTGAGGTCCCACCTGCCCGAGAAGAATTGCCCTACAGAGGCACAAGTAGAGCACCACAGATGGGACTGCAGGTGATCAAGGCAGAAACTTGTTATAGAACCTGCCCAAGATCCAGAGAAGTCCTTGCAAGTGGGCACTGAAATGGGATCCTAACGTCCATAAAATGGGCAGTGTGGGGGAAGCATGAAAAGGTTCTTCCAAGCCAATGGGAACGTGTAGGTGGGACTGGGAGAGGAGCTCTGAGCCCTCCAGATCAGGGCAACTGTCTGTAGAAACAAAGCCCAAGGAAGCCTTCCAGATCGTGCGAGGCCCCAGGCGCCCAGCAGCACCTGGTGGTTTGGCACCCCACCAGACAGCTTAGATAAGCAGCACTGAAAGTGCTCTGGGACCAGGGGGAGGATTCCCAGAACCTCATGTGGCATTTGGGAATGGGATCTCACCCCACACATTGTCTCTAGGGAGATAAAAGTGGCACTCTGCGAGGGGGACATGGGCACAGGGAGGGATATACTCTTCGCTGTGAGTATAGCAGGCTGTGGACCCTATGGCTGCTCTGTTTTACCTGCAATTGAAAGCAGTCTGGGCCAGACGCCAGCTAAATGAGAGCTATATTAAACAGAGAAAGATTAAGCACCATTTTAAGTCAAAGAAAACATGAAACACCCGAATAGCAAAATGAGACTGAACTAACCAGAGTAATTTGTAGTCTCTTTGATGGTGCTTTTATGATAACCATTGCTATTTAACATATATACTGCAGCAGGGGTGACAAATAGATCGGAAACCTCTCTGTGCAAACTAGGTTCTGTGCAAGCCTGGTGGTACAAAGTCAGGATGTCTCTGGGGTCATATTCAGTGGAAAATTCATGAGTTGCAGGAGATAATAATAATAAAAAAATCCAGCTCCAAAGTACCTCCCGAAATGTATTTGCAAAGTGTGTGTTAAGGTCAGTTGACCTTCCAGGACTTGCAGAGCAAATTGGAGAGCTTTCAAAGAGGRCAAAGCTCATCCCTGAGCAAACCAAACCACCACGGCAGAGGCTACGGGCAGCCCTGAGGGACAACCACAGCCAGGGGACCAGCACTGTTGAGGTGCTAACTATGGATCTGGGCCTGGGACTACGTGTTCCCCCTCTCTGGATCTGAGACTACGTATTCCCCAAATATCCATGTCCTTGAAGTACACAGTGCAAATGAAAGTGCAGGGATGTGAGTTACAAGAAGTCAGCACGCTGTGAATAAATACAACAAGAAACAAAAGAGAAGGTTAAAGAAAAAGAAGGAACACAGAGCACAGAGTTAAACCTCGGTTTATATGCACACTTCATGCTGCACTTTAATTATTATATCCTGGAGGGGAGTGAGGAAAAAGCAGAGGAACTCCCTTCCCCAGCTTTAAAAAAAAAAAAAAAAAAGAAACTTTTAAGCCTTCCTAAGATCTTAAAAGACAGCAGTATTCCAGACTGGAATATATTTTCCCTTTGACTAGTGCTAGCTAGTGATTCTTGCATGAGACTGAATTCTGGGTTCTACACTGATCTTGGACAAATAACTAAGCTGAGTTGTACCTCACTCATTAAGCCAGACTGAGTGTTGCTACTGTGACTGTAGAAGAATAAATTCATGTTTGTTTTGGGACAGAGTGATCCTCTGACTGTCTTAGCACATGGAAGGAAAATTTACTTCTATGAGACCACAAAATCTACTCATCAGAAAGGTGAACAAAAAAGCTACCAATTTTTGAGTTCTGTCCTTTCTCCTTGAAGGTACTAGAGCAAATACATGTCTTAAAACAGTTGGTCTGCACTGGGAAAGCTCAGGGGAATACATAGACCATCCATATGGTTTTGATGATCAACATACTGAGATCATGGAGTAACCAGGAAGAAAGAACAGYGAGGTCTTTCTTAAACAAATTGGTATCTGTCCTCTCCCTGTTATATCAGGGAAAATCCTACAACCACAGGAGAGCAGAATTATTTGCTATTTACTCAAAGCATTGAAATACCTTAGAATTATCTCAGAAATGGTTCTTCACAGCATAATAAAAGTAATAGTACCTCTCCCTTCCTYACGAGCTGGTTTCATCTCTCTGAGAAGAACTACCTGAGAAAATCTCTTTACTGAACATAAAACTTGTGCTAAAGGGACTGTGACACTTTTGTGTCAGAACACTGGAGGACGCTTCACTGTTAGACCCTACTTTGCCTGCTGTAGTTACCTGGGCTCTGCTCTGCTCTCCAAGCAGCTGTGTTTTGGGGTGGGATGCAACTGATGCTGTCGTCTCATCGTACTGACCTGTACACAGGTAACAGCCACTCCTGTACATTGGCAAGGAGACCCACCAGTGCCATGCAGCATATATCAAAATGCTGGTGTCTAAATGATCAAATGATCAAAATGAAGTAATATTCTGACTTCAGTATTCATATCCCGTCCAAGTTTTCTAGCATCTTAGTAGGCTAAAAGTTATATTGAAACAGAAAGTTGGGAGCTCTGGTCCGTTCCTGTTCTAGGCTAACCAGCAAACGCAGTGACCACAACTATGTGCACGAGCTAGATTGCAAGCGGGGACATGCCCTTGTGATAAGGCTTTGGGGTCTGTTTCCCTAAGGGGACCTGAGATCTAGTTCTACTATTGTAGTCTGCTTGCCCTGATTTACTGGATCTGGACCAGAAAATACTTTCACCAAGAATGACCCTGCAAAAAGCATTCTTCCTTTATCCAGTCAATAGAAAAAGCTAGCAAACCAATAAAGTTTTTGGAATTAACCATCACTAGGATATTCTCCARAGGCCAGATGTGAACAGATGTTACACAGCTGTACAACCCTAGCAGACAACTTTTCCAGCAGTATCTATTTGTTGATAAAGTATGACAATTAAAAAACAGCCAAAATGATGGAGTTTGTTCTCTTTGATCACGAGAGACTTTCAGGGTTTGTTTTGCTTGTTCAGAAGTCTCCCACATATTTGGACATTTCTGCAGAACTATTTTCCACCTCACTAAAACACTCCATTTTCTAATTGACAAGATGCCTTCTTTTCTTTCTACTGGGCATTATTCTTAAGGTAAGCACTGAGTGAGAGACCAAGCAACACCATTTTTTTTGTGCGTGGAGACTAACAAGTTTCTGGTTACACACTGTAAAATATCTGCAAGCAGGGCTGAAACTAGCACTGCCGTTGGGCACAAGACCAGAACTGCAGAGATTCCTGCTGCGGTGCTCCAGTCTAGGCCTCCCTGTCTCAGCAAGCAGCTGCCATTCTGCAAGTGAACCTCAAGAAATGATTCATGGTGCGGCACCAACTTATGCTCCAGCAAGAGTCGCACAACTGGGGTGTTTGGGCTTCAGAGGTATCAGGCTGAAGATGAAGGCTAGCAAGGGCAAGCCTGGCAATTTCCTATCAGTACCAATGATACTTGCGCTTGCCGTGGCAAAAAGGCACACTCTAATCCCTGAGTCTAGTACTGAACTCTAAAAGTTAATGTGATTCTCACCATAGGCAGATACAGTCGTCCCCATGAAAGATTTTTCCAACTTTCTAAAGATTGATTTCAGACTGGGAAACATAAGAGCTTATGTGCTTTGYAAAACCCGTCTGTTAGCATTAGCTCTGATAACCCTGGCCCACGTTCATATGTGCAGCCATGCCAGCATCCCTTTCGAACACACTGAGTTCTTGCCAGAAGACGATCCAGACCCAATTATACATGCAGAAGTATAATATTTTTGTGCCCAGACTCTGGATACAATATTTTGCACATGTGTGGGAGTTCTTGGGAGAGTTCTTGGGACAACTCACTGGGATAGAATATCTTTGGCACTTCAGAAAAGTCATGTTCTCTTTTACTGTAGTGCACAAAAAATAGGCACATAAATTTATTAAGTTCAGAGGCTGAGACCTGATGAAATGTTCAAATAACAGTCTGAAAAATGCCAGAATTCAATGTGTAAGAACTACCTGAAGAACATGGTTTTTTTAAAAAAAAAAAAAAAAGAAAAGTAGTATCAAGAGTTTCATCCCATGTGAGTGCTATGTTGGCAAATGGCCCTTAGGGCTCTTGGTTCGGACTTCTGATAGGGCAGCAGAGAGGGGAATGAGGGAGGTGTAATGGTGTCCCAGAGGTAGAGCACTGGCTGGGAAGAAGGAGCTGAGCAGATAAATGCAACCCCGACYCTGCTGAGATGCCTGAAGCCAGGGCTACCCGAAAGGGGAAAACTAGGACCCTGCTTCAGAACAAAGCAGTGAGGAGGCCCCTGGCTGGGTCACGCCTCCTCAAAATGACAACAGCATATTTTGAAGTTAAACAAGGAAAAAAGGGAAGAAAAAGGAGCACAGAAAACCAGCCCACCCACTCAGCTCCCCTTTCACACAAAACACAGCATGGCAGATGGGGGCAAGAAGGATTTATTTTTAGTGCTGCTGTTGAGTTACAAACTGCTGCTCTCACAAATACRGGTTCGCTGGGGTAGAAGATGGGTTCATTCTTCCAGGAAAGTGGCTTTTGCTGTGCAGCTTGCTTCCCTTCTGGGTCCTGACATTGGCTCAAATTTCAGAGATTTAGAAAGATTGATAGAAATTATCTCCTTTCTTGAGCAAATCTAACCTCAGCGTCCAGAATATCTAACAGAAATTCTTACCTAAGCAGAGATGAACTGATTTGTGGTTCTGGATTCACTGGCACCTTAGACACAAAATGAGTGGCAGAGAACTGAGRGAAAAAACCTCCCCTCTAGTATCTTTTAGTGCTCTGATGAGACAGTGTGGTGAGGCACTCACTGCACAGCAGTGATGACCAAGTCTTTAGYTCAAGCATATCCAGACTTGGAGGGAGGAGGAGGTTCCTCAAGCTGGTCTCAGAGAAGGTTTTGCCTGACTTCCGGAGTGAGAATAATGCCATTGGAATTGCAGGCGGAAACCAGCCAAACTGCCCCGCACCTGGCTAATAGGAGCAGATAACCCTCAAACCAGTGCTGCAACATCCCTTTGCTCTTAGATGCAAGAATGAGGAGGAATGAGGAGGAAAACCATGGCCGCCTGAACAGTTAGTGCTGTGCCCAAAGGAGCAGACGTGAGCAAGAGGAAAAACTTATTCAGCAGGTCCCCACCAAAACCAGAGAGAACAAACAACTGGGTGCCCTCCTCGCTCTGAACTTCACCCACCCACTGTGATGCACGCAGTCAGCCGAGAAACTCAGATGGGAGTGTGACAGCACTCGCRAAGTCACAGGCTCCATGCAGTTGTCCTTCCTTCTTTTCAATCACTGGAGACTCCTGCCTTTGCTGAGGAGCCTTTTCCTTTCCTCACTTCTCGGACTGCTGACTTAATGGTTTCCTCTTTTTATTTTTCTTTTTTTGTCTTGTCTCTAATGTAAAAATATAAATATAGACAAGTGCAAGTCAGCCTGAGTCTGACCACTGTGTATGGGTGGGTCCATTAATTGATCCTTCTGAGACTTCTCAGCCAGTTGCATGTGATGGTTTCCATGGGCATGGAGACTATACAGAGGTGGGATTAATAATAGAAAATGGGCTGTTTGGGATTCTGTGACTTGAGTGTCTGTCTTGGTTTGAATCTCACTGGTAGGGAAGATGTGCTTCAACCTAACTGTAATGTCTGCTACCATCTGCCAAGGGAAAGGGCTCTGTCTGGAGCAGGAAGAAATCTCCTAGGCATGCTGAAGAACATGGCTTCCTAACAGGAGATCCTAAACCCCCGTGCTACTGCCTCTCATTGCTTCAGATATATAAAAGGGAGAGAGGGGAAAGGGCAAGGTGTGGCCRTCCATACTGTTAGTGCCATGTCCAGTAGACTGGGTTTGAGCACAGAGARCATAGACTGGAAAGTGCTCCCACATCACTGAGTCAGGCACAAAATGAGCCAGCCTGCTCTATGTCTAAGGAGACTTCAGGCATGTACCCACAGGAGGTCAATATGTTATCCTGTTCAATGGCACCATAGACTTTCCTTCAAGCCCCCTGMCATGTGTAAGTGACTAACTTGCAGGGCAAGCAGGAAAGATATGGAAGGAACACTCATCATGAAAACTGGCCCCGAAAAGTTGGAAATCACACCCAACTCAGTTTCTAATTTGAGTCACTTCATGAGGCCATTGAACACAATGTATTATTCTGCTCACCAAACCACCACTTTAGGAAGTGGCTAAATCTTGAGGACGGGATGATACTGCTCTGGTCAGTGCTTATGGCAATCACATGCACACCAGGAACATCAGCTGGGTGGTGCCTCCCATGAAGGAACAGCATTAACCTACATTACTTATCATGGTCTCATCCGTCTTCTTCCCTACTGTTGATGCTTCAGAGTAGGCCATGAGTAGCAGATAGGACCTCGATTTGTTTACCTTCCTTCTGTCATCCTTCAGGACAGTGGGAGGGCGGCCACAAACTCTGTCACCCTCACCAATAGAGGCTGTAGACTGCTAATCACTTTGGACCCAGATGATCTGGATCAGACTGGAATGAGCCAACTGGAACAACAGGGAAAGCTTACATGGCACCATCTGTCATCTTGGTCTGGGTTTGTCCCGAGCCAGAGTTATGCAAACGGCTCATGATCTGAGGCCTGTGACAGACGATTACTCACAGACTGGCCTCTCTGCGCTAACGCTCAAACTCTTCACTCATCACCTGCTCTGACAGCTCTTTTTGGTTACCCGGAGGAACACTTTGCACAAGACACTGCTATAGCCAGAATTTGACAGCACCAGGGATTAGACCTRTGTGTGAGGTTTAGAAACATCCTCAAGTGACAAAGGAGAAAGAAAAATGTTTTGCTACAGTAACTAGTGAGGTGTCTCAAGCTTGGGAAACACTTCCTCCTTTATACTGGGGCAACTTCATGTTTACCACGCAGTAAAAGTAAGCGTGCAGGCAAACCACAGCACAGATAATATGCATTAAGTTCACACCTTACCTCACCCCACAGTAACACATTCACACTTCCACGCCCTTAGAAATAATTATTTTTAATATTCCCTTAGGATTTTTAATTATGCATTATATTGTCTACAAGAAATTACATATGTGATCTGTTTCTCTGGTTTAATGAGGAAGGCCTTTACTTTCTGTGTGCTCTAACTTCTCAAAGGCAGCAACCACTAGGTTCCTGGAGGGGTTCAAATATCGTAGCCCCATCTGCAGCAGCACCCTGCAACACCAACAGTGATGTGATATTCAAGACTGGGYTTTTGCAGAGGTCAAAACCATTTCCAATTAATTCCCTGCATGAAGGCTAATTGAGAATCCATGCTGGAAGTGGGTTCGATCCACCTGCACTGGCCCACTTACACCTCGCAAGAGCAGCCATGCCGCTGAGGAACGGAGAGCCACTTCGCATTCGTACCTCGACCTAATTCAAATTAACAGCTCTTTGTAGACAAATCCTTTTTACTCATCCACAGGAGAAAACAATATGCATTTCCCAACTTATTTTCACAGGTAACTTGGACCCCTAGGCCCCGCTAAGGTCGTGCAGGGCGAGCAGAACGCGCGTGGTCAGAGCCGCCCTGTTGACATGTGTGTTGTGCAGCTCCGCCGTGCGCTGGGGCAGCTTTTCGGCCCTCGGGCTGCTTGGGCCGGCTCCCTGGGACTCCTGAGCAGCAGGACCCTGCAGCCCCTCTTGCTGCCGCTGATACTGGGGTGGCAGCGCAAGCCCCCTGCACTGTCCCACGTCCGCGGTGCCCCTGGCCCCCTCAGCACAGCCGCCTGGGGAGGCAGCACCCTCTCCTGTTGCAGCACCCTCTCCTGTTGCCGCCGCCGCTGCACTCCCACACGCAGCTCTTCCCACTCCCGCGCGCGGCTCTTCCCGCTCCCGCGGCAGAGCCGGCCCCTGGCGCGGCGGCGGTGCGGGCGGCAGCGCAGCGCTCGCCGCGGCCCGGCTGGCAGCGGCGCCGAGTCGTGGCCTTTTCAGGGGATTTCCCTGGGCTCAGCGCCGCTCCGCTTCTTGTAAGCAGCGCTGTGTGTGACGAGGCCGCTTACTGTTACTGCAATTAAGGCTGTTGGAAACTGCAACGGCATCGCATAATTGAAGCAGCACGCAAGGCAGCTYGCTGCAAGGCAGCGCGAGAGCCCTGCTGGGGCTGCGCTGGCCCRGGGGACAGGGGCACTGCGAGAGCCGCCCGTATGCGGGACCTGGAGCGCTCACAGCTAGAGCCAACCCTCCTGACGAGCAGGCTGCTGAGAGGGGCAGCACCAGGGAAAAGATCCTGCGTGGGCTTCCCTGCACCCCGCTCTAGGAAGGGAGGTGCGRGGGCCCCGTCCTGCATGGCCAGCTCTGTCTGCAGAGGGGCCGCCAGCCCGGCCCATGCTGCCCGCAGAGCCACAGTGCCCAGCGACCCACAGCGTGGGTCAGCCCAGTAGTCACGGCTAATGGCTACTAGTCTACTAGACTGACTACTAGAGGGGAATTTGGGCGCATAAACACCAAGTTCACGTCCCGCAGGGGCACCCAGCCCCTTCACCGCGCTCTCACGTCCTCACGGGCATTTAGGTGCTGCCTCCTCCCTTCACGCCCCRTCGCTGCTCCTGCCGCTCCCTGGAAAGCCCGAGCAACACATGAGCTCCGGGGCTTTTCACCCTTGCAGCCTCATCCCCCCTTGCGACGTGGGAATCGCTGTACATGTGCTTTCACTTTTGCATTCAGTGACCTGCACTGCAAGCAGGCRCTTGGAATTGCATTGTGCACAGCTGATCTTGAGTCTAGACTATCCAAACCAAAACAGTGTCTTAATACTCCTAACATCCCTGCTGTTGCTACCTACACACCATTATTCAGTCAATCTTTGTCACAATAACCTGCTGTTCTCARTACATGGAGCCTTGAAAACAGCTCTGGCTTGGAGCTTGCCCAAGATGACAAAAAATGTGAGSGCGCCCGCAAGTGTTTGCATTGGCTCCAGCAAACACGCTGAGGAACTGTGAACTCCAACATGCTCACATGCAACAGAGGTGGACTGAGCCACTTTCCTGTATTAAACACTTGTCATTTATTGAATCTGCAGTCCCATATTCACATGGGATGTGGAATGAACTGTTCCCATCAGCGGTTCACCTTGAGGCTGCGGTGTGTTTAAGTAATCTTGAGCAGTAAACAAGTCAGTAAAAGTTGAACTAGAAGCTTGCCTGGGGATAGCTGCCATCGCTTGGAGCGCTGTGGCATCCCAGCGAAACTCCAGCACAAGCTGGGAAAAAGAAAAAGGGAAAACATCTATTCCAGTGTGCATTGCATTCGGCAATACTTAACAGGAAATGGGGAGTCTTAATTTTCAAGCAGAGTTTCCTAAACCATTTGAAAATCTACCAACTCTTGGAGTGCAGGCAAATTTACATAGCAATTCTTCAGTGGTAGAGGTTCAAAGGCAGCCTCTCTATGTGAGTAAGCCTCAGATTTGCATGTGCAAACAACACTAACACAAACAACACAAGCCTAAGTTTTAAGAACTGCATGCCCGCTTTTATGATCCAGTATGCACATAAAATTACTGTAATTGCACTTCCATATTAAAGGTATGCACCAACCCTTTTAATTTGTATAGAGATCACTATTTAATCACCCGCATGATGCTATAATCTAACTTCAAGAAAAACTGTTCTAACAGTATATACAGGTGTCTAAACACAGATGTATGCACTTGTTGTAAATATAAATATTAGCTGATGTATTCAGTGTAAGCTAAGAAAGGAAATAAGAAGTCTAAGATCTGTGCATTGTTGGGTACAAAAATTAAAATAATTCACTACCAAAATGAAGCCAACTTTTGCAAAGTGTGGGGTGAGAGAGCAAGTTCTGTGCAGTAATTCCTACACAATTCCTATGCCCAATCATACATGCACATCTTAAGAAAACAATCATTAACTGCATAGAAAACCAAGGATATTTCTGTACTTTTCCTTGTGTCCATAACAGTTTCATGATCACACAGACGCCCAGTAACTCTTTATGCTCTGCTTGGTAAGGCTGAAATTAGAAGATCACTTATTTCAAGAGATGACACTGATTCAACCTAAACCACACTGAGGAAACACCCCCTTGCTTAACCACTGCCATTGTTATTTGTATATCCAAATATTAAACAATCACTTTCTAATGATAATCTTCTGTTCTTCTCATCTCAAGTTCTCACAAACATTAAAGGTGCTTCATGGCTCCTCTGCAAATTCATCATGGATGATAGGCTTAGCCTGTTCTCAGCACAGAGAGATACAGATAGAGCAGCTTCTTTCTTGATGCCTTTCTTCTTTTTCTTTTTCTTTTTCTTTTTCTTTTTCTTTTTCTTTTTCTTTTTCTTTTTCTTTTTCTTTTTCTTTTTCTTTTTCTTTTTCTTTTTCTTNTTTTTCTTTTTCTTTTTCTTTTTCTTTTTCTTTTTCTTTTTCTTTTTCTTTTTCTTTTTCTTTTTCTTTTTCTTTTTCTTTTTCTTTTTCTTTTTTTGTGGTGTCTACTCTGGTGTTGAAGGACAAGGCTGCTTTCTAGAACAAGTTATATAATTCCCAGTTTTGAAACAAGAGTGAAGAGTTAAAAGAGTTGAAGAGTTAAACCACAGGCCCAGGAAGTTCACTATCATGTCTCCTGCTCTAATCCCACATCCAACAGTTCAGACATCCCCTCACTCAAGCACCTCTCCTATTGTGCAACGGCTTAGACAGGGAAAATAATTCTTTCTTAACTCTAGCAGTTGAACTCTTTGCACCCCGCAGCATGAGACTGGATCATACCGTTCATTATCTTATCTTCCTCAACTACATRTTACTAATAGTCTAAAAATTAGCCAGGCCTTCTGTAAAAATCCACCCACTCAGCTAGTACCTTTGACTCAGTTGAATGGCAGTGTTGGGGTTGACACATTCAGAAAACCCCCATATACCTCCCTATTGCAAAAACAAAGCACATGTTTAGAGGTTCACTGATGCAGCGAGCAACTTTTTCACTCTGTGAGTGTTCTGCACCTAGGACAGTGGGTTTCTAATGAACAGCTCAAACCCTTAAACCCCATTACAATACACCCAAGGAATAGAACTGTGTCCAGTCTCAGCAGTACAAACMTATATTCCAGTTCCACTTTGCACGATGCTGAACACACCCAGTATATGCAAAGCTCAACTGTTTCAAGCCTCGTGGACATTAGCAGCAGTTGAAGGCGGCGTGTGTTCTAGCAACACACAGGGCTCATCTCTTTTTTTTCAATCTCTGAACTGCAGATATTAAACCATATTAAACCACAGCCCTTCAACTTAACAGCCCCCACATAACAGCAGGAACTCAAGCAAGTCATAACCCTATGCTTTGTAAACACCTGAGGTTATTCTTCAGGCTGAGAAACTACAGCATCAGTTGCAATCAGTTGCAAAATATCATTGGCARTTAAGTATAGTATGACATTTGAAAAAGTATTGTATTTAACATATTTAAATAGAAAATCTAAGAAGTCAATGCAAATACCTAGAAGGTTTAATATCAGCTGTCTTGACAGGGACTGTTTCCAGGTCTGTTTTAAACTTCATGGTGACATACACACAACAGAAAAGATTCCTTMCTTTGGACCTCACGTTCATAGTGCTGGGACTGCTCAAACACTTAGGCAAAAATACAAAAGTGCCTGAAAGTCATGTAGTTTTATCAAAAATGCAATACCTTTTAGCCATTCAAAAGAAGAGTTGAAGTARATAGCAGAAATCAAATTATCCACAACTTGAACATCTGGAGTAGGAAAGGTTTTTCATTTGCCCATGAAAAAGTGATGATTATGCTAGAACATAAGATCCTCTGGGTCCTGGAGCAATGTGCTAAATCAACCACAGGATCTTCTTGGGCATAAGAAGGGTGGTCTTCCAGACAAGGGTGAGGGGAGCTGGATATAAGACTTGCTCGTGGCCTTCAGCCTCTCTGGCTAAGGAGGCCTTTTCYCTTTTACTAAACTTGGTTCATATCTCTGTGTGTGTGTAGAAGGGAGTCTGCCTATTTCTATCTGTGTTTGAAGTTGCTACTTAATAGACTCTCATTTAACAAAAATAACAGTCTGAATAAGCTGAAAAACTGGTCTCTGGAATTGCCCCCAGGCCCCTGAGTAAGTCACACAAGAGGTTTTGAGATTGCTTCACTAGGGACAAAGATACCCGTCATTAGCTGCTGATGAACAACACCCAGAAGTGCTCTATGACTGATAAAGACCTTCGAGATRGAAGGTGAGGGGAAAAGGCAGGGCCTCTGCTAGCTGGACAGGGCGTTGCTTTGTCCTGACCAGTTTCCTGTAACCAAAAGGCCTCCACTTCTCCTTTTCTTCTCACGCTTTTGGCTAACATAAAAGCTCCTTCTCTGCCCCGCGCTGACACCACAGTTGCTGAATGCAGGCCAGTTGCATAAGCTTTAAGGGTACCTCGAGTACCTCAATCTGCCCCCTTCCTCATTAGATGTGTGCTCATTGTCTCTTTTCCTTCCTCTTCTTCATTTCCTTGCTGTTGCGGCAGAATAAACAGAAAATGAATGAGGAAAGTGTCTAGAAGGGAACTTGAGAGAGGGGAGCATCCAGTGGTCCCCCTGCTACGGGGAACATTTACGGAACCTGTTGTTAATCAGCGATGAAGTTTCTCAGTGCGGCGTCATACATCCCCTGTTGCTGCTTATTACTTAATCTTTGCTTCCTCAAATGGCACCCAGAATTGGCTAACAGCTTTCCTGAAGGTAACAGAGCAAGGAAAAGATGGCACTTTCGTGATAAAAATGAAGAGCGTTAGTTTGTCAAAAAGGATTCGAGCCAGGTCCAGTAACCAAAGAAGAAAGAAGTGGTGCAGCAGGTTCTCGTGAATGCAAACTGGATTCAATGGAACCAACTCTAGCTCAAGTTTTGCAAAGATTCAGCTCTTTCACAGGATTTCTCCTCATCTTATCTGCCCACTTTCCTGAGCTCATTGGAAATAAACAAACGTATTTCTGAATTCAGCAATGCCAATTCTTCCATGACTAGTGATTTTTGATTATTTCCAAAAATATTGGGAAATTACATAATGAAATATGTAATATTATCGTGAAAGGATTCTATAAGAACAAGCTCAGGAGCCCTGCCAATTTCTTACCACTGATAGTAACATTAAATTAATAAGGAACAGTAAAGATCCCATTTTTTATAATGTTTGTGTTCGAGAATGAAGTTTAAAACCTTCTGAAAGTGCTTCAGGTTGCACTAAATTATTAACAAATGTGTGACCTACAAAAATATATCTTCTGAGCCTGTATCTGTAGACTGGGAAGGTCTTTTAGGACTTTCCTAGGTGATGAGGACATTTAAGGCAGTGAGTGATGCCTTTTGTCTATTTGACCATCAAAATGCCAAAGATATTTCTCAGATTTAGATTAATTTGTGGATCTATATTCTAAATCCTAACCTTAATTCCACCAAAATCATATTTCTGACTTGTCAAATTAATTTTATGAAGAGAGAGAGGGAGGAGGAAGATGAAGCATTTCAGAAGGAATTAACATGCACATTCTTGTAGAAGTTTCAAAGAAGAAACAAAGTCACTGAAACCCTAAATGGGACCAATTGGGTCTCTCTGCTACTCTCTGCTCCTTGTAGATCTTCTGTTTCCTGCTTCCTTAGCTCTTTTAATATCAGGAAATTGAGCCCTCAGAAATAATGCCTTTTKTTGTTTGTTTGTTTGTTTGGCATAATGCAGATTCCCACAGAGAAAGTGCGTACTGGGCTCTTTCACTGCGACTTTACTTCAATATTTGAGTGTCTTAGTAAAAAAATGCTCATTCCAACAGTATGTTTCCACTTCATATTTAGAAGACAACTGTTTTTACAAGGTTCTCCAGTGCAGTATTTTTTCAGCAGAGCACTGGAACTCACAGGAAGATGAAGTGCATACCCACAGAGAGGGAAAAATTGCAAGGAAAGTTTACTTCTTGATTGGAAACATGAAATAAGCATCCTACTAACTAACCAGAACAATGGTCTGAAGGATGAGCTAGTTCCTCTGCGACAGCCGCAGTAAATGATAAAGCGAATGGGCCATTCCATGAGTACACCCACTCAGGAAAGTGTCTGTCATCAAGTGACTGTCTATCCCTTTCCTGCTCAGCCCTCAGCAACAGGCCATCCAAACCAATGTGCACATACATAAAAAGAAATTGTCCATATATAAGCTCCTAGCCCTGSCAACAAAACAGCATATTTAAAATAAGCAGAAAAAGGAGAATTATGAGCAGATGTGACAGGAYCCCAAACCCATTGGAATGGACTCCATTCTGCAGGAGCAGCATCCTCAGCAGGCCTGGGGGAAGTGAAGGGAGTGCATCCGGACTCCCAGGAGGAGCACCAAAGGGATGCCACATCCCACAGAAGGGAGGAAGAGAAAGACATCTCTTCTCAACACTAAGGAGAGGGATCTTTGCTATTTAGAACAGTTTGCCAGCAGCTCTAGGCAGAAAAGGGAAGTATTTGAAAGCACAGAGCGCCTAGTTCCTTTCAGTTATTCACCAAGACCTTCTCACCAAGCTTTAGCATTTAGGGTCTTGGTTTTTATTAGCAATCTTGGAAATCATGTACTCTGTGGAAGCCAAAGCCACAGTAAAATAAAGTAAGTTTTACCAACAGGAGTGAATATGAAGTACCCCTACAAGCCAGACACATCTCAGAGCAGCTGCTTGTTATTTTTCTTTGGCATGTGTTTTTTTGGATATGAGACACCTCCATCTTCCTAACCCCAAACAGACAGAAGAACAGAACACACTGTGCCTATTATGGGCCAGATCTTCAGCTGACATAAATCAGATGCTCTCCACTGAAGTCAATGGAGCTGTTGTGGTTCATACAAAATGCATTCTGATCTCTTACACCAGCCTCACATCTGAGACATCACTTTCCTTAACAGATATGACAATGCTTCACAAAACAACACAGGTCTAAACAGCAACAGTTTACGGTTTATAAAGCTGCAGGATTAGCTGGATAATGAGGATACTACTGTGGATTTTGTGGGTTTTTTGATTAATTTTTAGATTTAGAACAGACAGATTTTCCCAATATTCAAGACCCTGGGGAGACAGCAGTTGGCAATATAACTTGGAATCAGATAAAACTAATCCTCCAAGTGCAAACGTCCCACTGACAGTCAGCATTTTTTGAGTCAGCACAGCCTTCCCTTTACAAGAGAGAACAACAGAATAAAAAAGACTGCTGTTGCATAAACTCTCTAGCACTGTTTATACTGAAGTTGAGGTAAAATGAAGCTGATAAAAATATAGGAAGCAGACTTCTTATATTTAAAGATACAGCATATAGATATATTAAACACCTGTTGGTCAAACTGTACCAAGGCAGATTATCTGCATTTTTATAATTGCCTTTGAGGACAGTGAGATCATCCCTCTGCAGAAGTCAGGTCCTACTTCCAGGTGCTGAAACTCATGCTGCCAAGGGTATAAAAACAGAAAAGATCCATATTTGAAAACCAATATAAGATCAAAGAATTTCTGCCTACAAAACAGACCTGACAGAAATAGTAAGAGGTCACGTTGCTCGTCCCACCAGCCGTGGCTGCTGAGGCCAATGGATGGTTTGGGCCGGCACTGCTGGTGTGCTGCGAGCCTTCCGGCAGGGCTTCCACACCTATTAATTAGCAGATTACTCATCAGYGGAGCTAAAGCTCTCTGTACATGGATGCCCCATTGACCCCACTGAATTTAAAATTTCATAGATAAAATATATCTTGCAGATTTTTTTTCCTCTTCATTTTCACAAGTAAAGTAACAATTCAAAGTAGTATAAGAATGCCTGCTCAGCACTTGGCAGGTAAACCAGACTGCAAGGGGGTCTTAAATGGAGCCTTCCAGATCGCCTGCATGCCTCTGAAGCTGAGTGYATTAAATATGCAGGTGAACACAGGCATGCATTTGCAGACTCCAYTGCAGTTGGCTTGTAGCCTTGAATGTAAAATCTAGTTCATTTAGAGAAGAAATATTAGCAGGGATATTTAGGTTTAGTCCCTGTTTGTATAAAAAATAAAGCAGGCCTTTTAAGTTCTACCTGAGGGGCAGATGGCAGCTCTTGTGTTAGCAGAGCATCCGCTGAGCAGCGCGCCCAGCTGTGCAGCTCATTCTTTTGACCATATTGTTAATTCAGCACAGGATACAGAGCTGAGCAAAATTTCACTTATACAACTGGTGGTTAATTCTGTGCCAGCAGTAATTAGCTTCTGTAAAGAGTTTATAACAAGAAACCACAAAACAGTTTTATTCYGATGAAACTGATGGGAAAAAAAGCATTTGCGTCTGTCCGTGGGGTGTGAGCTCCAAGGCTTGGCAGGAGAATTGAGACACAGGCTTTGAGGCCAAAGGCAAAAGGAGTCTTTATTGAACTACAGAGCAGCTTCCTTTTTAATAATTATTTGTATTACAGTAGCACCTCTAGTCCTAGTGCAAGATCAAGGCTGCCGGTGTTATGAAAGAAACAGCTCACTACAGGAAAGGACCTTGCTCCCAAGTACGCACAAATTAGGCCCTGATTCTGAAAATACGGACATTTAACTTAAATCTTCACATATACAAGATTTCCTGGAGAAAATGACTGAAAAGCAGACTTTTGTCAGACTAAGAGGAGAGAACTCAAAGGTGCATTGGATAAGGGAGAATCAAAGTCAACATGACGAGTATTTCCCGGCAGAGGAAGTCACCGAGGAGGAAATTACGAGCGAGCAGGACTGGGGCAGAAATTCTGTCCSGTATGACCGCCGCGGGGGTTGCACAAGCGGCCTGCGCCGCTGCCGCCGGTGCCAGGGCAGTGCTCGTGGCACAGCCACCCGCACGGGGTGCTGCCTCGCAGCCCTGGAGGACAGAGCAGGAGAGCTTCGCTGCCACTGCCTTCCAGAACCCAAGTTCTTAGAGTTTGCCTCTTCTCTGCCTGATGGCTTGGCAAGCTGAACTGTCCTTTGTACAAGATACTGTGTTAAGCAATCAACGAAACACCACCTCTGCTTTCTGCTCTGTCAGCTCACCTCTCTTCAGGGCCATGAGACACACAGGAACACTGCAAAGACCAAAACTCAAGTGTCAAGCTGGCTGGGGGCAATGCTATTCCATATCAAGTCACTAACACTGGAAAAAAAACCATTATTATTTGTTTTGTCACACTGAGCAAGTGGCTATCGAGACTGATGAGGTTATCTGAGCAGACCTTTCCTTAAAGACAAAAGTGCAAGAGTAGCTGGCTTTGAAGTAACGTGCCTTGAATGCATCTCTGCTTCAAAAATGGGAGAAAGAGTAATTACAGCATGTGCTCGTTTACCTGTGCTGGCCTAATCTAGCCAGGTAACAACAGCAGCAAAAATGTGGCAATAGGAGTTCAGCAGCCAGCGTGCGTACGCAGAGTTTGTGAGCTGCTTACCTGCACGTTAAAGACCTCTCAGCTGCATCTTTGTGGCTGTTATTATTCATGCTAATTAGATTAAGCCAGCAGAGATATTCCTGCACATGCTCCAAGCATACCTTCATTTTCCTGGGTGGAGCAGGAGCATGCAGTGTGAACAGATACCCTAAGTGTCCCCCAAAGTGCGGGGGGACAGGTGACACAACCCAGTGCTGCAGAAGGAAGCAGTTTAGCTGTTCCACGACACAGCAACACACATTAGCCTATCTCATAATTTCATAAAGAAAATCTTGGAAATCATGTACAAAACAAAAATTTTAACTGAAAATTGTAATTTGCAATAACTTCTGGAAACATGAATCTTGTCTTCAAGCAAAATAAAATGAAGTAGCCAGTGTGGTAAAGTGACTTATTCACCAAATATACAAGAGAAGTGGGTTCTGAACTTGATTTTTTCCTGACCAAAGTCTCTCACCAGCTCTGTCACCCCATTCAGATCACTTCCCCTCTTTATGCTTCTGTTTCTCATCCTATTTTTTTTCTTCATTCAATTATGCCATAGTTTCTCTTCCTATATATTTGAATAGTAGACAGCATCGGGGTCCCAGGTTCAGTCTGGGGTTGTGGACATCGCTGTTGTATAAATAAACAGTAATTCTAATTTGATATGGTTGTTTCCTTGGAGTACATACAATCCCTGCTAATTTTAAAAAAGCAAGAGAAGGGAGCTTTGCTTTTTTACAGTGCCATGTGCTTAAAGTGAGGGGCAGRTGACTGGATTCCCGGGTTTCATACGAGTGCCAAGGGTAGGAACGGAGGGATTCAGGCCGCCCTCCCACCCCTTGCGCTGTTGTCCCCAGGAAAGGCAGGCCGCCCTTTTATTCCATCATAAACAGCATTTCACAATCTTTCAGCACAGGTTAATGTCGCAAACATCAGGTTTAAGTATTCCTTACACTCTTCGTCTAGCACCTACAACGGCCTTAGAAGCGTGGAAGTGACTTGATGACATAGTGCAAAGAGAATGACAAGTCCTGGACCATTAGTCACTGGCTTGTTGCTGTCAGATTTTCCTGACAAGAGGTGGTACCTTGTTGCTCAGAAACTCCTGGAAAGTCATTAGCTGTGATTCCCTTGGCATTCCCTTTTAACATCAGCCAAGAGATTACAATTAAAAAAGATATATAATTAAAAAAGGCTTAACAAGAAACTAAAGAGAACCTCTAATCTATCTAACCATGAGGGTTTTTTTTTGTTTGTTTTTGTTTATTTTAGATAGAGAAAATAAAACAGAAAGGCTTTATCCTTGGCATGTTCTAAACAGTGTGCTATTAAATCTGGGCTCAGTAAGCATCAAATGAGCAGTTGAGGAAAAGAGGGTAGGAAAGAGCGAGAGGACTGAGTGCCTGAGGTAGGGAGCAAGCTCCCTCCTTGKAACTTCAGCTCCGGGACAGAGGGAGGGCTGGTGCCTTCCCTGGGCTGCGGGCGCTCTGCCCACGGGGAAGGAGCCTCTCCAGTTGCTGTCCCGGGACAGGCATTATGTTCAGTCCTGGGAGAGATCCCTGCCTGTCAGGGAAGCATCAGGCTTAGCCCTGAGGAACAGCATCATCCTGCGTCATTCCAGGGAGGGGCCTCATTCGGCCCTTGGAGAAAGGGAGGGATCAGCCTGTTGCCCTCCAGTAACCTCTCCCAGTCAAACGGCGATGCTCCCGGCACAGCCACGGCCACGTCTTCCAGATGGGAGAATGGGCCGGCCTTCAAGCAGGAAGGCGCAGACACAGGCAGGAGAGACAAATGCAAGAACAGGCCATCCTTACAGAATCACAAGAGAGCTTGAAATAAACCACGTGCAGCAASAAGGTTCACATCACAAGGCAAGGAGCACTGGCTTTGGGACCACGGACCACGTATGTGCTTGTCTCAGAACATCAGCCCAGCACTTAGGGCACATCCTTTCTCGTGCTGTAATTACTTGTTACAAACACCACCACCAAACTAAGCAGCTCTGACCCTGTGAATGGCTTGAAGGCTTCTTTTCCAGATCCCTCTTAAAGTGACAGGTATTTTCAGCAGGGGACAAATTAGGCACTAACTGGACACTGTTTAGACTGCAGAGATGTTGCAGCAGGGCTTCATTCTTACCATGCACATGGACTAGCACTAGATGCCTGGATCCTGATCAAGGCCTGGAGGCCGTACTGTAGTACAAATAATCAATGATAAGAATGATGGAGTGGCCTTGAGGGAACACATCGTTACAATAACTAGAYGGATTGAGCCCATCTGAAGAGCTGGACAGTTATCTTGAATGAGCCAGAAGCAGGCATACAACTGCAGTCATGGTCATCTTATCAGTTTTCAAAACCTCGCATGGCTTAGCCAGCAAAGGGCTGCCACATTCCTGCAGAGCATTTGGGAAGCAGCAGAAAGGAGACAGCGCTAAGGAGCCTGCGCCCCACGGACTCCCTCGCACTGCTGGGACTTTGGGAGCTCAGGGAGCTGGTAGCTCTCCATGAGAGGCCAACACAGTCACTGCAGCTCCCACGTGAGCCTGGACCAATGGTGCTGGTAGGGGCAGAGCGGGATTTGTCGCTGGAGGAAGCCCCGCAGGGCACGTTGTGGGAAGCTGCACCCTTCTGTGCTGCTGTCACCTTGGCACCCTCCAGCTGCCCGAGCACCAGGGCTTAGCAACCCAGCCAGGGTGCCCAGCGAGCCGGTCCTCTGTTAGTCTAATTGTGCAACGCRTGCTCCGAAATCCAGCTGGATTTTCATCTTGCTCTTGCTAAGATGTGTTACTGTGCCGGAAGTAGCTTTTGGGATAGATGGGGAATGATGCTGAAAATAATTTGGAAGGAGAAGAGGGCTAAAATACACTGTTTTGATGTTTCTGAGTAAATAGAGATAAGAGGTATGGAAGCTGCTCTGGCAGGGACATTAGCAGCAAATTAGTTTTGCACTAGAAAATCAATGTGGAATGGAAACGAGGCATGCAAAGCAAGGATGTGCTTTAACTAGGCACAAAGCTGAAGTGATTTAAGAAGCGGAGTTGGTTCCAGAGGAGCTAATTCATTTCTCCTTATCTCCCTTTGGCAGGGGCTAGCTGCTTAAGGATCGCTTGATGTCTGCCTGCTGCTTCCTCCCCTCTCCCCTCGCTTGTTTGCCTGGCAGGAAGCAGAAAACTGCTCTGTTGCAAATGACTCCAGCTCCCCATGGGCCACAGAGGAGCAACGGGTTTCCTGGGCATCCCTGGGACATTCCAGCATTCTGAAGGACATGGTGATATTTACACTTAACGGAGACCAGGTCTACACTAAGACATTTGCTGGAATACAAGTCCTCATTATAAATTACTTTTTCATTATATTTCTGTGTTAGTAAAATGCCTAATAGACACAGTTACACTATAAAAAAAAATCCTTTGTATGTATAAATTCATTTGCTTAGACAAATTCAATTAACTACATTTTTTACTGCATAATACATCTTTTGTCTGTAATAAGCCTCATAAATTTCAGAGGAAGTATTGAAAAATGGGTTTAATATCAGCAAGACATAATCCTTGGCATTATCCTCAGCTAGTTAAAAGAATTTTTTTCAGCAGTTCAGCTAATATTGTATAGACAGAGATAGCAAAACAGTGGGCTGGACACTCTATCCTAAAATTAGTGCTGGTTTCTACTGATATTTAAAATGAAGTACAGGTTTATTGTACCTAGTAGCTTGTATCTCCCATGTTCACATTGTGTTTCCTTTTTTTCTGCCAAATGGCACCTTTCTAGGAATTGCTCTTTGGATGACTTCTCGCTCCTTCCTTGATTGCCTCTATTTATAGACATAGAGGGAGCGGGTGGAATATGGAAGGAGCAGAATCAGGGAGCAAGGAATCACAGGACTGCTACGTCCTGACTTGATGCCCATACTCCTATATAAGTTCAAAACATGTCAGGGTTAAAGATAGCGCTAGGACAAGTTGGGAATGGAGCAGGGTTAATCTTGTAACATAAATCTCAGCAGAAACTCCAGGCCAGAGCTGTATAGCCGAGCTGTGAGCTCTGCAGTGACACTGCAGAACACTGCTGACYAGCAAATACTTTGTGATAACCTAATTATCAGTATAGATTAAAGGTGCTACTGTTACCCCTTCCTGCAGTTCATTTGTCTGAGGAAATCCTCTGTTGAAACACCAAAGCTACAGTCCTACCTCTCTAAATCCCTTTTTGCTCCCTTCTTCAGCCATTCTCTAGGCTCACRACTGACCTCTGTGTTTCTGCAGCTTCCTTAGTCCAAACCGGGGAGCAGATACCGCTCAGGATCACCCAGCTTGGTTTTCCCATAATTACAGAAAACAGAGGCAAGGATCTTGCTGAGATGTCTCCTCTTTGCTACCTAGCTACACAGCAGCATGCCAGCTCTGCAAGATTATTTTTCTGTATTTTTAGCTGGGATTTTGGAACTGGTGGAAAAGATGCAGACTGCGTCCATCCATCCCAGCTCAGGCTACGTGAGTGAGCTATAAATCAGTGCAGGATTTTATTTACATTTTTTTTAATGTTTATTCTGCTACCTGTGATGGGTATCCCAATAAGTATCCACCTGGGACTGAATTTTCAGCATTTTAGGAAAAGCAAAGTGGCTGTTACCTTTGAGTTAGAGAAGTAACATATTTTGTACAGAAGCAGCATCCACGAATGACTCCTCAGAGAAAAATCTCTGTTGTCAACTTATTGCTAGCATCTGTTAGAGATGGCAGTAACATTTTAAAATACTAAACCCACTTGGTAAGTTACTATTTTAGAGCAGATGTATAAATTCAGCGCACTTTCATTAAAACCAGAGCATGCATCTAGCAAATTAGAACTTGATGTCAGCAGTAAAATCCGTACAATGAATAGAAACTATTTCATGCAACAAGAGTGAGTTCTGTGTCATTCCTTCGGTAATCCAAGACTAGAGATGCTAAGGGCAAAACAAGGTTTAATATTAATTTTCTTCACTGAAGAGACAATTTATTCCCTAAAAGAAAGTCCATATGTACAATCCAGACCCTCATGGTGACCTTGCCATATGTGGTCTCTGTTAGGCAGAATCTTTCATGGTCATGAAAGAGCCTTGAATTGCTCATGAGGCATGTGTTTGTTCAGCCCTACAATCTTTGAAATGCATGGACTGGTGAGTATAAGTGAGTATGAAATCTGTTCAGCACCATGTTGCCCTCATGGATGCAGCTCTTGGTGCCAGGAACGCTCGAGAAGAACATTTCTGCTCAGTTATGGCACATACAACAGCTACTTAAGCAAAGAACAGAAGCATCTGGGTCCTAGCAGCCTGGTACTGAAAGAGTTAAAAATATTTCAGTCTTCTCTTTTCAAGAATTGAAGAAGTAGCTGTGAAAAGTCCTATTGACTTCCAGAGAACTAGGCTGTAAACAACACAGCCCGACTGAAGATGAGGACAGTATAAAATATCTGACGGGTACAAATCTCCCACATGGCCAGCATCAGGCGAGGTGCTTGTCAGAAGGCATCTGCAGCTGTTCCCCTTTCAAGCTGTTTACTCTACAGGAGGATTTACCATCTGTGCAGAAAAACAATACACACACCAGGAATCAGCGCCTGTCAGATGCAGCCCGGTCTCGTGGCTAGAGCGCAGGACAGGCAGTCAGGAGATTTGGATTCTATTTATTGCTCTCACCGGCTCCCAGAGGGAAACAAGGGGAAATGGCTTCACTGCTGTGGTTCTTGTTTTCCCTCAAGATACTACTTCACTTTAGTGATGGTATGAACACGAATTGTTTGTGTTTACCAAGTGCTCCTTGTTCTCTGAATTGCAATGCTAAACATCTAGCTGCAGAGCTAAACATCTGTAATTCCACAGAACTGCTAAAGCTTCGGGAGTAACAGGTCAGCCTTTCTGTGATTCAGCTTGCAGACCTGAGTCATCGTGCTCGTCTCGCTTTCAAACTGTGCACAAGAAAGAGGGGACTGGGAGAGATCACAACAGTGAGAACCCAAGAAATGGTTCACTAAAGAGAGAGAAAGAAGATACTTGTTAGGGGCAAGTCAATACAAATGACCACACGCTTTGGCATTTTGACATTCTGCCAGTATTTTCCAGCTTGTTACTAGCAGAGGCAATTACTGGCATCGAAAGCCAAGGTAGTCATTTATATTTTACTCCCAAGAATAAAGCTTCTATAGTTTTTAAATCACAGTTTTACAGCTGTGCAGGGCTCAGTTGCAGCTTTTGCCTTTCGCCTCAGATGCCATGAGAAGCGTTGAGTTCAGGACGTTCTGTTCACATCACCACAGTGCTCTGGAAGCACAAGAACTTCACACAGTGTCCAAGCAGAGCCATATGAGATGGAGCTCAGGTTTTTGTTCAGTATTTCTCGACTTTCCTGGACTGCCCTTACTATAAGATAAGACCTGAGTTTGAATAAAAGCTCTGGAGCGGATCAGGTTTTGGTCTTCAACAATAACCCTATTTTAAAGCCTGACAATATTGCTTAATGAAATAATTATAATGCAGGTCCTAAGTAAATATATGGCAATAATGGTCCGCAGCCTACATGCATTCAAGACTGGACATGCAGGAGAAATACTGCTGTCTGTCCCACTGGATATATGATGCGTTATATTCCTCCATGGCATTTAAGAAAGAAGCTTGGTCCCACTAAAATTAATGGGGTTGCCACAGCATTGTAGTATTGTAATTCATATTTTCTGAATTTGCTGTCACTGAATAATTTTGAGGAGTGCTCCTCCTTACCCATCTCAATGTGGTTGTATGTATAACAAAAGCAATCTAGCTAAATTTTCTTTTTCCTTTTAATTCTTGTGTTGTTATTGAGCCCTAAAGGATCTTGTTTTTGTTTTTACTGCTCTGTAATGAGTCACTGGCTTATTTAATTCAATTTTATTGTAATTGTTATCTTTTCATTCTTGTTTTTTTCCAGTGAGTTACTCATAAGACCACAAGATATAAACAGGACACTGTTGCTTGGACAACTTCTGTGGGTGATTTTTTTTTTTTTCACTGTCGCCCAAATCCAAAGCAAGTTACTGAAGTCCTCACTTCCTAAGAACTTTCACCTCAATCCACATATATTTTCCCACATGTTATGTTTCTGTTGATCCCTGCATCTTCCAAGTGAAAGAGATGTGCCTGTCTGGTTTGGGTACCTTCTATGTAGAAGCTCTCTCAGGCTTTACAGTTATGTCCCTTCTAAAACTTTTATGATAGAAAATCAGGCTTAATTTTACACAACTTCTTTCACAGCAAATAAATTTTGCCAAGAACTGAGTTTCAACGGAAAGTTCGGGAGGAATATTTTTCCAGTGAAATGGGAAATTTTCCTTTGTCCTCTCTACTCTTTCATACTAGCTTCACCTTTGCACCCGTTTTCTACACTGTTTTTCTTTCTTGATTTCTCTTTAATTTGATTTCCTAAGGAAATGGGATTTATGTATCTGTACTACATCTTCATATGTTACATAGATGTGTGTCTGTGTATCCATTTGTCCTTAATAACTTTGAAGCCGCTAGTTACTTTCCTTCAGATCTCATGCAGAGCGAGAGCTCTCCATCATTTTAAGTTTTCAGGTTTCACTGTAAGAGTCAAAATAGAGAAGAAAATTTATCAATGCCTTTATAAAGAAAAAAGCTTCAGTAGACCTGACCTTGCATTTGATACTCCTGAAACTAGATGAGAAAGAGCAGTGAATGTCCAACTATGGGAAAACCTTCCTTTGGATTTAAGCATGACAGCACACACCATTGGACATAAAAGCACAGAAAACTGGGGTTCATTAGTTCTGCTATTTTTCTTCTCTTTTTTTTGCCTTGTTTCCTTCAAGGCTAGGAAACTATGAGACTGACTGTTTATAAATGTGCAATGTTTGGTTAGAGTGGGTTCATGTTTTGGAGCAAAGGATTATTTCATGCTTTTGTTTGAGGGGAGCTGCAGCACTAAAACCCTTGTGCATAGCCAGAGAACTAGCAGATTCACAAAGCCCAGGCTGAAATCTGTGCCAGGCTGCCTGCACTTCTACTCTTACCTGTGTCACCTAGAACAAAAGTAGTACAGAGATCCCTGCATGCACCACAATTACACTCAAATGCAGTCACAGGAATAGTCATATATTGAAATAGAAATTGTCTAGATGAAAAATCATCTTTTTTGTATCTATTTGCAGCTTTTACTTAAAACTTATATTCTGTAAGTGGCACAAACCACAAAAATTCAGTTTCTACAAATGATCTGAAATTAATGATAAAGAAGTTATAAAATAGCTATGATATCAGTCACTGTCCTGGAGCAGTCAGTAGGTTGGGGGCCATGCAGAGGCACTTGGAAAAGGTTTTTTTACGGAGAACCTGGGAACAGYCCTGACAAGCGGTGCTGGGTTTTAGGCACAGAAGTGGCAGTAGAGATTAACGCTGTAGGGATTTTCTTTGAATCATCAATGAGCCAGGCCTGCTCCTCACAGGAGGAGGTACCATGATATTTCAAAAGCCATCTTTAGGATGAGATGTCAAAATGAACTTCTGACCAGTGTGATCATTGAGAAGACTGTGGCTACTTTTGCAAGAGTTAACRCCAGATTCCAGCTGGGTAATTCCAATCTGCCTTGCTGAAATTCCCCTTTTATTTCAAACAGATGCAATATTTTTTTCACTTCCTCCATTAAGGACTGCCAAGTACTTTTGCATGTTTCGCTGAGTACTTGCTGTGTTTTACCCCAAACGTACCTGCAATACCCTGCGTTTGACCCAGTACAAAGCTGTGGTGCATGCAATGTTATTAGTGGGAAAGAAAACGCTGTCTATTCCCGTGCAGGACTGCTAAACACTTCCATACAGTGCAAGGGTTTGTAGGAAAGAGCAAACAAGCTCTCACCAAGAAGCCTCTGCCCAACAGGCAGATCAATATAGTATGAGGCAAGAGATGTGACCTCTAGGTCTAGCTCTACTATTCGCCCCAGAAGCGTCTTAGTCAAGTTCATCTGCTTTCTAAGAAAGCCAAAAATCACCTCGATTTTAATTTGCAGGACACTGGCTTCAATCTTTATGCTCTGTGCCTCAGTTTTCAGTACCAAGAGTGGAACAGCAATGTTTATCCTGCTATGTGTCATTATTATTTACTATAATAGATGCTTTAGGATCATTTCCGAATGAAGTTGTACTAATATTTCCCATTTCTTTTGACATATACAAATTGATGGGTGAACAAATTCATTGATTTATACCACACACAGTGCTAGACTGATGGCAGTAAAAGGAAATAGAGAAGTAAAGCCAGCAAYGCTAATTAAAAGTATGTTCAGTGAGACAGACTTGTAGTTTGGCTTTAACAAGCGCACGGTAGAGATAATGTAAAAGCAATTAATTTAACAAAGGCAATTCACTGAAAAAAATGCTTTTCACTGAGCAGCAAGTTAGTTCATTGCTTGCTGCCAGAAAAGGAGCCAATTAATGCCACTTACTGTGGGCATGTTGAGATGTGGCCACTTGACTGCTGAGACTCAACCACCTCGCTGCACACAGCGCGTGATTCCTCTGCGTCAACACAACTAGCATTTCCAGTGTATTCTCAGCAATATGCATTGATATGGTATCTTTTATCCTGGATACTCCCCCCATACATTATTTAATAAACTAAATCGCAATCTCTAGTTCTTCATTTAGCCACAGTGTATGACATGTTGTGCTGGCTTTTGCAGAAGTGTGAGACGTGCTGCTGTGAGCTCCACTAACCTCTGCATTGTCCCCAGTGCAACCGAGGCAAGAAGCTGTCCCTGCAGTGATGCTGCAGTCCATCCTGGACTGAAATACAGTTGTSCCTGTGATTAAATGCTACAGTTTGCCAACAAATGGGAAAAGTCAGAAATAAATGTAAATGAAAGGAGAACTTGGGTGTTCTTATCAATAACAACTTTGAACCAGCAGTGATATAAAAATCAACTGGAAGAAGTGCTTTTTCTGCCATTCATAGGATCTCTAAAGTCAACTAACACTCACAAAATTTTTATAAAAAAAAGTGTGTAGCCTTTTGGTTGCAATTCAAGTTCTAATAAAACTGTTTATTGAACTCCTTGACCCCTTCCTGGAATCTGCCGGAGCTTCCCAGAACTTTGTGTCATGTGGTTCTTGGTCATTAATAACTAGGGATGACACAGCAGTTTAGACGCAGAGCAGCCTCCTCGCGCGCTCGGCGGGCGCCAGCCCCGCGCGGGGAGCACGAGCGCGGAGCCGCCGCGGAGCCGCGCGAGCAGAGGGGGCAAGGGCAGGAAGTGACTCACCGAGCGCCGCGCAACGCGCGCGACACCAGCAAGAGGATCCCAACGGTCAGTTAGGACGAGGACGGCGCTGGGCAAAGGCTCCAGGCTCCGTCCTGGATATTAGATTCCTCTCCCACTCTGTTTATGTGGAAAGCCTCCTCCACCAGCCAGCTGTGCATTAAACAAAACGTCTGCTACGAGAGAGGGTCAGTGAATCTAAGGACCTCTGGATACATGGCTGATCTATTCTGTCCACCCACTCATTTACGTTTACACGTCCCTTCTGGCTTTTGCCTGGAAATCTTTGGCTTTTAAAATAGAGATCTCTCCAACAATTCTTCTCCAGCTTTTGGCCCGCTTCAGTGTTCCCTGAATCTGTTTAGCTGTGTCCCTGCCAGTTCCCAACCTCTCAGCCCTCCTGTCCCAGCCCCGGTGCTACTTAATCATCCCTCCTTATGACAACTGAACTGTGGCTAAGAAAGCTGCAGGATCAGTTTCCAAAGGGCAGAGCTCTTGTAGCTGGCACAACAAGATACATTTCAGGTATATTCTTCTGCACCAACTACACGCTTAAAAAGCAGGAGGGGAAAGTCTGGCTACTGCAGCACGGAGAACTTGATCCCATTGTAGTGATGCTAGAATATTGTACTGGCAGAGGAATGAATGAGACTCCTGTAAACTGATCAAAAAGTCCTATCTTTCCCAAATTTGGATTTTAGTTACACATACACATCCTCTGTAAAGCAAAGGAAAAAGCTGTATGCACCTATTGGGGAAAATGGCTTTCAGTTCCTTACCTTGTGAGTCACGGTAATTTTACTGGAGTGGCTCAAAACTCGCTGTAGGAACTGGGCTGGTGAAGGATGCAGAGGAGACAAAACTGGACTCCCAAATTAGGCAGAAGGTAGTATGTTAAATCAAAGGCATATTAAATCAAATTAACGWTTTTTTTTCTTTTTATTTGTATCCTGAGCTTCCTTTGCTTCCCTTCCCCATCTCCATTGCATTTACAAGCTTACTTGCAAACATCATTGGATTCAATACTCAGTTGAGCCCTCCCGCTCAAGTGCACACAGAGCACAGTGTGTCACGTGCAASGGAAACAAACCTACGGAAAATGAGCACTTGTTGGCAAACTCAACACTCCGTCTGGAAGGGGCCGAGGGAACGAGGTGCACGGGGCAGCTCGTGCTCGTGCTGCTTTAGGCAAGGCAGGAAAGCATTCAGAAAGTGTCGTGGTGGGGCTGCCATTGATGCTACTCCAGGAAGGATCCAACAGAACTGGGTTCAGACTTCAGAGAAATAAARCGCTCATCTAGGTCAGGAAATTTATAGGATTTAATGTATTTAAGTTAACCAAAAACAAGACTCRCTGTCATATCTATTCTGAACTATTAATTGGTATTAGCCAACATATTCCACATCCTGSTCTAGACAAAGCCTAGAGGGAAAGCGAACAAATGACATGTGGAGTCTGCATCAGAAAGGAAAGATGAAGAGACAGAAGAGCAGCAAAGAGGAAGACAATGAAATGGAAAGAGATAATACAATCTTCATAATGAACAGGGCCAGCTGAGCTGTCGAGGGGTGCTCTTATCCCTAATCCATAACACATGCTACTTCTTAACTCCAGTTATGTGTTTGTTTATTTGTTGTGTGTTTTTACAAAATGAATCATCGTTAGAAAAAAAAAAACAAYGTGGATTTAAATTACAGAGAGCAAAAATTCTGTACGTCAACTACTTTGGCAAACCCCGTAGGTAGCTCAAGAGAGAAGCTGCTTGGGAACTTTCCGATGAAAAGCTGCTCTGCTTTTCTTTCTTTGGAAAATGACAGTATGTAGAACCTAATTTTTTCATGGGAATGTGGCATTGGAGCTGTCCTATTTCATATAAATTAAATATACATTAAAATTGGTTTCCCACAGAAGTACTCTGACCATTGAGGCTAGCAATTATTTCTTCATTTAGGCCTAGCGATTTCTTAAATGTTTAATCAAAATAAATAGCACATTGGGAGAGCCCTAAAGCAAGCAGCAGCCTGCTGGCTAACACACTCACACTACACTCGGGGCAGGAGCTCCACTCCTGCATTTACCTTATAAAAACCTTTCATATCCCAGCTAATGGCCCTACCTGATAGGCTAATAATTATTTTGGGGTAATGCCTGCATGTTACCCAAGGATAACTCCAGAAGATRGGCATTTTAAGCCAGTGTAAAGAAAGGTTTCAAGAGCTTGATAATGTTATAGGAACAAATTAAAAAAAAAAATCTTTCCTAACTCTTCCAGAAATGTGCAAAGCTTCAAAGTCCTTGGGGTTCACCCATCGTCCACAGGCAGGAACTTGGGTTGCGTGTATTTGTGTTTGCCAGGCTTGGAGATGCACGTGCTGCCTGTGTTTGTCTGTGGATTCCGTTTGGGGAAAACACGGGCAGGTATTTGGGGCTTGTGCTGGATGCAGAGCATATGCCTGGCTATGGGGTTATGTAGCTTACGTTCCTTTGTACAGATAGTTTTAATCCTATATTTCACTAAGGTAAATGATATCCTTGATGTTAATAGCAGTAATATTCAGCTATTTATGATTTGAAAACAGAATTTGAGTTTAAACAAATACTAACTGGTCAGATACCAATGCTAATAATACAACTGATTTTAAAATAGACATTTCCTCACATTCCTGGCAGTGAGCAGAGTTAGGTACATGCTCAATTCCTAATAAGAAAGGTGATAGAGGTGATAGCTCAGCAATACCCTATTGCTGCTTGGTGAGGGCACTTCAAACGCTTCCTACTTAAGCTTTGGTCCTCCAGTGCCATGTGGCCAGACATGTTTTCAGCAAGTGCTTCAACAGACCCATTTCCTTGTTTCGTAATTGTGTGAATGCTCTGACACGGTATGGGACGTGCAAACAGCTTCTGGTCACRTCCAGAGCATTCCTGTTATTTAAGCACCTATAAGAGGTACCTGCATTTTGGTCATTTGACAAAGAAATCTCTCATCATTTGACAGAGAGTGGGTTGATGATGACTAGAGTTGGGCACCTGGTTCACACTCTTTTCTCTGTCCCTTTCTAATATGTCCCCATGCAGAAAGCAGGCAGCGGGACACAGGAAGTGTGCAGGGAATTGCACTTAACAGTTAAACCTTGTGCGAATGAAGCCTTGAGTTTGTTTTGCTTCTAACAATGTTCCAGTCAACGTATGAGTCAACTTTCGGGTCCAGATCCAAAGCCTGCTAAAGACAATGAGACCTTTTCCATTGACTCTAAAAGCTTCTCGATGAGGTCCTTGATCCTGAAAGCCTGACTCACAAGAGAAAGGCTATACACGAAAGTATTAGAGCAAATCCAGGAATACTAGTTGTGATTTTGTCCAAAGCTTTCTTAGGTAGGTATTCCAAATTAAGCCAAAGAAGTTGTGGAGAGAAGTTGAGTAAGAAACAATTTTGTCCAATTGTCTGCTCAGTGTCCTGAACTTCAGGTGACTGACTTAAGATATGAGGATTACAGGCCTRCGTTCTTTGGTCCTATACACTTCTGCAGAACCGCTGCTGTTTGCAGAGCTGAAAATTTGTTTCTTTTTTCCCCCTTAGACTTTATTTCATCTAATATTAGAATGTTCTTCRTGAACTACTTAGTCAAAGTTCATCAAATGCGACACAGTTCAGTTTAAAGCCTATCCCTATATAACTGCAGCTAGACTACTACCCGCAGAACTCTGGACTAAGGAAACAATATCAATATGAACGGGGTCCAGTATGATTCAGAAGCACAAGCAAAGCAGGAGCGAGTACCCGTGGTGGGCTGGAGACASAGCAGTCCCTTTACTCCACGTGTAACCCTGCAGTAACCTTCCCGTGCACTTTACCTTGTGCAGCTATGGTGACACATCTTTAAGCAGAGTCCAGACTTCAGGGTGCCTCATGGAGCCGAGTGCTGCAGGATCCATGCTTGTCATGTCCCAGGAGAATCCTTGCTTTTTGTTTGAGTCTGTTATTTCTCACTCAATTCCCACAGCTTTTATTATTATTACTATTTCTCATTATATTTGGAAATTTTGAAAGTCTCCTAAGAAACAGCAAGGGGGAAATTATTGAAGAAAAATGTAGAGAATAATCCAAATCCAGTGTGATTTTACAGATGTCGCCTTAGGGAGGGCGACAGGAAGCTGTGGTGGGCCAGAGCTCTCAGCCATCATTTGACTGAAAAGTATTCCCTGAGGACTGACTTTGTAACGTGAAGTCACACAATAACCATCAACAGCCCCTGCACGCAAACCCTGTGACATGGTCTGTATTGCTGCTGTGTGAAGGTTTGCATGATCTTTTACATTATTTTGATGCCAGGCTAATACAACACACATCTATTTAGTTGACTTAAAAGCAACCCCTAACTTGCCACATGGCAACACTTCTTTACTTCTCTGTGCTATTTTTCATCCTCTAATATCCTTTAAAGCCTTTAGTTCCTCTTCTAATCATAAATAAAAACAATAAACAGCTATGACAAGACAAGACACAACGTGGGCACTCTGCAAAGAGGCTGAAGGAGGTAATATAAGACAATTTTTCAAATACCATCTATATGCAGACTTCATCCAAACCCAAACTAATTTTATATGTAAGCTTTCTTTCACACCCAGTTTTGAATAGTTAGCTTGGTAGCTACTTTGCTAGATAAGTTAATATGCTGTCACTCAGAGCAGTAAGAACCAGAGTAAAACCCCAGATTTTAGTTAGCTTTCCATTAAAGTTAACAGAGGTTAATGCAGCACCCCTACCATTGACTATGGCAAGTACTGAGTTCACATAAAAATTACAGTCCTAGATCCTAATGGGTATAACACAAAGAGTTAACAGTTGTTAACCATCATTACAGCCAAGGCTTGCACAGACAGTTCCCTCAACGCCCGCTCTCCTGCTCGGTGGGCCATGCACAAGGATGGCAAAGCAGGCTGGATACTATCTCTAAGATATCCTGATGATACAGCTGCTTTACATTCAAAGTAACTTTGGAAATACATCTTTGGAGACTGAAAAGCCACTTATCAAGACAGGAGGATCTTTGAAAAACAGAATGGGAAGATAAGGAAGGCTGGAAAGCACAAAGTGTCTCCCAGTGACTTCCAGTGCTGGCATGACCCTAGTCTGCACGATGCAAGATGCTGATTTGATTATGAAAAGGATGGTAAACAGCAGAAGATCATGGAGGAAAAAAATAYAGGGGCTTAACTAAGACCAATACAGAAATGCCAGGCGCTAGTTGCTGTTAATCGTTAGTGTCTGCATGACACATTCGCACCATAACATGGTGGGTGGGGTTGTCTTTTGATCACAGCCTGCTTGACGTTAATGACATTCTTCCAATGGCTGTGGCTTTCCTCATACCACGCCCCGAGTGGTCAGAGGCACATTCCTCATAAGTATTAATGTGAAAAAAATATATTTTTAGTCAAGCTGTTAAATGATGCCAGGTGTTTGCTCTGGTCACCTCAGCTAGTTTCGCATATTCAGGACTCGGCTTGCGCTTCCGAGGCAACGCACCTACCAGCCGGCTCTTGAGAGCGCACCTGCCGTCGGGTTCTTAATCCGGCTCTGGCTTCCACAGCGCTCGTACTCATCCCTACGCTAATGACTCCTATGCCGTGGAAGACAGCAACATCTGTGAGCGTGGACTCAAGCCCAGCTTCGTATTTGTCAACTGTTGTGTTTATTTGTGTTGCCTAGGAGCCCTGCTCGCRGAGCGGCGTTCTGTGCGGCACAAAGCCACGGGCTGCGCTTTCCATCGAGGGGCTGTTCACCCCTGTTGCTTCTGTTCGCTCCCCCATGACAAGCCTCACGTCTGCCAGGGAAATGGAAAGCACCAAACTGGTGCAGATCTGCAGCTAAAATGCAGCTAACATGGTGCAATACCTGAAGCAGTCACTGGGCAGAGATGTCAAAGCAATCTGGGAAGTTAAAATAGTTTATCACAACTAAACTCTGAAATTCTGTGCCCAATTTCCAAGATCCCTGAGAACCTTGAGGTAACAGCAGAGCAAGAACTATAGTCTCTTAAGAAAGAAATGTATACAAATGGGTTACTTACTTTGAAAGATTTCAGATGCTGCGTACCTAAGTAATAGGTCATCCTGCCATGCTCAGCAGCTCCCAAGAAAGCCATTGGCAACTGTTAAAGCTTAGAATTCCTGAAAATCAGAAGCTTTCTGTCAATATTAGACTCCTAACTTGAGGAATTTCAGTTTAAAAATAATTGATTCATGCTGCGCTTTATTTCATTACTGCCAATGAATCTAGCAAAATCAGCATGCCAAAGACTTGCAGAGGCTGCTCTACACACAGCTCAAGAGACRTCTGTGAACGGGGTATTCACACCACAGTATTGGTGCTCGTCGTGCTACTCTATCCCTGGCAGCGYTGCTGTTTGCTTGTTCTGTCTCGTCCTCGTTTCCAGCCTTGTGACACCTCCCCAGGACGGGCGCCAGGGCCGCGGATGCAGCGGGCGGCCAGGTGCAGCACAGGGCTGCCCACACCAAGTCCCCGCGCTGCTCCCTCGCGCGCAGGGGACAGCGCGGCCCTCCTCGCACAGGCCATGGTCCAGCAGACATCGTGCAGGCCYAACCAGCCTTCCTCACCCATGGCCAAGAACATCCGCAGCCAGCGGCCCCTGCTCCACCAGGGCAGACCCCTGCCCAGGCAGCCCTGCTCTCTCACCCACAGCCTGAGCTCACCATTAGGCACTGACCGAACCAGGAATCTCTCAGGCATGGAAACACTTAGGAATGTGAAATCCAGGCTAAGGGTGTAAGTGCAGTTCTATTTATAGCAAGGTAAATATTTGTTGATATATTTGCAAACATAAAAAGAGAAGGAAAATCTCTAAACTGATTAGAATATATTCTGAAAAAAAAGCAAGATTAAATACTGAAATACTTTCAGATAAATATTCTAGGTAGCTTCCCAGTTAACRTTTTTAGGACAGAGCAAGAAGTCTTTTAATAGTTTGTTTACTTCCAAATTTTGCAAGAGTCATTTTCTTTTCTATTCCCCTGATGGCCCTTTCACACATCTGTATTTTCTCAGGATTGTAACAGCGATTCCCTCTCGATGACAGTATTGTTCTGTACTTTATACTAAGGCCGAACATAAAGGCAAAGAATAAGCTCATGAAAACTCACAAAAATAAAAATATTTATGGAAATATGAATCATGGAACAATCACATCTACTATAGGACAACCACATCTATTATAGGGACATTTAGAAAAAGTGTTCTCCARTGTAACACAGCTTCTCAGCACATGTGAACACTTTGCTGCACACCTGGATGGTCATAAGATCACAGTGGGACCTAGTTGTGGTTGTAAGCGAGTATGTCCCTAGGAGAAACGTCAAGAGGCTCTTCCAGGGCAGGCCCGGCTGCCGGGCCAGGCAGCCTTGTTGCTGCACACCACGTGCTCTGCACTCCCAGCAGGGAACTTACAGATCAGTGTTGAGGGAGAAATGGCAGAGGCCACAGGTTTCCAAACTGACCCTGAAATACTTATGCACAAAGTATTTCCTTCAATACAATCACTTGAGGCTACAATCTTCTCTAAAAGAACATTTTGAATCTATTTCAGACCTATCTGGAGGAAAATGARGCAAGACTGAAAATGCCAGTTACTCACTGATCACTCCAATAAGGAGCTGTAGGCATTTCCAGCTACATTGTATTAGTTGATTGTGTTCAATTAATTTAACTATGTTCAWAAATGAAGTGGTGGAATTTTGTGTTACTGCAGATACTGGAAATTTCTATGCTAGCACCATCCACCAACCCTCAAAAGCCTGGAGACCATAAACTGACCCTCCACGAATACAGAAAGTATGAAAGAATCTCAGGCATTTTGCTTACGACATGAATGGTCATGTTAGCAGGAAAAAAAATGAAAAGGTAGAATAAAAGAGGACATCATGATCCTCAAGTTTTAGCTGTGGAAAATGAAGCCAGGGAGTTCAGTATATAGGAACAGATTACTATCTCTTTAAGCAGTTTGGGAGTTTTCATTTGTATTAGGGCTGATTTAGGGTTCTGGAGAACTGCTTATAGAGCAGCACCACAGCTTGGACTTAGGCTTTCAAACTGCTTTTGTTGCATGAGAAGGAAAGACACAGCCCACTGATTAGGCAACCCAGGAAGTCTGTGACCAGGCTGGTCACAGGGTTTCCACCCTTCTGACTTACTCCCTAAGAGAGTATTTTCTCATTGGGGTGCAGTCAGATGGTCTGCTGCCTGTTACAGCAACGTGCCACATGGGTTAGAAAGAGAAATAATGTGCACATGGTGAATACAGCCTGAGCACAGCTTCTCCTGCGCACCAAAACCTCCAGCCACCACCTTTACTGGAGCCATTTATGAGCTACACTGACATGGGCTGGTGAACTGCCTCTTCCCATTGCTTTGCACATCTGAGTTGGTCACAGAAATGAGAGATGCAGGAAAAAAAAAAATAGAGAGAGAGAGAAGTGGTCGGGCATTCCTCCGTGACGCCAAAGGCAGTGATGTCAGAACGCGAGACCACAGACACCTCGGCCAAAATGAATGGGATTCCAGCAGGCTCCAGCTGGTCTCCTGGTTTGTGCATTCTGCGTTGTTTCCTGGATACTGCAATTCTCAGCTGTAAACTGAACAGCTATTAACCCCTTCCCTGTTGCGGGTTTCCAGACAGACACTCACTGGGAAAGGTTCTTCCCTTGCTGCTGAAAGATTCCAACATTTCATAATCAGGCATCTTGCATGAATCARTGGCCAGTATAAAAATAACCCCTTGACCTCAACCGTCTCAGGGAGTCATCAAGAGCAATGAAAAAGAGAAGCTTTCACACAAAGGAACATTTYTTATCAAATCCCTCAAGCCCTTCCCTGTAGCCTTTGGTTTCATTCCCTATTTATCCGTATGACTGACCTTTTCTTCCAGTCTTCTCCACATTTCTACTTTTTATTTTTATTATTATCTTTTTTAATCTCTTCCTTCAAGCCCTTTTTCCCCCCTTCATATCTCTSGAATGAGAAGATGAGACATGACTCTAGCTCTGAACTTACGGTGGAAATAGATCTGAAGCCCTGGACTTGACATATAACTCCCAGAAATTTTTGTGAGGGAAAGTTTCCAAATTCTTAATCTAGTGGCTGACTGCCTCTTGGCACAAACTGAGACCTAAATTTGGATCTCAAAACCCTGGACTTCCCGAAAGTAAAAATCTAGGCATGGATTTTTTTGGCTAAACAAACCCTCCCACTGCTGGGAGTGAACAAGAGCCTGAACTCAGGCCAGACCAAAATAATCAACTATCTGCGTTATTAATCACTATTAATCAAACTCAATTTAAGCCACAAAGACAAATCCCAGTGCTCTCCCCTCTGGATACTCACTGCCTGATACGAGCTGAAAATTTGTAAGCATTGAATAGTTTAAAAAAAATTGTCAGGCTTAGTTAAGAGAGTAATTATGAAAATTTTCATCAGGAAGGGCATATGCTTGTTGAAAACCTAAGGATTTCAAGTAACTCTATGAAGAGCTAAATTCCACTTCTAGGCTCAGCAGCACAGACTGCCACCGTTTGTCCCACTCCATCACCCTGCACCTCATTCTGTACTGTTAAGGACAGATGCCCATGGCAGTGTTGAATAGCACTTACAGGATAGCTAATCTCACCTGTAGGTTTCAAATTGGCTCAACTAATTGAGAATTAAGAAAAAAAGTAAATATTGTATTCTTTTTATTTCTTTTCTAAGGTTTTCAGCTTTCAAGGTTTATGCATTCTGTTTTTTCACTACTGATCTGAAAATCAATGATTCTCATATGGTTAGAAGAGTTTAGCTATAATAAAAGTATCAGAATATTGGGAAATTTGCAGTTAATGGTGCATCCTCATCCTCCTTGGCATGTGGGTAGGCCCCATTCACAAAACAGGACAGGGTCCTCTCAAAGGACCAAGAGCTGATCTGCCCTTCAGCAAGAAGAAACTATATGAGGGGGAAGGCTAGCAAGCTTAGCAAACTGAAGGGTGTAAAAGAATGTGATTTCTGTCTATAAACAAATTTAAAAGTAAAAAGGAAAACAAGAAAATAAACAGTTTAAACATTATTGCTGATATGAAAACAAGTAGGCATTAAGTGACTTAATAAACTTAGGCTGAAAATCAGGTGGTTCTCAACCAATTAAAACATTAATTTCTCGAACAACTACACAGAGGAGTGCAGACAAAATACCTAGGTTTAAAATGTGTGTTTAGACTCTAAAAGTAACTGTAGAGTATGCTACTTCTAAGCAGGGTCTCRAGTGAGCAGCCAGGCTGGGCTTTGCAGGCTGGTGCTTCCGAACGCGTGCCCCTGTCCCCTTCCCTTCAGGAGCTTCAGCGGAGCAGATGAGCATTTCACTTTYATTTTATTTGTAGCTGCTTTCCTTTCTGCGAGTGAGGAGGAAGAGGAGAGGTGGTGCTGCAAGGAGGGGAAAGGATCAGCTGGTTTGGCTTCTGTTTCCAGCCCTCTGTAACTAACCTCTTGCCTGATCCTTGGTCGTTCTGTTTCCATGCTGTGACTCAGCTTATACTAGCTAAAAAGCACACGTGTATCTTTATTATTTGTACTGTAGCGGTGCTGCAGAGCCTAACAATACATTTAATGTGGAATAAGGTGCCTGTCCAAAATGTTTATGATCAAGAAAAGCACGGGAGGGTATATACAGCAAGCAGCTGTTAGAGGGGAAACATGCTTCAAGAGCTGATCCTGATCACTGTGATAAAGGGGCCTGATTAGCTTTGAAAGGAGCTTTTGGATTTTTGAATCCCAGAAATGTGATGCCACTGATACAAGTTCTCTCTCCAGGGCCTTAAGTTGAATACACATTGGCAATAAGGGAGCTAATACTAAATATGGAATGCAATGCCAATTTGGAAGGTAGACAGCAATCATGATAATGTAGATAGTATAGAAGTCTCAACCATGAATTAGAGAATAATTCAGGTAGGAAGGGGCCTTGTAAGGGACCTCTTGCTCACAGGAAGCCAGCTTAAATCCAAGTGAACAAGCCTCAGGCAAGGGAAGTCAGGGCAAAACAGACCATTTTTAATTCCAAGGAAATGCTGAGGAAAGAGAAATCCTGCATGGATTGATCACAAAAACCTCCAGGTTTGCCAGCATGGTGGAGATGAATTTCCTGAGAGTCTTGCTCTTAAAATCGTTGCCTGTTCTGTGATAACTGCCAGCAGGGGACCTGATAGGAAGATGCTGCGAAAGGCCAGTCAGATTAGTAATACCAGGCTGTGCTAAAGAGCAGCCTGCCCAGCACCACTATTAGTCACAGCAGAGATTAAACAAACCTGCTTGGCCTCTTTCCCCTTTGCTTTGTACTGATGTTCACAGATAAACCCATGAGGGAGAAGCTGGAAGGACTGAATGTCCTGTGGGAGCTCTTATCAAGCCCAAGGAGTGAACAGCGAATAACCACTCAGCAAGTCACCTTCTAGGCTTAAAAAGCAGCCTGTTTAAAATATGTTAGTCATCAACAAATTTGCAAGAATGCTCCTCATTCCCTCAGTTCCCCCTTGCCACTCTCCCTCTGCTGGCATTCGTTGGCTGTTTTTCCCTTTTTTAAATTTTTTTTTAATAGACAAGACCAAAATCTTTTGCCTGTTTTTAGACTCAAGTTTGTGTTGACTCGCTTGGAAAGGCTAACAGCTGTTTGCTCCTTTTCCTTTGAACTGGAASCTCTTGGGGCAGGGACTTTCTCTTACCCTGGATTTGCTCATCACCAACCACCATCTTGAACAGAGCCCCGCTCCGCTCCTGGCACACAAACAATAAYTCACTGCCACGGGGTATTTGCTCCTGTTATTTTTTACAACTGGAAACACACTCCAATCCTAGCAACTAGAACCTAGTCAGAAAAGACCATCAAGTTGCCCAAGTGTCTCTTTCTCTTGAGAGTTTTGGATGAGGTAGGGGACAAAGTTCTCTTAACTGCCCCCTCTCACCCCTGGTCCCCACAGTCTCACTTCTGCACAAAGATGCAAAGCTACAGTGCCCAATATAATAGAAAGTCACATTTTTTTTTCCATATTTCTGCTGTTTACAAACAACACTAGACATTATCTGCATACAGTCGATTACTGAGGTCTCCCTTAAAATTGACTCAAAAATATAAAGCATCTCAGTTCCTGGTATAGCCAAACTAAGCATGGCCACTGCCTCCCTCCAGTAACAGTGATTTCACTACCAGTGCTCCCTATTTAATTTTAGCTTCAAAGTCATACTTCCTAGCCTTCCTTCTTTACAGTTTCCTTCCCTTCTAAGCTTTCTCCAAAACAAAGACAACAACTCACTTTTCTACAGTCTATCAAGAGGCCATGATATCCTATATTGTTAATGATTGCTATTATTAAACATTAATAATTTTAGAACTGCCAGTGATTTGCTCMGCAAGGACAAAACATGAACTTGGCTGCGATAGTAAGAAGTGAATATTTAGTAAGAATCACTACTCATARTTCTTATAAAATCATGGTTAATTCTTCAGAGTAAGCTCTTGCCAAAATTGCAAGCATTTGTTTATTTATTTTTAAGTTTGCCAGTTTGGTTATAGTGTTCAATTCTGACTTGGTCTCAGGATCTGTTCCTCTTAGGGAAAATGCCACCACTGCCCTCTCCTGTCCTTTCCTAGTCTTTTGCTTTCATTCCTTCTTTTCATAGTTTAACTGTAGATCTGCTATTTTCTAAAGGATATGGCAATGCTCAGGAYATTTTTACTGCCTTTTTCTTTGCTGCAGGGAGGTGCTCTCAGGGCAGGTTCTTTTCTGCATTTGTTTGTACCACAGGAGAGACTTTGCTGGGGAAATTAAAACCATCATGTAACATCCACTGCTGTGGCTGTGGTTCAACCTGCATAACTTTCCAGTTCTCACTTTTTGCTACTACTAAAACAAGTCTAGGGATATAAAACAGGCAGCACTTGGCTGTTGTTTTTCTGGCTTTTCATACCAATACCTACTTCTGAAAAATCTTTCTACAAGAAGGCAGAAGAAATTTGGGCAAGCCTGTGTATGGAACAAGGAGTTCATTTTAAGAGTTTTCTGTAGAATTTCCATCCCACTAAACCTTGAAGGTGTTCTTTTGGGTTGATCACTAACTTTGCTGATAACTGATTAGTTTTGCTGAGAAATCTAACAGGCTTTGAAATCTGCAGAAATAGCTACCAARAGCAGAAATATCTGAAAGAAACATAGGTAAATACACTATAAATTAGAGGCCAACAGAGCAGGCAGCAACACAAGCAGCGACCACGAACACAACGCTGACTCCTTGCACGGAGGGTGTTGGCGAATCACACGTGACAGCGCGTCATGCCCYAACGCTGCTCTGGTGAAAAATAAGCCATAAAAGTAAGGAAGTTTCAACCTCGAGCTTTGTTGAAGAGTGATATTGTTACCTGCAGAGAGGCAATCTGGAATAATCAGACATAGCATGACCAGAGTCTCATTTTCTCCTCCATAAAAAGGAGACATTTAGCATTTTAGTTTCATCTCCTTCAAAATAGTTGAGAAATAGCAGATTTCCCACATTCCGCTATGACATTGACTGATAAAACAACAGATATGTGAAGAATGTAAAGATATGTTCTCCTTCTGCCTGTGAAAGGTTGGACAAAATCATTTAAATGCTACTTCATGTTTGATCCAATAGAGGTTAAAACATACACTAAATATCCAACACTTTGCACTTGAAATGTGCAAACGCAGTTAAACAACCATCTGTTATTTGTGTTTACTCTCAATTTTGTAAGCAGGAGTTATCAAAGAAAAAACATGTTGAGATACCATTCCTGACAATATCAATATTAGAATTTAATATTTAGGCAGACAGGAGAAGAATGTTTCTGGGAATGGAAAGGAGCCAGAGCACCCCAGACATTGTGTGGATGCAGGAGTCATCGCTCCCGTGCAGGTTCAGCTCCTGTCCTTACTGGCTAGAAGCAGCAGGGGAGTAGAAGGAAAAACAGATCCAAGGCCCTGGAAGGTTCCTACCCTGGAAGGCCTTATTTCCTGGATTCCGAGCCTTTTTTTTCATTTGGAGCAGTTTCAGTAACACTTTTATTAATACATAACCATTTTTAGTCTTGTAATGTGCTAGTGGTTTTATAAGACTCTTTAGCCAGTCTTGTTTACTGACCCTGTGTTTAACTTACAGTTGTTCTTCTCTGTCTCTTTTGTTTGTGCGCTATGAAAAGAACCTCTTCATGAAAAGTGATAGCAAAAATAATCCCCCTTGGCTTCTCTCCAGCTCCTGGAGGTAAAAGTAAGACAAGAAGCGTTACCCCATACAACTGACAAACACCCTTTGCCAGATTTTTTTTTCCCAATTAGAGCCAACCAAGCTCTACAATGAAGACCTTTATTCATCCATAAACAAAGTCCAATTATACCTCATTAGGAAAAAGGAGGGGCAGGTGCATCTACACTCAGAATGTAAGCACTAGACAGAGGTAAAGGCTTTGTTTTTAATTGACTTAACTCTTTCTATGCCACAGGTGTTTTGCCATAGTATAAACTAGGCTCTGGATAACTGATAAGTTTGATGATGCCCAACACCCAGAAACACAGCATTCACAATCATTTCTAGAGTGACTTCTAGAGTTATTTCCAAAGATAACAGTCTCTCATAATTATCAAGGCTAGGCAAGGTGGAATCAGCCCCATTAAGAATCAGGCAGTGCCAATAAAATGGGCATTTTTTGCAGTAGAAGTAGAAAAGCCTRTGAGATTCTCTACCCTCAGTTGATATTTATGTTATTCTGACTATGCTTTTGTCATCCAGGTTCCTCACAATATCTTTACATATTGTTGCCTTTTTTAGTTTAACTACACTGTCCAACACAACAACATGCAAATGCTGAACAAAATCATGTATGCATATATGTATATTTTTGATACCTTCTCTCCATGGACTTTTATATTGATTTCCTTATCCAAAAAAGGACATATAAAATAGTTGGCATCAAATCAACAGCTGCAAATTAACTTGCACGTTCTGATGCTTTGCTGCTGGATGGCTCACAAGGCAGTGCTTGCRTATCAGTTTATCAGGGCAAAACACTGTGTGACTGTAACCCTAACCTGGCCTCAATTTAAGCAACGTAAAGACAGGTTCAACGCAAAGACAGTCGTGTGTTCAGTAGATTGAGCTACAATACATTATCACAGGGCACGGTATCTTTTGGACAGAGAACATCCTAAGAGGTATGACTATTAAGGCAGAATCTTGATCCCAGTTCAAATGCTAAGCTCTCATACATTTCACTTGGGCCAAGAATTCACCCCGTTCCAGCTCCATCAAGCTTGCCCTAACCATTACACCCATGCATTTGTCAAAATGTCCACCTTTTTAAAAGTTAGATAAGCTTGTTTATTCTCTACAGATGTTCTTAAAAAAAGCTGGAATTCTTCAGTTTGGAGATGAGAAAACTGAAGTGAAATATCCACTGGAGGTACAAAATCATGAAGGTGGTAGATAAGGTAAAAGCAGAACTGGCTTTCAGCAAACGCTGAGTGAAAATAATAATACATGAGTTTCAAATACAAAATGCTTCTTTACACGCCAAGTAGTGACCTTCTGGACCTTGATGCCAACAGAAGTTGTGGAGGTAGGCAGCATCAACAGGAGCAGCAGGTCCATATAGGGGTATTGAGCATAAATGAACTCCCTAAGGCACCTTACAGAACACATCTGGCTGCCATGGGAAATGAAGGAAGTGCATCCAGAAAGTAGCCATGCTCCTGATCTACCCAAAATAGGGTCTCCTTTTGCTGTTAGCAAAGACAGACTATTGGACTGGTCCATAAGGGTATTTTTTATGATCTGATATTATTATTCTAAGGTCACTTATTAAAAACAATGTATGTCAAGAACTTTGTGCCCTATTTACCATATTTTAGGCATAATATTTATTTAGAAGGTAGATCCACTTTAAAATTAGTTTTTAGTTCAGAAACACAGTTGTGAAACTCTGTGACTCTCTCCTTTTCTGTCACCAAATATGATTCACCAGTCTACTAATACAGGCCATGATTCACTTGGCTTGTGTTTTTATGGGTCTTATTTTAGTAACTTGGCTATCATTAATCCATTTGGATAAGAATTGGATTACAGTACTAATACACTGAATAACTATAATCTGTTATGTAAAGCAACCATTCATTCTAACATTGATGCCTTTCAACTTCTTTTTTTTTGAAAAATTAACATCTCACATCTATGTGCTATATAACAAAGAAAAACACTATATTGCATGTGCCGGTATAATAAACTCTTGTTCTCCTTTATATTCAGAAAGAAGGTAAGTTACTTCATGGCAGGTTCAAAGGATTCGATGTTTCTAAGGTCCAGAGCCAGACATTACATACATCAAAATCAAAATGCCCTGAGTTTCCTCGAGACTGCAGCAGAGATTTGCGTGCCAGGCTTTTACATCTGAAAGCACCATCTGGGAGACACAATGAAAACCAGAAGTTAAGCAAGTTGTAGCTTCCCAGCTCTGTAGCCAGAATTTCCAAATTGACAGGATGTTGTGGTATCTCCCTGAAAACTGTCCTCACCTTGCTGATGAATTACAGTTCCTGTAAGTATTGGCCACACGGCGTCATGCGATCCCACCCCGCTGCTGGTCGCAGGGAGAGGAGCGCAGGAGGATAACCCGGCTTGGCTTCTGGGGGCCGCACAACTATCACTGCTTCGGCATGCACATGTCAAGCCATCTGCTACATATGCCATTTGTGTGACTGTGCTTCTTTTTAATAAACTAAATACAGATTTAAAGGACTGGGCACTTTACTGAGGCAAAGTARAAGTGGTCTGGATCAATAATGGGCAAGGGAATTACTGAGCATTAAGTGTTTCCACTAATACACTTGGATTTTATTCCTACTGCACTAGTAAAAGCAAAGGGAAAGGGAAAGCAGAGGTGGGGAGGCAGTTCAGATGTCACTTATGGCAAAGTCACACACACACAGGGGTGGAAGTTGGGAGATGGTTTAAAGCTCCTCGTTCCACCAAGCACAACTGACCACGTCCCTTCACCACCCTGCCCTGCTTCCCCTCGGAGTATTCTGCTTATAAAGCAGAGATCATCTCTTACTCACTTCTGAGCACTGACAAACCACCTGAGCACAGGTCCCCCTTAATCAGCTGGGGATTCTCACCAGCGTCAGAGGACAAATTAGTAACATTAATACCAGTAAGATTTTCATTTTCTACAGAAAAGCTGCCCAGTGGCAGCTGCTATCTCAATAGCACAAGCCACATGCAAACTAAGCGAGCCACGCTTGGCTACCCAGCAGCATGATCTTCCCCTTCACTTGCCTAGCAAAGCGAGCTCRACCTTTCGGGCTGCAGCTCCCACAAAAGCAAGGCGCTTGTTTTTATTAGGAATGTTTTCATTTTGTACCCAATACTGTCACGTCAGTTAGGAAAACACCAAAGTATTATTTTCTCCTTCATAACATGCCGTGTATACACTGTGGAGCACCACTGAAGAGCCTGTGAATAATTCCTACAGACTCTCCATATCAAAAGGAATTCAATAGGAATCTTCTCATCCCACCAGCACTCCATGCAAGAGCTATTCARAAGGGATACATATACAGAAAACAGCCAGAGGACACAGAGCTCAATCCTGCTTAAATTTTAAATCCTCAGCAGGACTTTGAAGAAATCATTTTAATCGAGTTTTGATTTAGTTTGTTGTGGACTTTGAGACAGAGACAGTTTGATTTGTTCTCTATTTGCGTGTTATGCTCCTTCAATGAGTAAATGATGGGGTCTGCAAAAATCCTGGGGAGGGAGGGAGAAATTGCTCCTTCCCTTGAGGAGCAATTGAKCCTGCTCTGGGAAAGACACTTGCAGGCCAGAAGAAAGAACCCGACAGACGAATGGGAGCAGGACAGGCCCAGCAAGGATCCGGCCGCCTGCGGCTCCGCTAGCCAGACTACAGAGAGGGGCGATTGAGCAAGCGCCGAGGCCTCAGAGGTGATGGGAAGAGACCACAGGAGACATTGCCCACGCAGTGGTCAGGGGGACTGTTTACGAGTTCCTTTTATTTCTATTCTGTCTTAACTAATTACTTGGAGTTGTATTCATTTAAAAGGTTAAGTATTTTAATTTATATTATAACTTGGCTTTTGGGGCTGCTTTTGTTCTAGCTGGCTCTGGGTCACTTGGTAATAAGTTCAAAAAACTGCCACAATTTGCAGAGTGGTTCTAAGGCTCCGTTAGTGTTTCAGTGATGTTCAAGATGTGCACATGGAAGGGTCTAACTTCTCTTGCTTCTCCTTCATTCTGGGAATACTGCTTTTTATAAGCAATGTTAGTTCATATCACAATCAGCCTCCAGTTTTGACTCTCTTCTCTGCAACCCTTGAGTCTTGCTGCTGGTTTCARTTGTTAAGACAATTCGCAAAGGTCGCAACAAGTTTCTGACACAACTGAGTCCAGACTGAAAATCCCCAAGTCCTCCCTTTCCTCCATCCCCACTCGAAGACCACAAACCCCAGATTTTGCAGGTACTGGCGGCTGAGGGTCTGTACAAGCTCTCTGGAGCCTTCTGCCCCTGTTCATTCTCCCTCCTGAGGCTGGCTGCACTTCCACTGAAACAGCCCACGGCCCCCAGCTGTGGCTCTATTTCCCAGTGACAGAAGACACTGAGTTCAGAGGACTTGCCATAACTTAACGCTGTAGCTATACATAAACCAAAGCATTTAAAGGCCAGAGCTTCAGCTAATGTAAAAGGTATTTCTCCATGAGTTTCAAGGAAATATGGATTTTAAAACTGGTTTGATTTTACAAGTGGAATTCCTCTTAAGTGTCCATAGGAACTAGAACCTAATTTATTTCAGGAAAGARTACAGCCCAGAAGAAAGGCTTCTCTAAACGCATAAACTCAGATATGCTCACTAAAGTGATATACAGCAGCATACAACGATGGACCACAAAACAATCACATCAGTTCACACACAAAGTTGTAAGTTGAAGCACAAGGAGGATTGCAATGAGGAGGARAAGTGGTATCATGCCTGTCAATTTTCCTAGAGCTGTTTATCCAGCCAAGAAGAAAGATAAATTAAAGAAAAATAAATTAAAAGGAGATGGTGACAGCAGGCAGATTCAAAGGGTTATTCASGGGAAAAAGACAAGTTGACTAGTTGTTCTCACCGCTGCCAAAACCAGAAGGGTCATTATATAATTATTCCAAACTAAGAACTGCAATACCTTGTCTAAGGATAACACGCCAAGAGCTCCATCAGGCCTAACAGACAACCTCTACAATTAGACACTCATTGAATTGTTTGGGGTTTTTTTTCCCCTTCACAAAGGGAATACCACTGTAGATGGTATAAACTTTCTTATGCCAAAGCTGAAAAACAAGCAAGTCTAATTTCGCCACAAAATAAAATTCACCTTGTGATAAATGAGATCTTGACCAAAGGCCTGGCATTCAGGTACTCCAAACATTCAGAAAAATGTATTTTGTTTTCCTAAAAGATCATGAAAGGGCAATTCAATGTGGACACAGGTTAATTTCTAAATATAAACAACTCAGAGGCTCAGAATAGTGCTAGGTATTTGCCATATGCCTAAATCACAATGAAATGAAATATATATATTTGTATATATACAAATATTACTGGGGTGCCGTGCCGCATGGTAAGGACACACTTCAGCACTTTCCTGCATCAGGGCTGTAGCCTGTGGGATTTTCTCTTTCATTAACTGATTCATAAGAGGCATGYACACAGGGCTGAATCTTCCGCATTGACATATCTGTCAGCAGTTATGAAAAGTGGTGTGTAACACTTCAGAACACCTGGGCAAATAATCTTTCATCGTAAAACACTTCAACTGTTTTCCCTTTATACACCACAGATGATTGTTTATTTTCTTTGGCAAAGGCCTGATTAAAGTGAAATACAGCTATAAACTAGAGTAATCAGACTTTCCTAGATAAATTTTCTACCGCGAGTTGAGTTGGTCCAGAATTGAACTAATTCAGTTCTAAGCTCAGAGTGATTTGGGTCCTTTTCAGTCACCATAGGAAGCTATATGCCAGGCTATTTTGTGYGTCAGGAATTAGCAAAACCTGAAGTTAGGGTACCTGGACAAATAGAGCTCTACCCATTAGTCACTGCAGTGTTACTGCCTGTCAAGTTTCTGATATTAACCAAATGCCAGAATAGACTTAAAGAATTCATTTGTACTCTCTAAATYATCTAATGAAGACAAAAGTAGGAGTGAACTAGCTAGAAGAACAGAACATCTCATCTCCCAGGTTTTACTGATTGCAGGAAGATGGCAAGAAGCTGTGTTGAAGGCGTGTTGCAAACCTGAGGCTGCATCTTTCTCTCTCCCTCCATTCCCTGTCCCAGCTCCAGCCACGTGTGGATATGTGTGTGTGCGCCTCATGCTTGGGGCACCAACCTATCCCAACAGACATACAAGAAACATTATTTTTGCAGAGACACCTTCTGCCAGGAGACACTTCTGCTGAAGAGAGGTAAGTGAGCAGCTGTGCCACACTTTAGCATCTTTCCCATTCTCCTACTTCCCAACTTCCCAGCACAGCAGACACAGGCAMATAAGTGGTACAGAGCAGCACAGGCTGCAAATAGCCCCCTGGCACTAAGGACAAGGACCATGGGTGGGGGGGGTGACAGAACTGCCCAGCGTGAGATGATTCAGAGCCGTCTGGCTGTATTAGACCCCATGTTTAACCTCCCCAAAGTCTCTACAGCTCTGCTTTCTATAACTTCCAGAACATTTTTTCTTAACTAGTTCTATATTACTATATGTATATATCTACCACAACTGTCTTACAGTAATTGTTAGTTTACACTTTGTACTTGTTTAGATCCTTCTCCTTGTTAATATTCATCTGATGGTAATTCCATGGTTAAGACACTTAAGCTTGTATTTCTTTTATTCACGTTCTTGCATATTCCTCCCAAATCAGACCGGCTAATTTGCCTCCTTCCACAGTATTGACATCACCTAAATACTTCCTGTTGCTTATATGCCCTTCTTAGTCATCTTTTTGTCTGATCTGTATTAAATTATTTTCTTTCCACTCCTTTAGCTGTCTTTTTTCCCCCTGTAATTCTATGCAATTTTGATGACAATATGATGCTGAGAAATACACGCACACCACTAGGTATTTGAGGTTTCAAAAGGCCAGAAACGGCCTGTGTGAATTTTAGTAAAATGCACCATAGGCACATCTTCCAAATGCCTTTCTTTTCCTAAACTTTACCAAGCAAAGAGTTTACTGCTTCATTACTCAGACTGCAGGATACACATGTAGTTTAACTTGCACATCCTTCATCTAGAACTATCAAACTTGCCTATTTCTACTTCACCCTTCATATTCAGTCCATCCACAAGACCAGACCATCTTTAATGACAGCAACATCCATTACTTTTTTTTGTTTTCCAAATTTTTAAAAGTTTCTGAACTTTGTTAAAAAACCCTTTTAACTAATCATACAAGTCATTCTTTACAATCACATTGGGACTTCACTTATTTTCACCTCATGCATAAATATTTCCTTTTCCATTTTAAATCTCACCATATTTTGTTCYGCCCTTACTTGCTGGAACTTGTCCTCTTAACAGTATTCTTGATCTTAAGTCACTCCTTATTCAGTGCAGACTATAAAGCTACCATTTATTGCACACAYATGATAAGACATGATTGCTTCAGTAGCTGGCATAGCTTTTGTGCTGCTGCACATATGTATATCATATCTTKGCCTAGCTTGTCTGACCAAGTACGTGAGGGATCTGAAGAGCTCAACGGAAATAACTTCTCCATTAGCTGTTACGTATCTCTCGGAGAATGTTAGCCAAAATACGTGGCAGCTGAGTAGGCAGTGGCCATCTCGCCATCTGGGACATGGACCAGGTCAGTTATTAAATCATCTATGTTGAACTATCACCCAGTTGTTTTCAGGAAAAATCATCTAAGGCGCAGAAACGCCACATGACAACAAACACTACGTTAATCCCTCCGTGGCTGGCAAGGGTGAGCTGCAAGTGACGTTTCAATATACCGCGTTGGAAAGTCCTGCTTTTCAGCRGAGAAAGATTGCAAAACCCTAAATTTGGTACTGACTCATATTTTCAGCCAGTTAAGCCCTGGAAGTCAGCATCTGTCAGAGCATTAGCGGGTGGCATTAACGAGAGGCTGCTCTCGGCAGCCCGTGCTGCTGCATTTCTGGTGGAGCTCAGGGGAGCTCTGYGGGCTCTTCTCCACGCAGGTCCCTGGTGAGGAGGAGCTGTTCACCACTGCCATTCTAGGTGCCTAGTAAGAGTTCTAGACAATAGAGCCTAAGCTAACCCCTAAATTCCTTCGCTTTTACCAAGGAATTCTCTTACAAAGATCTTGAATGCTGGTTATCTGAATGTGCCTACACATGGTAATTGAACAAAGGGRGAAAAAATTTCTACTTGAGGTAGATGGGCAAGTAACATACATTTTCTAAATAAATAAAGATTGCAAAAGATCCCTGGAGGTTTAGTCCAATCTCCTGGTAAAAGGAGGACTATCATCAGTGCTACCTCGGGTTAGCTGTGGTTTAGCTCAGTCCTAAAAATCTYCAAGAATGGAGATTGCAGAGCCTCTCTAGGTGGTTCCTAGCTAGTCTAGTTCYCAGCTATCTTCCTGGTGAAAACAAAACTACATCCAGTTTGAATCTCCCACACTATAATTTKTGACCATTTCCCCTTGGTATACCGTCTACCACTACAAAAATGTTTGGCTCTGTCACTTTCATAAATCCCTTTCAAATAAATATAAGCTGCTATCAGATCCCTTCCTTATCCTCCTCTCTGATAGACTAAACAAGCTCAGGGGCCCTCTGAGACCATCTCCAGTTTCTGCACATCCCTTTACACTGGCAGGAAGAAGGGAATCCAAAACTAGACACTGCAGTCCCAGGGCAGCCTCACCAGGGCTGCAAAGGGGGATCTGAGATGGGGGAGTCTGAAGCATTTGCTGAACTGGACACACAAAGGAAACCACCTCCTCTGTGCAGTTACGCTTACGGAAGGCATTTCTGCATTTTTTAATAAAAGGGTGGGAGTACTTCTTGCAGCCAGGCTACTAAATATACCCTGCTTGCTTAATTTCTTTCTGATTCCTTTTATTCACCAAAGTTTCACACTGAATGTTCCAAGAGAACCAAAGACCACAGAAAGGAAGTGCTGAATATTGCCCTGTGCACCCTGTACGCACCGAGTGGCCGGAGCAGGTGGTGTCAGGGCTGCTCACTTTATGCATCCAGATTAATAATGAAACTGACTCCAAGTTCACATTCTGTTTACGAGAAAAGCAACTACTATGTTATTAGCTCACCTAATTTATTAGGGTGAAACCCTTGCTGTAGGGTTTTCACATGGTTGTTTTTAAGAGCCAATTGCTGTGTGTTAAAACACTATAAAGTACCAGTTAACTAAAGACTGTTAAGTACATCTTAATCAGCTCTGATTGCCTCATGGTTGTTCTGTTTTCATAAAAATATTTAACCTTGCTGCAACACCCTGTGCAGTAATCTCCTCCTCTGGCTTTCTAAGCAATCCGCACACCTTAAAATACCTAAGCTTTACTATGACCTTTTCCAGTACAGCAGGTATTAAGCCTTRCCAGGGCTTGGTTCTGGCCTTAAATCATAGTGTTTATCTTGCTACTATCCAGCCTTGCTCTTCGTGCAGCCTGTTTAAAGGCTGTTTTTAGAAGTGCTTTTTGAGAAGAGTTATTATAATGGGTGAGAAATTAGAGTAAATTCTTATATAAAATTGCTCAGTTTGGAATTTGGCTGTAGCCCTCAAAATTACAATCAGCTGAACAAGATAAAGGCAGTAAAGAGTGTAAAACGGAGTCTGGAAATGAGATAAAAGCAGAAAGGCCAAGCAAACATAAAACAAGAAAACCTTCTGCCAGGTAAAACRCATGAAAAAGGCTTAAACAGATAAGGAAATATTGGTAAGATTCTTATCAAATATAAGTCTGGGAAAAAAGCTCATATTTTTACTGCAGATTTTGCTTCACAGTGCAGTTCACAAATCTCCTGCCCAGGGCCATTAAAAGCTTTTCAGAAAACACCAAATGCAACAGCTACAAGTTATGAGGGCGAACAACATGAGACATATGAAATTTGCCTTCACCTGAACTACACATCCCCAAGTGAGATTCGAAAGACAGACACTACTTTTTGTATCATGTACTCAGTACTCRCAACATTCCCTGCTTGTAAAGTGCTTCTTTACTGAGGGGAATCCTTGCACYCATTTGGCCACTGCGCTGGGCCAGGTCTAGCCCTGCACTAAGGGGCAGGGCTCCTGCTCCCTGCCTCGCTCTTCTCTGCGAGCCCATGTTCTCAGTCCTCCAAAATCCATTCCAGGTGCTACCTCTTCTCCTCCAAAATTCCATTATTCCAATTAATTGTGTAAGCACCAGCTTCTCAAACAAGAAAGTACAGATTAGAAGTACATGCTTTTTCTGTGAAAAAGTCCTTACCCTCTTCTCAAACACTGCTGAGAACTCCCAATAATTATTCCCTCTTATCTCCTGCAGAGACTTTTCTAATATTGCACTGAAATCAAATTTATTGTTTGCACAAAGGCAATTAATATATATGTCAACAGTCATAAACTTCAGCTGATAACACCATTATATTTTCATAGGTTTCTTATCAACCCATAGTACTTCGGCCCTCGGAATCACTTCCTCGCACGGCCCGGCAGCCGCTCGTGTTTCTCCAGCCCGGTGTTGTTTGTTCTGTTGCTGGGCTTGCACTGCAGCTGGCTCTACAGTTTAGCTGGAATCATACCCCTCTCTGATTAAAAAGCACAGCAGCCAATACAGGGYTCACACCACCAGCAGTCTCCTCCTGCCCTGGCAAGACCTTGGACCCAGGAAAGCCAAACTACAGAGAGCTGCTTCTCCCGGTGGAAATCCATGGGTTCTCCATCATCATGCCCACTGATGCTCTAATTAAGAAAATGAGTTATRGCACTGGGACCTAATATTGGAACAGTAGCCCACACATTTGCATTATTAACCATGAACTATACATTAATATGCCCATCTTCTATGCTACCTTCTATGGTACATATACTGGATGATTTTTCAGTCAGCAATTTTTGATCCTATTCAAACATGAATGAGAAGTACTGCAGTAACTTCAYATATTCCTAAAATTCATCTTTTATGGTCCAGCCACATAACTTCTTGTCACACAGTCACTGGGTAGTTTACCGCATAGATCTGCTTCTTCCAGCTCCTTTGGCAGCACGATTTCCCTCTGTCTACTCTCCCTAGAGCTTTTTAGGGTCTCTGCAGCACCAGCACAGCTTTGCCTCCTGGCACCGACCCTTCTCCAGCAGGCTCAGCACTCCTAAACTTTTTGATTCAAATGAACAATAGCTCTTTTTCTTTCTTAGGTCTTTCTGGCTCATTTTTTCTTGGCACAGAAAGTCCAGATTTTTCTCTATTACCCATTGACTGATAAAAGATTCCACACATTGACAGCTCCAAGACTCCAGGGTCATTGTGGATCATCTGGAAAGTGAAGCACATCCTCTCCCACAACATTCACTGGGCAAACAGAAGCAGTATTTAGCACTTTATGTACATATGCTCTGAAAAGAGCTAGGAACGATTCAGTCAAATCGACGTGAGAGAAGAGCAATATGCGACAAACCTGTGAGCATTTCCTTGCATCAACCTCACAGGGTTTAGAGCAGAATTCTTTGGAGTTGTGTGAATGGGAGAGTTTCAGTTCATCAATACATGACAACACATGACAAAGTTTCTGAAGCTCTATCACTTTTCCAAAGAAGCCTTCATTGGCCCAGGTTACCACACAGTTAAACGCATCCTCTTGGAATTCAAGCCACACATCCTGTCAGTCTCCTCCAACCCACCTACCTTCTTTGTTGTTTAAATGACAACAGAAGCAACAGTTTAGTTCATTTGTTCTAGCTGGGAATTTCCAGTCCTGAACCCTGTACTTTGTCAAAGAGGCTCTTTACAGAGAACTATTTCTAGAGGTGCTATAATAACAGATAGGCTCACCACTGCATGAACATATTCAACATTCCTAGGCTTTCTTCCAAACTTTTCCCTCGAGCAGTCTGTGTTTCTCCTTCTAAGATCCAGAGAGGAAACTAGAGCCATCTKCTAGTGCTGATCTTTCTACTTGCTTAAATGATTGCTGAGATGCAATACTGTCCCAGGCCTAGAAGGTATATGACCATGACCATATCGAATTAAGAGTGATGCTTCGGGAGGTATAACATTCATAATTATAACCAAAATTCCTACATTACTTATAAGCAGAACCCCAAATGATCAAAAATTCTCATTTCTGATGCTTTCTGTTGGTGGCTTTGGTAATTCAGCTGCTTGGAGGTGTSTCTCTTGGGCTGGATTATCTTTCTCAACAATTTTGCCTGTACGGCATAACTGCATTTTCCAACTCAATCTGTAGTTAGGGGTCATTTTGGGGGCTTCCAAAATAATATGCTGACACCAAAATTCACCACATTCTCGTAACCATATTTTTAATTTCTTGGTTCCCATAAAAATGGCATCTTGCAGTGCTGAAATTGAGACCAACAACAACAAGCCACAGAGTGTTGAGCCTTTCTAAGGCACTTGGGACCTGTCAGGCTCCGTGACCATGAAGCTGTGGGATGAAGCCTTTTAAAGAGCCTGCCCCTCAAAGTAGAGCATATAGAAGCACAAAATATAAGTCTAGTTGCTTTAGGAGCCCAAACCCAGGATGCAGAAAGATTCATTCATAACAGATTTTACCCAGGCACTTGAAAGGTCTGTGTGTGGTACACATCATTGTCTCAGTTYGATGGCAAGAGCTTCCCTTCTGTACCTTGATGGATGCCCAGTATTAAGGAAACATCCATTCTGGTTTTCTACAAAGAGAAAGGACTCAACTGTAATCATCAAAATTGAGTAAATTTTCATCACAGCTAAGATCAAATCGGATGTCTTGAAGACATCAAAATTTATCCTTACTTGACCCAATCCGGCATTAAAGGAACATTTCCTGTGAGAAGAGGGAGGGGACAAAAATCCAAAACTAAAGGGAGTTTTTGCAAGAAAATTTTATAGGCATAAATTCTAATTAATGAGAGCCTCAAGGAAAGGCTAAGGCAAATTTACTGAGTCACAACAGAATGAGAAAAAAATTCATAGAATGCAGCATATCTGGTCTGTCTTTTGATTACATTTGCTGTTCTTGTTTGCATCAGCTCATTTTAATTGCTAGTTACTGTGTTATTGTGGCTTGAATGTGATTTCCCATAAACCAGGATTTCACCTAAGAGGCTTTTTAGCCAGGCTACGCAGAAGGTACTGTACTACAGAAGATGGAAAAGGAAGTATACAATTTTAAGGAAATGCTCCTACAGTAATTAAAAATATATTAAGTATAATTTAGGTGTATGTAAAAATGCATATTAAGTTATACAAGTCTAAACTGTATGAACCCACATGTATAAAGAGGAAGCCATAATAGAGACACATGCACTTATGCAGATATAAATACACTACATACACACACTTGGAGTACATATCTGACAGCACATCTTAGAGAAGCGGCAGTAGATGCTCTTTTCCTTTCCATAAGGATGTTTCCCTAGTGGATAAAGAGTTTGTCCCAGCAGGGCAAGGCTGCAGCACTGCTGCCTCTGCTAAAACCCATGAGCCAGAAATTCCACAGACCTAGATCAAGAACCATTGATCTCCCAGGCACTGGACATACAAAACTTCAGAGGTTTCAGTATCGCTGCTTCTACAGCGTGAAATGTAAAGCTTGCAAGAATGAAAAACCAAATAATATAAAGTCCTTTGCAACACTTTGTGACAAAAAAACATACTTAATTCAACGTGGAATGGAATGAAACCAGATGAAGAATAAATGTGTTACTTGAAGACCAGGGAAACAAATTAGTTAAATATCTTTTGGTAGTGCTCCCATAAGACACCTCAGGTAGCTAACTTTTTTTGTCCCATTTTGCAGTATTTTAGTGTTTTTCTAAATATGATGCTCCAGAAACATCCAGGCAGTTCTTGGACATAGCCCACCTCAAATCCAGACATGAAAGCAATCTTCCATGGGAAGAATCAATATGGAATAGTCACAGCAGGAGCCCCTTTGCTTCTGCCAATACAGTGCATATTTTTGCCTATGCCCTGGCATTTTCACAAACCACGTAGCACCTTTGGGAGCTGCAGATTGGCCTATCATGTCACAAAATCACAGAAACTACTGAAACCCACAGCTTTCCTTTAAAAAAAATCTAGTCTTCACAAATGAAGAGAAATGCTTTAAGTTAATCTTAACTAAAGTTACAGAAGGTAAAGAATAAAAATCTAATATTACTATTAAAATATTAAACTTTTTGAATACAACCAAAACATAACAAGCCAATTCCTTTCAATGTGAGACAAGGCTGGCTCCCTATATTTAATCCCTATACTTGCCTACACTACTCACAGTGCAAGAACAAGTCCTGACACACACATGCCCAGGCTCCTGCGGCTGTTTTGCTCTCCATGCTCACAGCAGGTCCAGGCATGGGTTGTTTTTTGTGTACAAAGGGTGGTATTGATGGAAACAAACAGTTGAAGCTTGTGGGACAAGTTCTTCAGGTGGCTTATGGGAAGGTACTTGGGATTTTCCCTGTTCYTCTTCCTCCTGTTAGACTCGACTCCCTCCATCCTCAGCAGATTTTACCTTAGGTTAAACCCACACCAGAAATGCTAATACCAGGGCCTAGGGGAGTTCAGAGGCAGCTTGTGAGACTATTAGATCTTTATCAAAACACAGCTGATTTAGCTATTTAAGGACAGATCTCAATTGAACAGGGTTTTCTCTTTCACTTTTCCCCCTTCCATCATAACTTTCAGCTCTRATTTCCGCTTGTTATATGAGGAGGAATAACTGGAAAAACATGCAGTTATTTGATCAAATAAATTAATGACATTTGATGTGCCAATAGATGCATTTTTAATGTAGCCCTTTGGGAATCCATAGATTTAAACATGTCATAATTGCTGTATGATCCTTTAAGGTCTTTCAGGGCACCTGAGTCAATCATTTTGAATTATGAAAAGATTCCTAATCRTACACTGTTCTTTGATTATGGTATTTACTTATATGGAATTACTCTGCAGTTTTACTATGATACCATTTATACCAGTGCTAAAAGAACAGATCATGTCTTTCTGCTTGTCTTTCTGCCTTTATTTTCCAAAGTGGATAGATGTCTAAAGTCAGGTCCTCTAAGGAAAGTCTGATCTTAATTTTTGTTTCAGACTGACACCAGTTACAGTTGCAGTTCCACCCAATAAGAACTTTTTTTTCCTAAATGAAGTATGTTATAGGCAAAATTAACTTCTGGATTGAATCAATAGATATACATCAGGGATAAATTTGGTCCAGTAAAATAATGATGGAAAAGAAAGTGAGCTGCATGGTTTACTGTGTAAAATACAAAGGCTAGATCTAACTGTTTCTGTCTTTTCCCCAAAAACATGCAGGTAGGGAAGCAATCAACAGGACCTGCCTGGCAGAAGAAACAAACGCTACCAGAGATATCAGGTGCCATGTTTGGTGATTTTCATATTCATCATATTTACTTTTTCCTGTTTATAGTTTACATAAAACATTGTTGCCTTGATCTTGATCCACAGCAGATTATGTTAAACTACCTATATTTCTAATTAGCAGTATAAATACTTAAGCAATAGTACATGACAAGAAAATTGCATTTTGAGCTCCTGATGACATGCCTTTGGTAGTGTTGGCAGATGCAGGCTGTTGTGAAACGAAATCTGAAGTCGGGGGCAAAARAGAGAGACCTGGGGAGAGAACAGGGTGTTCAAGGGCAGGTAGCGCTGCCCTGAGCGGCAGCTTCCCGAGGGGCAGCCACAGAACCCCCGCTTGCCCCCAGCAGGAACACRAAGCTCTAACACTGCAGGAGCTGCTGAGCACACAGCGTCCCTGCAAGCTCCATTCACATGACAGACCCGAGCATTCAGGGATAAAACCTGCTCTCGCTGAATCCCTTTTTAGGCAGCTGAACTTAATCAGGACCATAAGTCAACAGGATGCTAGGGTTGGTAACAAATCCACATTGGTGCTCAACATGCATCAGAAAACAATTCTTTATGGTGACTTGGTGGTTGTGAACACTGAAAGGCAGAAAGGGCTAGCAGAATTCCAGCATTATTCCATCTTCCCAGCAGTGGAGCCCGGACAGGTGAGAGCCACAGAGCACTGCTCCAGCCCAGAGGAGGGAGCTGGGGTTGCATAAGGGCTGACACAGGGACCAGCTGCACCAGACACATCACTTAGTCCTAGTCCCTGCTGCCTTTAAACCACAGGAGGTCTTTGCTTTCCCTGTTCTTATTTTCCTATGGCTGACGGTTTCATATATTCTTTAATTTCAACTCTAAACTGCTTAGACAGCTGCCAGTTTTGCCTTTTTCCTTCCTGATATTTGTTCCCTAATGTATTTTCAGGAAACAGCCATCACCTGCCCCAATCTCCATTCTGTTTTACTAAGCACCCTCTTTTGGGCACCTTTTGTAATTTAGGTGCTCTGTTCCCCAGCTCGCTTTTTTTTTTTTGGCATCTCATCTGCATCTTTGCATGGACAACCAGAAGCACAGTGTCTGATACATGATTTTACCAGTCCTTGTCACAACAGAAAAACTAGGAAGCTAGATATTGACCTGGTTTTATCCTATAAATGTGAATTCATTGCTACTCAATGTAAAATAACATTTTTCCTTTAATTAAAATTGAATATAAAATCAATCTCTATTTGATAAGTATTTAAGAGAAAAAAGTATGTTAGTAGTTCCAAGATTAGGTTGTAATGCTGCTTGCAGCACATCTTTTTTAGTCTATACTAGGGAAATGAATATCTAATTGCTCTACAGTGCACAGCTGCATTCCCTGCATTTCTTGAATCATTGATCTTAATGCAGGGGATGCACTTGGTTCAGTGCTAAGATGGGACTGCTTTCCTGCTTGCTCCCATACCAAGAGAGGGGCTGACACTGAGCCTCTTCCTTCCTGATTACCACAGTATTTTCCAGCAGATTTTTTGCTTTGTCCCCACTTTCCCATTTCCCCAGATTTCTTTTCCACAGAGGCYGCTGTGCCACAGGTTTCCAGGAGTTAATGATTTACATTAGATAAACAGCATGTCACTAGAAATCTTATCAGAAAATCTGAAAAAAAATGTCAAATTGTGGCATGATTTGGAAAATGAGCGCTCTGCCTCAGGACAGGCAGCTTTGCTTCAGCAGCTGCTTTTACCCTCAACTTGGGACCTTGAGTAGAAGTCACACTGAGCAGTCAGATCACCATCACCTTTTGTACAACAGTCTGCTTCTAGATGAAACTGAGCACAGACCCTTTCCTCGGGTATCACTGCTGGCCTCCTACCCTGCCCCAGGTTAAGCAAGGGTCTAGGAAGGGCTCTATAGGGCCAACCTGATTATTAAATAACCTTCCTAAAGCGGACAAGTTTCCTTTCCAACTCMTTATCTCAGGTGTCATGAATTTTAAACAACTTACAAACACTTGTCTTTGCATAGATGTAGCCTCAAAATTTATAATTATACATACAAAAATCTGAGGACTCCCTCTTGATTCTATATAGCTTTACCTTTCTTTTAAAATTTTCTTCAGGTTTTCATAAACAAACATTTATCCCAGGATGTGAAGAGCCAGCCAGATAAACAGCTGGAACTCAGTATTAGCTCTCAGATTAAGTAAACAGAAGTGTATGTAAACACATGTGAGCAATCTTGAAGAGCCAGCTCAGATAGTCTGATATATCAGATATATCAGATATACAGGCAATGTTGAATAATGAAATAACACTTTATAAAAAGTCATTTAGTCAGTCCACCAACAGAAACAAGCCAAGCAAATAAAAAGCACATCCACAGAGGACAAATACAGCTAAAAGGTTTTAAATAGATTGCAGTACATGTCAAATTAAGTCATTTGCCTTTCTACGTGGAGCCAGTTCTACACTGTTTTACCTTGCTTTGACATATTTACTTCCATCCCAAATTATTTCTAGAATTTTGGTCTTAAAAGTGTTTCCTAAGCAGAATATACTCATGTTAAGTGATACTAACTTTCTAGCTGGTAGCAAAGTACTTGCAAATAAGCTTTTTTGGTTAAAAATACACTTTCTAACATTTTAGTCCTTTTCTCAGCTTTCTAGTTTTTCATTTTTTCAATATATAGCTAGAATAAAAATGTTGATCTTATAATATGGACCCCTACAGATCTTTAATATGTTGATCTTTAATCCCTAGGAAGGAAAATTATACCTAATATTTCATTCATGTAGTCTACAAAATAGCTGTTCTAYGAAGACTCCCATTTAGATAATGGCTACCAATATGTCTAGAAATCATAGAAATGACAGAAGAAAACTGTACATCCCACTGTCAAAGCTATTGAGCCAATAATTCTCCAGATACGCTACATTTTACTTTCACTCTGTACAGAGTTTTCCTTCTTAAAAGTTATTTGGAAAATTCTTATTAAATGAAACAACTGAAACCAGCGTAGAAAAGTTTGCAAGTAGATCATGAAATTATCTTTAATAAAATGGTTGAGCTTCAAATCTAGGATATACTCTCTGCATCTGAGAAAGAGGARGAAGATGATTTTAAAGCCACATGCCCTTTATGGCAGATAAGCATTTCACTAGAAAGAGCCGTCTAGTGTTTCCTTCCTTTGTTCTATTTTCCAGTCCCACCAGCACCAGGCGCTGCACCTGAGCCGCAGCTCCGGCACCGAGGCTGCTGCGACAGCCGCTACCTCGCTCTGACTTGAAAGGATGTCAGTAATCCCCAGCTAACAGGAAACTGGGCCAGTGCTGCGTGTGGTTTTGAGTTTCAGATCTCACTACTGGCAATACAGCAAAGACAGGTTGCCATTAGATTATTTGCCTTTTTTGCAGTCTGTGTCCTATTTTCAGCTGCAAGGCAGTCAAACAGCTTTAGAGAATTTCAACATTGCTCTAAGAGGGACAATTGCAATATGGGGTAGCAATAGCCATGGAAAAGCAGAGGGATGAAGTTCAATGCAGCYATTTGCATATATCCTGGGTTCCCAAGGGGCTTAGACCATCTGCTGCAGAGCCGCTGCTGCTCCATCCTCGCTGTTGTTCCAGAGCAGCTCAGCCCTGCCCGAACACGCCGCCTCATYCCGCCCATTCGGTGCAGACGTACCCTTGGGGCTTGTTTGCCTTGGGATCTCAGCCATGATTATAGCTGAGTAAAGTCCAAGCACCTAGTGTAGACATGACCTACAAGTGTTGCACTGGCTTGAATTGCTGCAGTTATCCTAGTACAGCTCTGCCCACTTGAGGGCTTGTACCAGGAACATATTGGACTTAAAGACAGCTAAAGCCGATGGCAACATGGCTCAAGTGAAGGCTAAGGCAAAGCTACAGTTGTCTAAGCCTGTTGAGAAAGAGTGGTTGCAGCGGGAGTTTGTTTTGTGCAAGAACCACTGTCTCAATACTGAGAAACTACTTGGATTTTTTTTTTTTGCTAGAAATAACTGCAAGCAGTACATTTGGCACCAGGTTATGATTCCTCATTTTCCCATTTTCAAAATAATTCCAGAAATATATCACCATCACATCCTTCACTCTTTGCCCTTAATTTCATGGGAAAGCACTCACTAGTTCTGCCCCATACAGCTCATTAACTTTGTCATTTATGAGGCCTTCCCGTGCCACAGCACACATTCAGGTTTCCTGCAATGTGTGAAGGAGTTCTCCCTCTAGTAGCGAGGGATATTCAGAGCATGAGGGTTTTGGGCTTTGCTCCCTGCTAAGACTGCACACAAACCAATGAAGAACAGACACTACTCAGAACTTCATCTGGAGGCAGCAAACTTTGAACACCTACCCCGCCTGAATAAGGGTTGGAATATTTAGCAAATAACTAACAAAAAACCAAACTAGCTTTACAGAAGAAATAAAATACAATAAAACTATTGGTTAGCACCAGATGTACGCACTTCTTAAGTATTTGAGTCTTATTCTAGTTTTCCTGGGATGCAGAAATGCATCTTCATCCAGGCACATCAWTTTGCTCTAGAGAAAGTCATTACTCCTTTATCACACCCTATTGCCTCCTCCCTAACTCTCCTATTCCGACCTCTCCCATTCCATACTCCTAAGACTCACCATAAGAAGCAATGATCCAGCTGCAAAGCACACACTGCAGCCAAGGGCCTGCGCTGCCCTCAGGAGCTAGTGCACACATTCAGCTAACAGGTTGTTCCATATATATATATCTCCCCCATATTTTATTTCATTACATATTACTGCAGGTAGCTCCTGAATTCTGGACAGGGCTGTTACCTATGTAAGCCTAGCATGCAAGTTGAATCTGCCTTTAATAGTCTGATTCTTACACTTCTGGTATAGAAGTTACCTGCACATTTAGCACAGTAAGTCTGTTATCTACTCAATACATTATTTGGAGCAACATTTCACATTATATTAGCAAAAGAAATTCCCTTCCTCGTGATATCATCTTACAAAGGAGTGTCACTCAAATAATCAGGGTTTGAACCCCTATAGATATTCACTGAACATTTCAGAACAGAGGTTTGGCACATCTGGCCTCTAATAGCTCAGATAAGGTGCTGGGTATTACATCTACATGCACAAGCAGACTACAGTTTGAGAAATCCCTTCTTAATGGTCAGAGAGGTAAAGTTCTTATGGTGAAATCTTAGTTATGTCTGTGTCACAATAAATCTAAGATCAATAAGGAGCTTAAAGAAATACTGATTCATAACCTCAATAAAAGCACAAGCTGCTTTCAAATCACAGTTTTACCCCCAAGAGTCTCATTCCTGTATAAATTTCAGGTATACCACCATTCCTTYGATGGAACCGTGAGCGTCTGCAATTCAAACATGTTTTAGCAAGTTCAGAATGAAAGGCCAGCTTTCAACAAAATATTCATGTGAAGGGAAGAGAAAAGAATTCTAAAAACCGAGCTTAAATGGGTCACTTGTTCTTCCATTTTGTCATATATGCTTAWATTTTCACAGCTATATCATCGGAAATCTTAGTGTTACCACAAAACACTTATGAGAAAAGCTGCAAGTATATAGTCACAAACATTAAAATCACACTGGTAAAGCCTTTCTACAGTGAAGAACCCATATCATCTCTCCATTCTGAATTATCCATATCATTTTGTTCTGAGACAAGTCACCTACAGACATGTATAGGAGGTAGGAGGCTGCAGTTCTGTGCACTCATTTCTCTCCACTCCTTGACCACTCATGGTCCCCACCACAGCACTGTGTGTATGACACCACAAGCCCATCTGGCTGCACAGCAAACAGAGGTGGGCAACTCATGCAGTTTGTTGGATTTTAAGCTGGATTTGTTTCTCTGATCCAATTCAAAATTTGCTATCAGGTACAGCTGTGATTGCACAAGTGAGTGAACTATGTGGTAGAATGACCAGGAAAATTGTGGGGCTGAAAGGAAAGGCTTCACCTTGTCAAAACCGCTGCCTTAGTGTGTTCGCAGTAAGAAAGTGCAGGAGATAAGCTCATGTTTCGGGCCAAGTGCCCTGGTTGAGCCCGTGGTTAGATGCTTGGCAGCATTTGCCACCCTTCCTGTCTTCCCTCCAGCTGCTCGATTATATTTTTATGCTGCCCCCTGCCTTGTGCTGGCACAAGCACACGGGCTCTCAACCGCATCGAAAACATAACCCATCAAAGCAGCAGTTACAGTCAGGCAGCTCTGTTCCCTGAAGTGACTCTTGCAGAGGTTGGGGACATCAGAGGAGTGGGAACAAGGGACTAGGGCAGGGAAAAGGAATCAGGGGGGTGATTTCTAAAGTGAGCAATGCTCCAGAAAGCTGTTGATGTTCCTTGCATTCTCAGGCTACTAAGCAAAAAGCAACTGCAGAGAAGTTTTCAAAAGCAGCTGAGAATCATAATCATTATGGAAAGTCCTCTATACGATAACTTGTCTATATGACAGGCAGTAGAGCTGCTTTGCATCACAGACTTCTCAATGCTCCTCACAGAAATATAAAAGTAGATATGCTTGAGGTAGAATAAAGCACAAAACAGTTCCCTGAAACAAAAGTCTTAATACCCAGTCCTTGGGGAAAGGTCTGCAAATAGCTACTCTGAGTCATATCCAGGATTCTGGATTCCAACAGTTTCAGAGTTGAATTGGAACTGAATACTCCTTACCTGCCAGCTGCAAACTCAGCAGAACTTGGGATACAGCCCCTCAACCTCCCTGTGATTTAGTCCCTGCCATTGCCAGCCAATGACCCTGAGCGGTGCATTTAGGAGAAGAGCTGGAGCTTACTGCAGAACATTCCTATGAATCACATAACCCTACAAGAATGCAGTTTAACAGTCTTTTTTTTTTTTTAAACCAGTGGGGGAAGAACTTACTGGCACCAAAACTTGAATCCAGATGTTTGTCAGACAATTCTGTTTTTCTTCGCATTCAGTCATGACACTTAGTTCTCCTGCAGTTACATTAAATTAATAGAGCTGTGAACACTCTACATTCCTCATGCATTTTTTGTCTCATACTTYGCAGTATGCATTTACTTAGCTCCAGTAACAAAAGAGCTCACTGGCATCACTTCAATTTAGCATTTTGAAAGAGACCGAAATTTAACTAAGAGAGYATATATACACAAAGTCATTTCTCCTACATTTCCCACTATGTGAACCCTGCTGATGATCATATACATAGAGGCATATGCATGTGGATACACATCCAAACACTTATAAACTGAAGAGGCACTTAGAACTCCATAAAAGATAAATTCCTATTTCAAAACCTAGCAGCTGGTCAGACTTAAACAGATCTGAGATGCCATAAACAGTGGCAGTCAGCGGGATTACCAGCACCAAGTTAAACCCATGGTTAACTGCGGTCTGCAAATTCAGTCCTAAGAGAAGAAACCCCAGATTCATCTTCCAAGCAGATCTTCACTTTCAGTGAAAAGTCCTGTCAGGAAAACTTATGGAAGAGGCATAAAGTGAAAAAGCCAAATCAATTCAAAAGTACTGCCAGAAATATATGGAAATATTTCATTGTTTGGATAGCTGATTAATAAAAAGRCAGAAAAGACTAGCTGGCATCTAAGTTCTATCTCCTTCCCCCCCCCCCCTTGAACAGAAATCTGTTTTGAGTACTTGCAAGCAAAGGAAAAATAAGGAAGACAGACAATTATTAAAATCTTGCTAAACTACTAGAGAAAGCAGAGACCTGGTTCTAGTTTACCATCAAATTTTTCAGGACAGGTCACATCCCTCTCAAAACAGTACCTTGTTTCACTTCATCCATTTTCAGGTCAGTTTCATCTGAGAAACCCAGATCATTCACTGCAGGTCATTCCGTGATACCAGCAGAGCACAAGTGGAAATAGTTGGGTGATTCATTTGAAAAGCACATTGCTCCTCTTATCAGGTGTCAATGCAGATATGCCCATTTAATTTCTCAGAGTAAAAGGATGATATACATCTTGAACACCGAGAAGTTAGAGCTAAAGATCTAGAAATGATGTAATGAACATCAAATACAAAAGGAACACTTGGGATAAGAGTCATGCATCTGCAAAACAGCATTAGATAAAAATACGAGTTGAGACTGCTGATTTCCATGTTTTCATGTCAATCATTCTCTATACCTACATAACTCAAATACAGAAGAAATTGTACCTAGTGAAGCAGAGCGGTCACTACACATTCCAGTGGGAATGGTTTGCCCTGGCTTCCAAGCCTGGTCCTCCTGAAGAAGGCATCTATGCAAAACTCAATTGCAAGATGAGCCAAACAGCTACATCAAGACTTCACCTGTTTTATCAGTAAGTGGAAACCATTGCTACTGCTGATGCCTTTGTTTCCTAGAAGTCAGTTTAAAGGGTTACACACCTATTTGGGGCATTCCCCGTTAGATATTATTATAGATTAAATATTATACAAAGAGAAGTGGCTAGAAACAATCTGGAAGGAAGCCAAGCAAAAYATGATCATCCAACTGTCTTTTACACTACATGGGCTAGGGCAAACCCAGAAGATCCTTAACGGTGCTTTCAAGAAGAAATAACATACACCACCTTTTCTTCTGCTTGTAAAAAAAATTAGTTCCACAGTTAAAATACCAAGATGTGACATAAAATAATACACCAGAGACAGGGCAAGAAGAGGAAAGAAAAATTTAAGAAATCCCTYTGTCACTACATTCTTTTTCCTGGGGCCATGGGAAGACTTGTGCAAACTGCTTTCTCAGGTGACAGTCCCAGCACTTCATCTATTCAGGCTCTCAAACTGTGACCCTATTTATAGAAGTGGCTGTTCCAGACAAGCACATTTGCAACTTGAATCATTATTCCAGTGGCTCTGTACAGGCAATATACTGCCTGAAACGGATACTAACAGATCATAATTAAAAGAGAATAGCACAGCACAACCTGGAATCCAGTGTCTGCTCCAAGACAGGTTTGAAGACCAGACACAGCCTCATATCTGCTGATGTCCAAAGGTATTAGACTAGAAGCTTATTTTAAACCTGGGAAAATTAAGGTTTAGCTAAAATGTGCTACATTTTTAGTAGATTAATTCCCAATCCAAGTGTTGTTTAATTATTTGGCTGAATCAGGATTCGATCTGTGCTATGACATGTAGATCCTATTTGGGCTGAAGGATATTGCATACTATGCTTTCCAACCAATAGAGGCAGAGTGAGATCTTTTAGAATTTATTATGTATTTTATCAGAAATGGTATTATTCAATGGTAGTTCATGATTTTAAGTCTATTGTGTGATAAAACCCAGATTTGAGGAAGTCAAACTTGTATAAATTCTTATTTTTAAAAGGCATGCTTTACTTTCTCGTCCTTAGAGACTTCCCCTTGCCGAGTTCTTCCCCCAAGTGAAGCACAGGCATTTGACCCAAAGTATTCCTGCAGTGTAAGATCCAGACTAAGCACAATTCAGAGATTGTAACAAACTTATCCTTGACCCCTATCTCCTTCTTTATATAGGGGTAATGCTCCAGTAGAAACTCAGTCAGCTGATTATTCATCAGTATTAGGACTGTCAGCCATCTAACTCTCCTGGCTATGTCCTCTTCATCTCACCAGAAATTTTATTTAGGTAGGTTTCATAGACATAGAAAATTAAAACTGGGATTTCCAGACACCATTAGTCCTATCACACCACATGTCTCCAGTCTCACTACCGCATTTGGAGATGGAAAATATGGATGCAACCAGCAGTACACCTTAACCGTAATGTAGTTACGTAAGGTGCCTTGGCTTTGGATTACACTTTCCTAATCATAGTTAAAAAATTGAGACAAGTAGGTGATGGACTAGATTCACATGCTGCCACTCAGACACTGACATGCTCAGGAAATCCAAAGCCCCTGCAAGTTCAGAGGGAAATRCAAGGTCTTGTGCTGACAGAGGAATAACCCAGCAGCTCTCACCCACTGGTACAGGCTAGTGGGACAACTGGCTGGAAAGCAGCTTGGCAGACAAATTGTTAAGGTCCTGGTGGTCAACATGTCCCAGGAACAGTTTTTTTTAAAGAATTTAAGTGTGCAAGAGTAGGGAAATTACAGACATTTAGCAAATCCAAGTGTTTTCAAGGAATTGTGTGTATACTTCCCAAGGGGTGAGGAAAAATAAGAGATTTCTACTTCTGCAAATTACAGGTTTAGGCCCTTATGCTTCAGCCTAACCTAGTTTTCCAGACATGGTGGTTTGGACATGTTTTTGCAATAAGCTGAAGTGCTGCTGCTAACTGCTGATCCTCAGTTTCCCTCCCAACATTCTCAATTTTTTTCTCAGCCCTTGTACTAGGAAGGCCTTTCTTGGGTATTTTCCTCAAGCTATAACATTTAATCACATCCAAAGTTAGATACAAACACTTACCCATTAATAACACAAAACTTTCAGCCCAGTTCACAGGTCAGCCACCACATTTATAAACATTCCTTTTAACTTCCCTATATACAGAGTCAGAAAATCAGATACTTATTTTTCCCTTCTTTAAAGTCAGTCCTTGATGAAACATTTCTTTTGCAACACTCATTCTTTGAGAGTGATTCTCAACAGAACAGCTACAGAGGTTACCTTTGACTTCTGCTAAATCTAGGCAGCATCAAGAATAAGATACATAGGCATTACCAGCAAAGGTAGGAAGTGTTCCTAATCTCATGTAGCCTATCCATCAAATTCACATTTTTCAGTAGAGGTTGTTAAAGCGGAGCACAGGTAATTAAATGCTTTAGCTTTTCATAGGACTTGTCTAGTTTTGTTTTTTTTTGCACAATTTGAGAACAGGAGTACGTGAGGTTCATCTGTTGATAAGACATGGAAGTTACACTGAGTGATCAAGGAAAGAATTCTAATGTTTGGGTGGAAAGAGGTGAAATGAGGACACAGTGACAGAAACAAGGGTGGGGACACTAAATTCCTTCTGAAGTTGTGCTCCTTAATCTCCAACTGGATTTTAGTAGATCAAGGATTCACTGGGATTTAGGCCCTTTGCCTGTAGTGTTTCAGAATTTCAGCATYTGAGGGAGACCTTATGAAATGGTCTGTAATCCTGACCTGAAGGTGGCCAGGGATAACAATTCTGCCAAAAGGTGCTTAACACAGAAACATACCAAAGGGGACAAGGCAGGAGTTCTACCGTTCCCTTATCCCACTGTGCTGCTGAAAAATCTGCCCATAGAGCACAGAATAAGGGAATCACTTTTTATGCTGCTTTGACACATTAAAGGAAGTCTTCCTGGTTGGTCTATAAGCAAYGTATCCCCTTCTGAAACCTCAGGTACCGCTGTTATCTCCCCCCCAACTATTTTGCCTAGTGCTGCTTGGCTGACCTGGTGCTTTACTTAGGACCTAGTGTGGGTACCTACAAGGCCAGCCTAAGACACCCTCTCTTCTGAAAGTGCCAGCCTTAACTTCCATGGGGCTTCTGCTACTTCTTAAATAAATAATTTGAAAAACAATATGATACTTATTTGTACTCTTTAAAGACTTTGGCAAACTGAAAGTGAACAGGGGTAAATATCATTGTCCTTTCCAATTCTACATTACGAGATGCTAGTTAGCCAAGAAAACTCCATCAACTATCTCTTTCTCTTAACACATCGTGAAGACTTGGCATTTGTTCTTTTCCCAGCTCCTCATTCTCTAAAGGGCATTTCAATTTATTGTCCCAAGTCCTATTTTGTGTTTAGTGCCTGCTGAAACTTATGAAAAAAACTATGTTTGTTACATGAAAATGAAAACATGCTGTGGTTCCACCTCAATTTCTTTCCATCTCCCTCACTTCTAAAGAGAGAATTAAGACACAGGAAAAGTAAACAAATAAGCTATACAAATATATACAAACACAAATATAAACAGAAACYACTCCTGAGTTAGGAGAAAAAGGAACTTATGCCTGAGGTAAAGTATGTGAAGAGTGGCAATTTGTTCAAGGGCAGAACTTTGGCATTTTTCTTTAGCTCCAAGTAAATAAGACAAAAGTCTTTTCATTTGATTGTCTTACAGTGCCCAGGGCTATGTACATTGGACACTTTGCAACTGTTTTCATTTAGAAATGAGTGAAGTGGTTCAATTAAAACATAAGCAGCTCAAACCTTTGCTGGGAATAAAACAGAACATTTCTGAGGAAGTTCAAGGAAGCCCAGTTAATTTCTTGTCATTATTTACCTCTTTGTACTTGTGTTGTGACACTGTCTGGATTCTAAAGTGACACCATATGAGCCAGCCATATTCTACTGTGCTTAATTCTGCTGATCAAAACAGTTTGAATTGGTTGGGCTAAGAGCATGGAAATTTGGGGGAACAAACAAAATGTGAAGTTTGAGGTCCACCCATTGCCAAGGTCCACACCCACTACTGGGTCATTTATTTCTGTGGGAAAAAAAGTTGTTGCAATTTCTAAGGAAAAGGACACTGAAACATTAAAGCCTGAGGCTACGTCTACACTACAGACCTCTGCAAGTACATACTGTGAAGGTGAGAGGTGCACAAAGCTTCACAAGATGTCTTAGGAAAGATGCATCAAGGTAGAAGTACTTCTCTCAAGAAGGATGGTTGCATGACAGCACATTGCATTGCACTGCATTAGGATAAAGTGCCACTGTAGTTACAACCATGATAAAAGTATCACTGCAAACTGCTAATATTTCTTCCCTGGTAGAAAACTCTTACTGAAGGCACCGATTGTTTTCTCTTGCTGCTTTTAGGCATCTCAACAAACTACAGTGATGGAAATCTTCTCCACTCTTCCCTAATCCTTCTGTGCTAGCTYTTCCCCACGTCATGATACACATTCACTGCATCCCTGTCCACTCTGTCAGCTATAAAAAAACCTCAAGTTTAAATGCCAAAACTCATGGAAAACATCCCAGAGCGGCCTGCAAGCCCTCCTATGGATCCCAGCTTTGCCAGCTCAGCGAGTTTTTCTGGTTCTACTCACTCTGACCGTGTGACTGCTGATCTGCTGACACACCAAGTCCTGTTATGGGGATTATGAATCCATAGACATTGCAGCTCTATTTGTCAGAGATTATATAAATTAGTGYTTTTTTCCACTGAGAATATCATCTCAGGGGACACTGAACAATTGCTTTGTTTGCTGCTAGTTTCTTCAGAAAAGGCTGTAAATCACTGTGATAGGTACAACATGAGCAGTAGCAGTGCAAACTATTTCATACACTGTCCTGACTATCTGTAACTCGTGTTATCCTCATATCTAGTTCTGTACAAAGCTTTACATATTTGAAAGTTGACACCTCTTCTCTTCAAACTGCAGAGCTGCCTCAAAGTTTGTATCATGCTGCACAGGATGAGACCATCATCACTGAAAAATCCCTGGGATCATTCAACCTCAGATATAACGCAACCTCAGATACAGCACAACATTTTTATATAAAATACAACATATTTACAGTACAAGGTCAGACACCATAAAGCTGGCAGTAATTGGTGATGGTAAAAATACAAATCAGGCTGATCAAGTAATCATAGCRGGTCAAAATCACTCCAGTTCAAGTCTCAATCAACATTTTTCAAAGATGCACACTAAAATGGTATCACTATACCATTTTGGAATGGCATAATGGTACCATACTTAAAGCATGGTACCATTAAGCATGTCATCGTTGCTCTTTATTTTACAAATTAGAAAAGGATAAACACAAACTACCTTCTTCCATTGTCCAGACTCATTAGAAGGCCATTATACAAAAGCCCACTGCACAACCATGACTTGGTAGAGTCATATTTAAACACCCTCTTTTCCACAACAGTTCTGCAAACACTTATATGTACTTAATGCTAATACTGTGAATAGTCTCAATGATTTCAAAAGACTAATCAGAGTAGTAAAAGCAAGCATTATACATAAATATAAGCAAGACAGGGTCTACGTTAGTCACTTACGCAGAACAATTTTTTATACATCTTTGGACTCATCTAAGAAACAAAAACCCACACAAACCAAAACAAATCCCAACCCCCATCCACCTGGCATTTTGCACAGCAATTCGGAGTCACGCTTTCACTAAGATACTTGGAGTCCTTACACAAAAACAAGCAGATCCATGCAAGAATACACAGTTTGCTCTAACAGGGTGGTGTTTAGACAACATACTGTTGATCTTTCAGATGCCAAAATAATTATAACTGTTTCCTACCACACTGAACACTTAAAAGTGTCCTTTTATCTTCGGCCAATTGCAACAACAATTAGCAAAGTTCATTTAAAAATGTAAGCAGATTCTTAATCTGAATTACAGTATATTTGTTATGAAAATAAAAATTCAACACTATTCCAGTGTGTGCATTTGCAAACTTAATGAGTAGGATAGTCAGTACAATTGACTGTGCCTTATGTAAGAGCCTAAAAACTTACATAGTTTCCAATTCAAGAGTTATTGACTCTACACATGGCAGAGCCTGTAGAACCTATGAGCTCATGCAATATATATTCTTCTCAAAGACAGTATATTCTTAATTTTACACAATATGATGCATAATTCATTCATCAGGACTAAAGTAGAAGATACAGTATAGATCTGCTACTGAATGAATTACAATTGGGATAGGAAAAAGCTTTCACATTTCCTAATTCTGATCCCTCCTGGAAAGATCCAAATATACAGGCTTATTGACTTTGGTTTCCTGAATACCAGATAACAACTATGTCAGGTTCAGGCTTATTTTGTTCATAATATTTGAGTAACAGTCACTATGCATTGAATTATATCTTTCTTCCAACACCATTCTAGCAATTATCACCAGCTCTCACTGTGATGCTTAATTTTTCTGAATTGTTAGATACTGTAAACCTCCTCTCAACTTCCTCCTAGCTTCAAGAGCACCAAAAAGTTTATATTAACCAACTGACTATTACATGAAGATTTCTGGCTCCAAAGGAAGCAGCTACAGTGTGAATAAAAAATAAAAAGAAAAGAGCCAACAACATTCATTCATTCACTTCTGAGCAACATTCTTTGGCCTACAGCCAGATAACCATTTGACGTCATGGCTCTAACCAGGAACATAATGTACTGGCGCTGGGACAGGAGTTTTACTATGGAAAAAAACAGCAACAAGTTGAGACTTATCACAGTAGCTGCAGAGTGAATTAGGAGAATAACTTTCTGCTGGTTTCTCACAGTCTTAAGTGAACTATGTCAGGCCTAATTCTTGCTGTGCTTCTCTTGAAAGCACTTTAAGTAAATACTCAGAAGCCCTAGACAACGCTGTAGGCTTTTTCAGCCCTCAGTGCCTGGTTTTCTGCAAAAATCTCAGTTCTGTTTAATATTAAACAGGTTTAAGTAGAAACTGAAGAAGGCTGTAGTACTAAATTAATATTCAATCCAGAAAGCAGGTTGAAGATACAAAAAAAAAATCCTTCCAATCTCTTCATAGCTACAAGTAAGGTATTGGGGTAAAGTCTTTCAAAATACCACTAACCATGAGGGAAAAAAAGGAAATAGACAAAAGACTTCTAGAAAAGATTTAAACAATTGGAGAGCAACCATCAAGACTAACATGACTTTAGAATGACAGATGGACCATCCACAAAGCAYGCGCAGAGCTGAGTACAGGTTTCCCCAGCATGAAAATCCCAGGGTTTGAGCATCTAACAGGGAAGCTGAGGCCATAGGTCCCTCTGGACCCAGTCTCAGGGCTGTTCCATTCCAAGCTGCCTGCCTAACAGTGCACAGGACTCCTGGGACACCCTCTCCATCCTGAGCTGCTCCCAACAGGCTGCCTCATTTGGGAACACCTTTCACCTACCTAACACAGATTAGACCTAGGAAACAAGGATTCACATTAGTGCCTTCCCTGACCTCACTTCAAGAGCTACAGCTCACAACTGCAGGAACTAAAATTCCTGTCAGTGGTTCTTGTAGTGCTGGACTGTTTTCATAACATGAAACTAAACAGAAACAAGGCTGGGGCTCAACAAACCCATCTCGCACACAACACTAATTGTCACTTGTTAAGATTTCTGTCATTGCTATTATAAACTAGATTTGAACCTCTGACAGCTAAAGCTCTGAATTAAATCCTGCTATGTGACACAGCTCCCTTTGAAGAGCCCATTAAAGAGGACAGAAACCTGTGGTAAAATTCAGGTTTTGTACAGCTGAGGATGTCTCCCATTGAAAGTAGCTCCCATCCAATTCTGCTTACTGATTGCAGGTAGAGAAATTATAGAGCTAAGACTGGTTCAAAAAGAGGGAGCATAGCTGGAGATTTGATATAGTATAAAAAGCTGTAGGGAACATTTCCAATCCCTGTAACTTGTGAAATTCAATGACAGCAATAATCAAACTGACCAGTGATATCTAGCAGCATTCCTCATCATATTTCTGGTCAGCCTGGGAGCAGGAGGACATCCTGGGAGGCAGCCGTRTCCATCCTGCAGCATGCTGAAGCTGAACTGCAATCCTGCAGAAATGCACATTCCAGAAGSCAGTTTCACCATTTTCTTCGGGCCTGGCTCATGACAATTAGACTCACAGCATTAGTAAGCAGACTTCAAATCCCTGCTTAGTGAGTAGACCCAGTCATTAGAGACATATGTAGAGAAAAATATTCCCAAACATTGTTTTATTGAAATCTGGAACTACTTAGGCTGGAATTAGACAAATATGGACAATAGCATACCCACTCTGCATGGAAAGAATGCCCTGCCCAAAGTACAGATATCTGCTCCATGCAGAGTTTCAACTGGGACACTACAATTTAATATTTCTCCATTTTCTCATTATTCCTCTGTAACCTGCTAATTATCAATAGCAATATAGGCATGTTTATTAACTATACCAAGCTGTAAAATTCTCTGTGACAATTCAATGCTGCTAAAACACCATTCCATCCAGCTACACAAGTCACTGTGATGCAAGTTAAAACATGTTGTATCAAGGCTAAGTGCGTGTTAACTTGTAGTAAACATGTTTAACGATGATATAACTTGCAATAAAATACCTTAAGAAAATATATTCTAGCTTCAGAAGCATTTAGCTGAGGAAAAGTCCACAAACCTACCAGGGCACTCAATATACCCAAATTTCACTGTGTCACCAACACAGAAACCCTTCAGACACTTGAGCATTCTGGATTTGTACCTTCTTTGACCACATGCAGAGACACCCAGACTGTGGATCTCCCAAGAGGCTTCCTACCTCTTGCAATTGCTCTGCTGTCAGCTCCTGAATGCTGTAGGGCACAGCCGGGTGCACAGCCCATGGATGTTGAGCCAGCGCACTGCCTCACAAAAACACAGGATAAAGTTAGTGAAGGGCGAGAAGGGTGACAGCTCTGGGTGACAGGGAGAGCCTAGTGATAGTGCAAGTGTCACCTTTCCAGGACAACTGAGGTCCAAGTACATCTTTAAGCAGAGTGTCAGGCCATTTCTATCTGGCCAAAGCCTTATTATTAAGCATTTAACAGTGGGCAGTGGTACCATCCTGCCCTACACAGACACTATTCCCATACCTGGTTTTATGCTGATATAAGCTGCCTCACCGCAGTGAAAAAAATTAGTAATTCACAAACTATAAGGTCAAGATTTTCCACAATCCTTTATACTTCCATGGCCTAACGTAAAGTCTTGATCTCACCTCAGATTTTGCCAAGAATGTTCYGGATTTCCTCTAAACTCTAAAGAATTACTCTGCCATAAAACAAACAATTGGTTGTCCATCACTTGCAAAAATCAGTGATTTGACAAATTCTGTGATCCTTTTCATAGCTTTAGACACATTTTCTCATCCTCATTACTTACTTCGGATCAATGGCTTACATGCAGAATGTGCAAACCTAAACACAAACAAGCCTCAATCACCCTATTGTCCAAAACTACTTTTTTTTGTTTTGGGTGTTCACAGCCCCACCTATTGCAACCAGTGATATAATGCCAGAATTCCAACTTATTGGATAGCTCACACATCCCATGGCATGGGTCATCTGCAAGACAAACATGGTGCATCCATATCCTCAAGATGAATGAGGCAAACTAAGATGCATGTTAAGATTATACRGAGGCTAAACCCACAGTATTTACTCTATCTTATGGCTTGATAGACAAAAATATATCTGGGAAGAAAAAAACCTTCTAGTTTCAACATTTTGTTGCATTCCAGACTGGAACAAACTAAAGACCTTCCAACTTTTTTCCAAGCGAGAGAACATGAGCACATAACMCATATACAGGCAGCCAAATTCCAAATAAACCTTTAAGGCATTTTTCTGAGACACAGGAGACAAAGGTTTGAGTTCCTTTTTCAAATGCCAGCCCTAGACTGATTTTCTGAAACTGAAGGGCTCTTACAGTCTGTTACTTGGACCCAAAATTGTTCCTGGATCTTCGCAGCTTTCTATAAAGATTAACATGTTACATCTAATAAGAAATTTCTATTCTAACAGATCAAAAGTTCCAGATGAAATGCTTTGCTAAGAATCTTCAATTAGTATTCAATTTCCTTTTACCATCTTAGCTATACAACTACCTCAAATAGAGATAATCTTGAAGCAAAGATTTTCATGATTCACTGAAGTATGGTATAGTGGAATGTATTTCAGAGGTCTGTATGTTTAATCATAAAAAGCCCATTTTTCKTACAAAGACACTGACTTTTCTAGCACTTAAAACTACATTCTGGCAGTAGGAGTTTTCACCTCATAAAACAAGGCATTCTAAAGTGCTTTGCTGTAGCAAAAGTGAAGTCCCTTGTTCTCTTTAAAAAGTCCCTTGCAGGAAAATAGATTGTTCATGCTAAAAAGAACAGCATCACCCTACTGAAGTCATTAGCATGGAGAAAACGAGATGCAACAAGGAAAAGAATTCTGAGAAGCAGCTTCAAACAGCAACATGGCCAAATATGACCTGCCATTCATAACCACCAAAACATAGTTTCCTGATAACTCAGCATAGAGCAGATGTCAGAAATAACTGCTTGTCATATTAAGCATTAGAAGGCAGCCCAAGCCCAACTGCACAGCTTGCATCCCTGTCCCCCTTACCAAGGGGACCAGTTCTACCATCAGTCTCCCTTATTGTGGACAAGGAAGATAAAGCTTTGGAGAAAGAATTGGAAATAACCTAAGGAGTGTCTTGCAAAACAGCATATAGCATATATAACACAACTCAGAACAGACACTTACAGCTCTGCAACAATACTGCAGATTTCCAGATGGCAGGTAGTAAGAATCTTGTCCATAATGCACAAACCAGAAACCTCAGATTTTCAAACWACTGTACTTCTGGTTAACAAGGGAGTATCTAAATTTCAAACAAAGCTCCTCCAGAGTTTGTCTTAAATTTATTTCCAGAACACATTCAAAACATTTTAATGCAGAATAGGCACAGGCAAAAATGCCCTCATGATCAGTGACCACAACCCAACAGATGACAATTTTTCACAATTTTAGGTCAGGGGTCACATCTTCACTGTAGCATTAACTCCTTGTGCCTTTATTGCACCCGAATTGAAAAAACACATTTTACAATGGCTGTGATAAAGACCCAGAAGAATCTGATTGCAATTTTAAGTGCTTGACCCTTTCAAGGAAGACAGATGGTAAATTTTATATGGTACATTCTGGATTTCATTTTAAATAGAATGAGAATTGGTTAATTTAGGAATGTGCTTAACAGGTTGCTAAGTATGCATATATTCTATACTAACAATAACTTCATTGAATTCGGATCTGCAGATAAACTTGTAGCAAGTGAAAAATCCTCAGGAGCAAACATCTTAAAGCCAGATGAACCCAAGCCTTTCAATGCACTCTGTATTTGACCTCTTCATATTTAAGTTTGCAGTTAATATGCAAAAGAACAGGAGCTAACTCCCAAGCATTTCTATTTGATTTCACAATTCCATTGCACATTCTAAAATTAAAGCCATCAAGTACACCAGGCTTTTCCTAGCTCCTGATTAGGATACAGGAGTGCTAAATACATAGTTCAATAAAACTAGGCATTGATTTATGTATCTAGTTAACAAAAAAATCTTTCCAAGACAACAAGACCAAACAATCTCAAAAGTTTTAGTTACATTACTAGTTCGTTACACTTTCTATATGCCTCACAAGACTTGAAGACACTCTACTCTTATCCTGAGTCACACAAGCATTTATAACACTCTGGAGACTGAATCCCAAAAGCACTACCCCAAGCTAGCTGTGCACAGCTCACTGCATACAGTGGTGGTAATTACACATGTAATTAAAGAAATTCTTATATGCATGCCCATTAAAAAAATCCAAGTGTCTACACAGAAGTGAAACAGTAACTAGAAATATATATTTCTAGATTAAATATAGCATTCATATAGATGGAAGATTTACTTCTGCTATAGTACAAGGTTACAAAGCTATTTTAACACAAGATCATGTAAACTTATTTGATATAAATCATTCTGCTGAGAGCAGTCACCCCATGGATAAAGGTGGTTTGTTTTTCTTTCTAGAACCTTAGATAATTAGTTTTGGTTGTCATGCAGACCTCCTCTTAAAGAGGTTACTGTGACCTATTCGTATTGATCTATGTGCAGATAGGGCTGAAATGTTGACATTTTGTAAGTGCTTTTATGTTTTCACAGACAGTATTTTTCATAGTACCCCGAATAATTGGATTGGTTAAATTTCCTCCTTTTTTTAAAAGTTACAAAACTGTCCTACTAGACTAGTTTCCTTCTTTGATAAAGGAGAGCTTCTGATTTAATCCTTTAGCAAGAGCACTCAARTAATTCATCTGCAGTATGCTCACTGGCTAGTGCCACAGACAGAGAAAAATAGCCAAGTTTTAAGAGGTGGACACACAAATACAGAGCTCAAAACACAGAGCTACTTCATTATTCTGACTACACATGCAGCTTCCACAACAGCACCCACATCTCTTATCTACTGCAGGTACTTACTGTTCTCCATACTCGAGCAGGAAARTCAGCATGTTCAGCTTCCTACATGCTTAAAAACAAGTCCTGTGGACAATTCACATACATATTTGGATGCCTAAGTTGTTTGCTGCCAAATGTTTAAGATGTAAAATGCGACAATATTGGAATATCACTTGCTATTACTGTCATATGTAAAAATATAGTTCCTGAAAACATACAGGCTGCTCCCTACACTCTCCTTAGCCCTAGAACCACCTCATTTGAAGGCATCATTAACATAAATACTGCAAGCAGAACTGGAAGATTTAGGTTAGACATTAGGATGTACTATCTCAGCACCAGAATACAATGCTTGGGAATATTCCCCCTGTATTCTGTAATACACAGCTTGGGAATGCAGACATGTCAGAAATTGTACCACCATAGCTGATCCATATTTTTACCTCTCAAGATCTCTTCCAAACAYACTTTAACACTACTCTGCTCTTTCATAAGATGAGGCCAACCTTGRCTAGTCAGCATGTATACAATACACTGAAAAATTCACAAGCTACAAGTTTTAAAGCAAGAGAATGTAGGCAAGATACCATCATAATTCAGCAATATCTGCTCAATTTATTGAAATTCAGTTCAAACAAATGTATTTCTGTATACCATTCTACACAATTCACACCACATGGAAAGAAGCATAAAGCAAATAACCACACCTTGTTTTCCCCCTCCCCAGCCCAAATCTCTCCTCCTTAATCAAGGAGCAGATTATATAWAACAAAAGGGATAGGGCTGCATCATAAAAGATGGTGCCAAATAATTTATATTCTGCATGTCYATTAAAGAATTGGAAGCAACTACATCTCCAGGCACAATCATTCTTGGAGCTTCCTTTGGGACACAGAAACTCCAAAACACAGCAGGGATTGGTCAGTAAAAGGCAAAAGCCATTCCATCAACACTAGCCCTTGGAGCTTTCATAAGCCATAACACTCAATAAACAAGGTGTCAGTAAACYGAAGGAGAGCTTTTACAGATGATATACTACTATTCCGTTTAAATATAGTGCCAAATTGGCTCAAGAGCTGGGCTGAGATTACCTGATTCAGGAAAGGGCAGGGGAAATAACTAGTCTCCCAGTTACCAGACAGCTCTGGTGCAAGTAACATCAAGGTGCCTACTTTCAGCTCAAAGGCCAGCAATGTTCACAAAGTATTACTAGAATACTAAGAATTGTTGCGTCTGGACTAGCATARCAGTGTACACTGTGAGGGTCCACAGATTTCCAGGTATTTGGGAGTACTGAACCATCAACAAGCCAATATTTATTTTTAAAATATTTTTAAATATTAGTAGACAAAGCTCCAAAGACTCCATTCTCATTTAACACATTTCTGAAGATCCTTTCAGATCTTCAGAAAAGTCAGACTAGCAGCAACAGCCATGGCAAACCTATTCTCTAATTTATACCAACCATTGAATCATCAACCTGGTGATGTCAGAGAGAAGGTGGCCCCTGGACACAAGCCATCCCTTCCCCTCACTCCCTCCCCCAGCAATTAGGTATTGTGCAATTTCATTGTCATCAGAGGAGAGCAGATACTTCCACAAAGATCTCAGAGGCGTCAATGTAGGTTAAAACACTCCCTCCCCAATCCCACCATCCAGTCCCTTCTCCACCCCAGCACCTCCCCGCACAACTTCTCCCTTCTATTTATCTTTGATTTTTAAACACTCTGAACAAAAATTGACTTTGGCTGTTCTGCCTGAACTCTGAAGTGTTTGAGCAGATAAGATTCAGATAATGTGTCAGAAGAAAGTTTCATAGGTCCCTTTTCTCCTGGCAGGTAAGAGAACAMGGCCAACCACATGCTAAGGTTTTCCCTCTAAAGAACTATCTGTCTTGTCTGCTTATCAAGTCAGGCCAATGGAATTTTCAGTACATCCAAGTTGGAAAAAGTATTTCAGGTGAAGGTTTCTTGTTTATACAGTGCTGGGGAAATACAATGTGTAAGTCATAAGTCCTGCCAACCCAGATGTGCTGTTAGTTGCTACGGCAGTTATACTGAGCTCTTTTTGCAGCTCACCTGAGATTCTTCTCTTCTATGGAAAATTCATTCAGAATGATAGAAGAACTCACACATACAAAAACAGGAGGATAGGCCTCCAGAAAGGGTTGGTCATTTTGTAGATACACATACAACATTGAGAGGAATATATAAAACAATCACCTCCACCTATATATAAAATAACGACCTCCATTTCAAAATACTAGTTAAAATGGACATACTGAATTCCATGCATATGCCCAAATAGCAGCCACAACTCTGAACCATTGACATCCCCTTGATCATTTTATTTTCAGGTTGAAGTTAGACATATCTACACATACAAAATTAGAGGCCCACAATAGGGCCAGACTCACCCATCCTGAATGGGAAAGATAGTCAGGTGACAAGGGTTCCACACTCAGATTTGCCATATTTGCTGTAAGGAAAAGAGGCATAATTTAACAGAGAGAGAGTTGCCAGATACATTTTCTTAATATAAAATATTCACCTAAAGCATATAAAGCAAAAGTCCTAGCATAAACCTATCCTATAATCACAAAACATAACCATAACTTATGTGGCAGCAAAGGATACACAGTGTCCAAGTCTCCTCCAAAAAAGAAAGTCAACTCCATCTTAATCTTGAAATCTAAGCAACCAGGCAAAAAATTGAATACGAACTGTCTAAAACCTAGTGCTGCAAAATTAGTCAGCTCTGAAAAGGTAATTTTTTTTTTTTTTAATACCACCACCTTAACTGTTCAAAAAAGCAGAAAAAAACTTTTCAGTGATTATTTCCCTGCTTGATCTAAAATTCTTATGAGGAATAAAATTTAGGACAGTTATGAGCTCCAAGGAGTATAGTGCCATCCAATGGTAAGACAATCTTTTGCAGCTATCGCTTTCCAACAAATTTCTACTTCTGCTTGTTTCTATCACAGCATATTAACCTTAAATGAACTGTGGAGAAAAGAAAAAAGAGCCACACATAGGCTGAAAAGGCAGCAAAATGTGTGTGTGTATGCACTTGTATGATGCCCTCCCTCCATATATGCAGTTCATCACAATCACTGCTGACTAAAATCTCAAAAGCTATAGACAGTAGGTATTATAGAAAATAAATTTTGCCTCTTCTTCACACAGAATTGGCAGGTCATTTCTCAAGATCAGTTTAGCTCATACTCCCTTCAAAAACCTCTTAACAGGTGCAACAAGAAGAGCTGCTGGTATCCTGGTTGTATTAGGAAGATTAAAGTCCCAGAATTATTATTTCAAARCCTAAAGAATAGGCCTGACAACCAGCCTACCTACTAGTCTTGAAGAGACCAGAAGTCAAAATAGGCTGTTTTAGCCAGTCAAATATTACTTCACCATATAACAGAACTTGCATATTCATAATCTTTCCTAATCTAACTGCTTTGAGCCACACAAAAAAAGAAGAGAGGCTATGAAATGCAAGTTGGAGTCCGGACAAGCACCTTCATTTTTATGTAGGTGAATTAAGCAATGGGATACAACCCTTTCTTTTGGCTTCTGATTTTCTTTGCCAGTGCCAAATTCTAATGGACAATCTACCAATTAAAATCCTTAATCAGAAAAAAAATAGAATCAGAAAGGAATGTGCCTCAGGTTATACAGGTTGTTTTGTATGGGGAGGGGGAAAAACCTCTCCCCCAATGCACAAAAATTGTATCCCGAGATAATAAAACATGTTGAATTAACAAAATCTATATTGTAAGCATCTGCCACCACTAATGTCTTTAATCTCTTCTGCCATTTTCCTGCAACACTTMAAGGATTTTGCAACATTTAGTGTTTTGTAAGTTAGATCTTAAATTTCATATAGGCTGTTAGGAAATGTTTTGTTATTCTGGGACATGGGGGAAATGCAACTTGCAGACTAAATATTTATTAAATGGTTGCATACATTATAGGGCACAGGTCTTTAGTCACAATAGTCTTTTTTGGCCCATATTCCAGAGCAAAATCATATTTAAGTCATATTTATTTTTGAGATATGCACCCAAAAATATGAAGCCTGTGGAGTCAAATTCTGTTTGGGGATAAACAGGCATTACACCCTTTGACTTCAATTGAAGTTACAAGTGCCTAGAGCAGAGAGAACCCTCTTTACTCTGCAGGCCAGAACCAGAAATATCATTAAAACAGACTCATGAAATCTCCATGCCATTCATTCCTACTACCTATTTTATTTCATCTCTACCATCACAAGATAATATGTTAAGAATATTTTTTAAAACTGAACTAGCTCCTATCAAGAAAGAGAAGGTTCAGAAGTTCCTGGAAAAGCCTTCAAAATGAACYATTACAGAATCAATACTAAAAATAGCTCATTGAAAAATTGAAGCCATTGATTTCATTACATGATTAACTCCACTCCGACCCAACAGCCTACGAGAGTGTTCCCACAGGAGATGTCAACTGAGTCAATATTTCTATAGCATTATAAAGTAGTAACCACTGAAAAATAGTGACACCAAGTGGTTACTTCCAAGTGTGCATACTTTTTAATGCAAGTCCTTTTTACCTCTGAGCAGCCTCTTTATTAGARATTATCTTTAGCACCAGGTAAAACTGCTAAGATTTCAGAAGTCATAAAAATCATGCAACAGATTAGGTTATAGTAGGTGACTACAGAACTTTATGGCACTGTAGGATTCACGTTATGATATTCTAAAAATATCCCCCAGACTCCTCAAGATTCAATTCTATGATCCATGCTTACAAATGCACAGATACCCTAGATGATAGATTTACCACAAAGGAACAGCATATTAGATATAACCAYGACCTCCTTCTGTTGTGAGAACAGATGTCTGAGCACATACAGCATGTTAACCAGTAGATGGCACCATCCAAAATATTAATACTCAATTGCAACATCACTTTAATCATATTCTTTACAAAATTCATCCATCTGGTTTAGATTGACATTTGAATTTTTTTCTCCTCTCCATTTGTTTTCTACCCTCATTTTCCAGTCTGCAGCTTCTTTGGTTCCCAATATAGTTTATTTCCTACATTGATTTGGCCCTGTGATGTAAAACTGCCCCCATTCTGCTTATACTCCCCATTAGACCACACCCACAAAGGCCCAAGCAAACCACTAGGTCTCTTGCACACTGACCTCCTTCCCCAGTCATTCCCAAATACGCTGCCTCTACCTGCACAGAGCAGCACGCAGGACAAGCTCCTATGCAGCCACGCTCCCTTCCTCCCACTAAGGGCCTTGTTTCCTGCTGCACTGCATCCTTCACCCAAGACGCTCCACTGCAGCCAAGCTGCAGTAATTCTGCAGTGTTCAGGGCTCATGGCCATTTGCCATCATGTCAGTCCCTAAGCATTCTGCCTGCTTTTGAGCAAGGATTTTCAATATTTGCAATATAAATAGCTGCAGTTTTCTGGTGCACATTGACAACCTGACATTTAACTGTCTAACACTTGTTGTAATTCCACAGCCCTCAGTTTCTCTAGCACCAAGTCCAACCTTTTGTTATCTTCTGTTTTCCTTAGAGGACAAGGTTAAGGAACTCAACATCTCCGCACACCAGGGCTCACAAGAAGCTTCACTGCTGCTTCAAGCACTCCATGAGGGACCTGCCCTAAATTAAAAGTTGCCATGTATTCTCCCAAAAAGATTCAACATGATTAACAAGCCCCTCTCTCTCCCCTCTTTAATTTAACACACCTGTGTTTAATATTTTAGCTTCTCTTTCTCTACAGCAAAACACCAAGATCAGGAATCATTTTCATAGAGCACTGCAAACCCAGGGTGGATACATAAATGCCTTAACACATTTTATATTAAGGTGTTAGATTTCTATTACGGGATTTAAGATTATTCTCACATTCTTATCCCTTAATCAGAAAGAACTGTTAAAAAACAGGAAATAATTATTTCAAGCATCCTTGCTTCTAAACACAGAAGCAGGTAGTCACTGTAGAGATSGAAATTCATCCTGCTTCCTGATGTTTCAGGAAGAACAAAGTTCTAGCTAGTTCCCAAATGACTTACACATTATTAAAACTGTCAGTGTTCATTGAGACAGGTAGTTTAGGACCCTCCATTATTTTTTCAGTCGGAGACTGCAAGAAAACATTACCAGCAAAAATTCCAGAAAAAAAAAAATATATCTTTACCCTCCTTGGTCTACAGAAGCTACAGAATTTTCTAAGAATCCATTACTAGTAAGCTACACCAACATTTCTGAGCTCTTTTTGAAAATTACAAATGAAAAYTACAAATTAGTTCAGCTTTATTTCTCCTCAAGGTGTTACTAATCTCATCACATAATTTCAGTATCCTTTTCCCACACTCCGTTCTTTTATCTTGGCACAAGACAGAGACAGGTATCAGGAAAGCCAGATATAAGGGAAAAAAAAATTCTTTGATTTGGTAAGACACAGGGGACACAAGGTTACAAGTCAGACTACAGTTCTACATCCTGATATTACCACTCTCTGAGTCACAAATGTCAGGTCATTTCATAACATCTTTTCTGATAAATACATTGTTTAAAAGCCTTAGTGATTTATCTCATGGGGTGCCTTTACAGTGCCTAAGATAGCACACAACTTGAGTTAGATTACAAAGTTTCTTAGCCAGTCTAAAATACTCACTCTAAAATTCTTTCCTAAACTGTTAGCATGCACAAAGCTATTCCCATTCCCACAGAATAGGGTGTTTTTTTTTTTTTTTTTTTTTTTTTAGGGGGGGCTAAAGTCTAAGCCCAGGACTCACAGAAAGGTTTTCCAAACTTACCTTCCTTAAGAGGTCTGCTCCTGAAGATGTCCTCAGAGTAGAACACCACCACCTAGAAAGAAGCCATACATAGAGATCATCTTTTAACTAACACATCCTTTGTTAGCTCTCTTATATCCTGCAATGAGGCACACCTGGGTTTAATTCCTGCCTGGCTGACAAAATGAGTCTTTCCCATCTCACCTGTGCTCTAACTACGAGCTTGCAGAGTCTGGGCTGGAGACCTGTCAGCCTCCCTACTAAAGCTGAACTGTTTGGCTCAGACTAAACATTCAGCATCAAGAGGACTAGAATCTCACTCTCCTTCCTGCTGAGCTAAGACTTGGGCTATAGTAATTTCCTCAACCTATATTCATTATGATTATTTCTCTTTTTCTATGGAAAGAGTAATCTGGCTAGAGAATCTCTGCATAGSAGGTGATTCTGATCTATGAACATGTTATTGTCTGGAGCCCTGATTTAGAAGTCTAACCCTCTCCCTGAACTAAAATATTTCTTAGTAGTTTCATTGTTCTGCTAATGTTATTTTTTAAACTTGGGGTCAGGCTGCTTCATATTATTTTGTGGGTAGCTACACCCTAGCCCATATCAGGGGATATAGAAAAATTGCTAAAAGTGCCTACAACTGTTAGGGGAAAATAGGATGAGGTCAAGCGATTGCTCCCACTCTACAGGTGGAATTGCAGAATTTGCTATTCATAAAAATCATCTGGTGTTTCCCTATGGCTCCCCATATGCCCTTTACAGGCCATCAAAGATCTGTAGTTTATTATTTAATATAAATAACTAACTGTAGTGTCCAATTGCATCTTCTTCAGTGTACCAGCTTTTTACCTGTGCATGTCACTGTATGTACTGTTGTTGTATCTGTATGTAAAATATGACCCCAGAAGAATTCAGTAGTTTATGCAATTATCCACATTGTTGTGAAATAAATCCAAATGTGTACCATTACTGCAAATTKTTACTTACTTCTTTTATATACCTTTCTGCACATAATAGTCAATATTTATAATGCAATTTACCCCCCMAAAAAAATCCAATTATTACAGAAAAAGATATTCTTTGAATAAAACCAACAGCTTTTAGAGTTACTGATCACACATCACACTATGATGAACATTTGTGTAGAAATCTCACACATTTGTGCAGAAATGTGAGATACTGGCAATTTTTCTGGCTTACTCTGTGATATCTGTAGCTGAACATCAATTTGCTCAGAGCAATATATGAATTTTGTTATTCAAGACAATTCTATGACCACAGCACACATTTAGCAAAGTATATTGTCAAGGAGCCTTTGGCTGAAGAATTTGTAGCATTTTTATTATGCCCATTCAGGTGATATAAGCATAAAAGTTATCTACCTTTGGACATAAGACAAGCTGGACATGCCATGTCCAGTTAAAATCTGCCATGGACATGAGAGAAATTTCTGGCTTTGGAGACATCATGTGCTCTGGCATAATATGTGGGATAACTAGCTCCATGTTTGGAACAGGTTTTCTTAAAACTTGTGAAGAAACAGGTTGTCTCTCTGATATCAGAGTTTCCTCTGCAGTGATCCTGAAGGCAGGACTGCAGCTGCTGGGAGGGAGGCGGGTGTCCATGGGCACAGGAACCGAGGCACTGAGGACCAAGCTGAGCTCCAACATCTCCCTGCGATTCCCACGTCACCTCTTCCTTCAGAGGGAAGTGCTCGGGACAACTGACCGAYGTGTCCCACTCCACACACACCGCCTGAGACTGAAAAATAGATCCTGCATCTTCTGACGGCAGTGTGAAACACTGTGTTGTCCCCTGCCCGAGGGGACCCCTGCGCACACAGACGCGTTCCTGCGCCGCCAGGCCAGCTTGGCACAACCCGCTGCACGATCTGGGGTTTCCCTTGCAGCTCCTTCCTCGCAATCAGGCTGCTGCAGGATTATTATTATTATTATTATTATTATTATTATTATCATCGTTATTTATTTCTCGTCCCTCCTGAAGCAGCAGAGGAGCTTGAAAACACGACCCAGGCACCTCCCCGAGCTCGGGAGCGGGAGGACGCCAGCCTGGGGGCAGGAGATGCAGCTAAGGGCTCTGCCTAACCCTGGGGTCCGGGAGAGCCGCGGCCGCCCGGGCGGGGCGGGGGGAGCGGCCGCCTCGCCCCTCACCACAGAGCGACCGTTAGTGACCGTTGGCGCCGCGCGCCCCCCGCCGGCGCCGCGGCCGCCCCGGACGTCGCGTGGCCGCGCGGGCTGCGTAGTTCCGGCGGGCGCGGGGAGGGGACAGGCGGAGCGGGCGGGCGCCGCAGCCGCGGGAGCCGGAGCTGCCGAGGAGCGGCGGGCGGGGGCCGGGGCGAGGCGCGGCGCCGCCACCATGGAGATCGAGCGCGAGTTCCAGCGGCTCGACCAGGCCGCCAGCTGGGCCGCCATCTACCAGGTGAGGGCAGCGGCCGGGCGCGGCGCCGCGCGCGGCCCGGGGGGCTCCGCGCTCCCCTCGCCGTTTATCCGCCGCCTCCACGCGCCCCCCGCGCCGCTGCTGCCCCCGCCGCCGTCGCCGCGCGGGGCTCGCCCGGCTGCTCCCATCCGCCGCCTCCCGGGGCTCACTCCTCCCGCGCCGCGGAGCCCCGCGGCGCCTCCTTCGCGGCGCTGCCCGGCCGCCTCGGCCCGAGCCCCGCCGCGGCACCGGCGGCTCCCCGGGGAGCGGCCCCTCGGGCACCCGCTCCTCGCTTGGCCGCCCCTGGCTCCCCTCCGTGCGCGGCCCGCGGTGCTCGGGACCCTCCCCAAACCCTTCCAACCCACACGAGTGAATCCGCCTGCAGCCTGTGCCTTGCTTTCCAGGATTTGTTTTTTCTTTCATTTAGTTTTATTTATTTACTTATTTTCTGATAAGGATCTTTCCAGGATTTGTTTTTTCTTTCATTTTATTTATTTACTTATTTTCTGAAAATCAGCGCTGGGCAGCACTGTACATACCTCACTTTCATGCGTTATAATAATGCAGTTATTTTTAAAAAATATTTTGTTATATCTCAAATTATTTTGTTTGTCCTCTTAAGCCTTTTAGTGACAGGTTAAAAGAAAAAAGCTGCGGCAAACATTAATGCTTGTAAAAATGTTTTTAAATTAAATACAACTACGGGAATGCAAGCAACAGACATTAGGGCTTTTGTCTTTAAAAATTCTTTATGCAACCATTTGTCCAAGATTAAGAGAAGATGAAGAACACGAGTGGTGAGGCTGATGAGTGAGATTGGGTAGTGCTATTGTAAAAGCCATTTGAATGCTTAGGTGGGTATATTGAATGTTCTGATGAGTTTGAAGTTCATATTTTGTAAGGTAGGAGYTGGGCTTTGCTTCCCTTTCACTCTTGAATTTCTTTGGCAAGGGGCATTTGAGGAGTTAAAATAGTAGTATTTTATCGAAATGGAGTAATGAAACTTCAGTTTCAGAATCGTGGTGTGCAAGCTTTAAAGGCAGGGCCTTGTACRATGAACATCTCCAGTCTCCAGTTCWTTGTCATTTGGCGATGGAGAATGAGCATGAGATGAGGAGCCTGCTTTTCAGAAGGTCCATTTTTGAGTATATCACTTCCTGCAGTCGTCCAGCACTTGCTAAGTCGGTGTCGGATAAAAGTCATGTGCATACATGACACGGGGCTTTTTASCAAACTCTTCTTGACGATTGCTACGTTGCAGGCTCAGTGCTCAGGAAATGATTTTGAGTAATACSCTCTGCAATGTATTTCTTTGACACAGCTTCATTACAGAAATGAAATATATAAGGAGCCCGAAGCTTAATGAAGAATAAGGCACTGTGGCATATTTTCAGTGTGGGGTTACCATTCAGTGGCATTTGGTTGCTCTTTACTGTAGCACAGAGTGAGGTTCTGTTGAGGGCTAAAATTTAACTCAAAAAGGACTGGAGGGATTTGGCTTATTTTTTGATTTGCATCGAAGAACTGACAAGCATGATGGGTGGGTTTGGATGCTTTTTAAGGTTGTTTGGTTTGTAAGTATGTGCATCAAGTAATTCACTTGCTTACTGCATCCTGTCAGGTGTTGACAGTTGCTATATTACATATATCTAAAAGATCAATGTACTTTATCTTAAGCTGATCTTTGGATGTCTCACATGTAACATTAATGTTGTAGTTTTCCTACAAATAAAGTCTTTGCATGAAAATGGTCTAAGTGCAATAACGTATGTTATCAGTGCAGTCTTGCATTGCTGGAAAAAAGCCTTCCCCCAGATTAAATATACCACAGGTTTCCACTGTCCAGTTATTTAAAAGGTAACTAGTAAATGTCCAAATTCACAGCAGTATTCTGAGTGCAGCATGACAGACATTAACAACTGAGTCACTTCCTCTTGTTTCTTGGTTAAATCTATGGGCTCGGGATACAGAACTGCTGTATCTGTGCAACAGGGAAGGGGTTAGGGATCCTGCAGGAAGCAGAGCTAATTCGAGGGGTGCCTACAAGGATTTTTGTCTGGGTGCTGTGTGGCTTTGAAGGGTTAAAAGTGCCCAAACTTTTTGTTTTTGGATAAGGGGAAGCTGTGTTTGTCTATGATAAGAGTACAGTTGTAAAAGAAAATCTTAAAATTTTAGTTTTTTTTTTTAAGCATAAATAATCACAGGAAAGAGACAAAAACATCTCAAAATGAAAACTTACTCTTAAGTATTTGGATATGTCAACATGTGTCAGTTCCACTAAAAATCCAGCGGACAAGACATGACTATTTTGGTTCTCAGCTACAGCCAGTCAAAAAGGGTAGTTTCATTTTTTAAAAACACGTGATAACCTCCTGTGTTTTCCTATAGGTGTATTGCCACAAGAACCCTGAGACCATGTAAAGTTTCTTCAGAGGCCTGAAACATGAAAAAGCCAGAGTAGCTTTGACCTGTGCTTGTATGGTAGAGAAATAAATTTAGACGATAACAAATAAAATGAGACCTACTCCAAGTATAAAAGATTGTGAAAATAACTACCCAATCAAATTTAAGTTCCCTACTGCAAAGCAGCAGCTTAAAGAAAAATGGGCCGCTTATTAAATGTGAACTTTGCAATGTGATGCTGCATTGAAGGTGTAAAGTCAAGAAAACAAGTGCTTGAGGSTAGGTGAGTGATATGCGTATGCATAATATCTTTAGAGGTATCGATAGGAATGAAAAGCATTTACTCTGGAAATATCACAACAAAAAAGCAATAGCCCAAAGCTAAGAAAAGTGCAGTTTAGGCTTGCTGTTGGTAGAGGGAGAGGCCAGATAAATGGAAGGATTCTTGCTCAGAATAGCAAAGGGTCATTGAATTCTTCTTTACTCACAGTGAATTTAGAATCAGATTTTAATAGTAATTCAGTGTGCAGAAGTCTTTCAGAAATTTGGAGGTGTTCTGGTTTTCAGCTGCTTATACTTGATGATAGAATGAGATAGTATCTTAAAAACACAACCCTCAAATACAGGTGGAGTTGCTTCTTGTGTTTATATAAACTGTATATGTAGGTCTTAAGAATACTAATTTAACTAATGATACTACTATGCTTAATGTGCTTAGAACATGAAAGTGTCTTCTGAAATATTTGCTAATCTACCATCCTGGCATCTAAGGCAACACTGATGGGAGGCAGAGTTGAACCTGATKGTTTTCAGAGAAATTTCTATAATGACAGTCATTGGGAGTCTTCCTGGTGAAGATAGCMAAATTATACAAAAATATGCACGCTCATGATGTATGCACTCTCTACTTTTTACAGTAAGTAGGAAATAAAAAATGGGTATAGTTTAGATTTTCAAATGTATCTGCAAGTGAGTATATTTGAAACAGAACTATGTTGCTGAATGTGCTCTGGAAAAATGGCTTATAATTACTGTTTGGTTTGAGCCTGCAAAAGGAGTATTAAAACTGTTCTCAGGTTCTTTGTTAACTTTTGAGGCTATTTGAACTAATAATTCTTTAATATTGCTTTTTTTGCAAACCACTCTAGGCTAGCAGAGCTTAAATACTGCTACTAAATAGGTAGGCTTAAATACTACTATATATGAAGGTTAATGAGTTTATCATCTTACTCAGATTATAGAGGAGATAGAAAAGTATTGTGAATATTTTAGGGCATTGGCTTCCAAAGAAAAGCAGTGTAAGTGCAAGGCGCAAGTACAAGGTCTTGTCTGGTTTGCTTGCACTCTGTGGAGCTGGAAAAGACATGGATGGCTTTTTATGTACTTGTTGTCTCTGGAGAATATTTATAGAATATGCAGATAGATTTTGGTGTTGAAGTAACAAACTGTAAAATGGTTGACCCTGTAGTAGTGTGGTTGTACTGTCTTATTTGGAGTAAATGAACAGGAAGTTCTAGTGTTTTGGGGTTATAAGACTCCGTGAGAACTCAGACTTCATGTACTCCGCAAGCATTTGGCTTACTTTTTTGCTCTGGTACAAATAAATCGTGGCATGAGCAGGTCTTGTAGTAAAAGCATCTTTGTGCCTGAATCTGCCAGTTCTTGCTCCTTGAAAATGCAGGTCTCTGCATGCATGCCTTGCTGCTTCTTAACTCATCCTATGTTGATTCATTCAAGGCTTACTTTAATTGACTCTGGGAATGGAAAGTTAGTTTAGAACTAAGAGTTGCAGGGATTCTGTTTCTTACTAATGCCAGCTCAGAGTATTTCATGTTTTCCTMTGCAGTGCAGCCACTGAATCTTGATACAGCTGTGGAAGAGACTAATAACCAAATAAGTAGCAATCTGTGCTTGTGAGCTCTATATCCTTCCCATGAAACCAAAGTTTACTTTTGTTCACAAATACCAGTATGGCTTGTACTGTTGTGAATATTTTGGGCACTCCGTTGTTACGCTAGTAACTTTGTCATCTCCAGACAAACCCTGTTTCCTGATGACAAATGCGAGATTTTGCAAGCCCCATCGTACCAAACTACTGAGCTGTTTAGTTTCGCTTGTCTTTCTGACTCCAGCATCTAAGCCTAATCTAATTTAGGTCCAAATCTGCTACAGTATTCCTGCAAAGAAACTATTAGAAAAGAAGCCAGTGTTTCTCACTCTTTCCTTACTGTTAAGGAAGTATCTTTTGCTAAAAGCTAGAAACTATACAACATGCAGATAGAGCTTTGATGATTTTAATGTGTTCTTCCAGAAGTGATCTATTTCTCTTTCTTTCTGTAATTGCTGTAAGAAATATGTTTATAGAGAAAATCTGACAATTAGCGTTGGTGACTTGTGAAGTGATAATACACTCAAACAGAGAAATAGCCCTTTTTAAGTATGGAGTGAAATGTGTCGCGTTAGTGGTAAACCAAGATTTTTTTAAACAAAAACAGCTTTCTCTTTTTTAAATGTTCTAGGTAGGTTTGAATTAACACTTTGTCCTGCAGGCAACTAAACATTAAAATGAAACCTTGTAAGACTTGCTTTGCACATGGCTTGGCTCTGTATGTTGAGCTAGACGTTCCCTAAGGGTTCTGTTCAGTTAGGACTTTCTAGACTCTGACTTAGGCTGAGGTATCACTGCTGCTATCTGCTAAACACATCACTTCTCAGGTTTTAGATCTGTGTCACTACGGTTACCTAATCTATTTGGAGTTTGAAATTGGCATAATTCAGCACTTGAAATTACAAGGAATATTACTGATTACTTAAAATTCAGAATTCATGTATGAATCAGGGCATTTTCGTTGTAAGAAAAAATGGAGGAGAAAGGAGACCCTACTGATGAAACAGAAAAGATACAGAGTGAAATCTTGAATTCCTGCCAGAGCTGTAATCCAGTGGATGAGAATTGGGAGGCATTCTTGTCACCACATGTGCCACTGAATTTGTTTTCCTTTAGTTATTTCTTTCTTCAATTTCTTCATATACAAAATTATAATTGTAATCAATAATATATTTGAGAACTTTTATATTGTTTTAGACAAAATTACTTTCATCCTTTTGTTACACAGAAAGGAAACAATCAAAAATATGCATAATGAATTAGTATTCTATTATCATTAATATCTTAATTAGTTTGTGAGGGGCAGACTACTACCTGTAAGTTAGGTTATATCCCTGTGTGTCAGAAAGCTGAGTTACTGTCATGTTGCAGGCACACAGCATCATATGACACCTTTCTCTTGTGACAGAAGCCTGTTGTCCAGCACAGGGAAGGATAAGATCCCAACGTAGAGGACATGTTTTTCAAAATGCAAACTAAGTGGGAGAAGAAATTTTAAAAATGAATCTAAATGCTAAAAAAAAATGATAATAAAACAAAACACAAAAAAAAAAAAAAAAAAACCACAATTATCAGGAGCAGATAGTCAAAGCATTCCTGAGTGCAGGTTTTCTGGAATACTGCTTTGGAGAAAGGTTAGTGTAAACTGAGATAAGGCAAACATCGGAGGATTGCCTCAGGTTTTGTATCTTCTCCACAGTGTTAGTATCGAATGCTGTCGGTGCTCAGACATTTTACAGAATTATATCAATTAAAACTTTGTTGTTTTAAAAATATTAGATTATAATGTTTGTTTGTGAATCTCTATAAATTATGTATACTGAATCATTGCCTATCAGAGGAAAGCAGCTTTAGTAAGCAGTGTGTGTGGTTTTTTCCTAAAAGAAGCAATTTTATGAAAATTAAATGTAAAAAATAAATTCTTTATAATGTTCTTAAGTAACATTTTAAACTTGATCTAGTCTGTAGGCCTTGATGCTTACAGCACTTTCAGTTAAGGTTTGGTTTTAGTTGTTGGTCAACAGGTCTCGCTGATTTGCACAAGAAACATGTTTTGTTTTTCTGATGTGCCCTTGCTGGGCTGCCCGCGAGAGGCATCGTGATACAGCATCCTAATGCCTTGATGTGCTCACTTTGTAGATCATGTAGTACAGGTGCCAATTCATTTTCTAGCAAGTACTGTGAATTTAGATGTGTTTTCTCCTTCTCACCCACACAAAACACAGCTAAGACTTAACAGCTTGCCTGTCATAGTATACTAAGAAAAAGTGATAAAAATGATTCTTGGAAATTCATGTGATGTTAATAGCGATAGCTGATCTAATTTTGAATTGTTCCTGTGTTTTTAACATTTAAGAGAAGAGGTTCATGGGACAACAATGAAAAMCTTGATGTCCGTGTTTAGAAGGAGAACGAGATTACATAATATAAAACTTTTTGAAATGTTTCTGCTTTTTTTATTGCAAAGCAGTTTTTCSTAGGACATGGACTCTGTGCATGTGTATGTATGTAACTTACATTTCATGTATGTACATATGTGTGTGCTCCAAAGTTGTGTATTTTTTTTTTCTCTGATGGCTTTTGCATCTGGCTTAGGCTCTCTAGCTATATCTTGCCTTGTCCTTGTTGATATGATAGATGACCTACATTTTTAAGCAGGAAACTTTTCTCTCATTTGTTACTAAACTGACTATTAATCTGGACATATGACTGGACAATCCTCCTTTCTAGATGAGCAGATTGTTTGTGAAAGAAAATGGAAGGTAGAAAGCTTTCCACTGAATCCAGCATTAGTCTTGAGGTAGATTTACTGTAGTAAAATACCCATAACCACATTAAAGGCCTATTTCAGAGGCTTGGTTGTCATTCTTGGAACCTGAAACTGGATTTCTACTTTATGAATCAGATATATCTTATTTTCTACTGTGTTAGACTACGGTATTTAAAGTAGTATTTTAGTTCTTTCTTTCTTTCTTTCTTTCTTTCTTTCTTTCTTTCTTTCTTTCTTTCTTTCTTTCTTTCTTTCTTTCTTTCTTTCTTNTTCTTTCTTTCTTTCTTTCTTTCTTTCTTTCTTTCTTTCTTTCTTTCTTTCTTTCTTTCTTTCTTTCTTTCTTTCTTTCTTAACTGCTGTGTAATGCACTGGAAAGAAGTAGGAAGAAGCATACTGTATGTCCTTTTTTCATAGCAGGAACTGTGTTTTACTTCTGCATATGCAACTGCTGCTTGTACCACCTTAAACTCTAGTTCTCCTAGCTCTTGGTTAGAGTGGGTGCCTTGGGGACACCTAGTTAATGAACTGAAAAAGACCCAGTCAGTGCTGGCAGTGCAGTGAGCAGCAGCAGGGCTCAGTGCCACCTTACTCACTGAGACACTTCATTCAGTCAGATTTGAATTGTGTGGCTTTTAGAAGAACGTCAAAACAGCTTCTATAGGGAAAAAAAATGCAATGTTAAAGTGAATTTTGCATTCTGCCTGTATATGCAACTGTGCCCATATAGACAGTGTGGAGCTATGCAGAGCTAGCTGGAGGCAGAGGGGAAGCTGACTTCTCTGGTCAGAAAATGTACTGGAGTTTTGGTAACAAAAGCATTGCTTGTTGAAAATGCTGCTGAACAGAGTGGCTGCTCTGTCTGTGATCTTTCAGGTGCTTTTTCTTGTATCTCAAGTTCCCAGAATTTCGTGTTTCTTCTGTGAAGTGCTTGTTTCATCAAGCACTTGATGCTGTGAGCGATTCTACAAAAGACGCTCTGTTTCTCGCATTCTTTATATTTATTTGGAACAAGAACAAGTGGTCTACACATAAAGAGGAATGTTCTCATAACCTTCTTCCCTTGTGCACATTTGAATAAGAATCACTTGTTTATATCATTTCTAATCCCACAGTAACAGGTTATAGTAGCATAAACAGGGTGACCTTTCAGTGTGATCACAGGAAGTAAAATGAGAAATCTATTTTAAAAATGCATCTTTGATGAAGGAAGAGTCGTCTTCCTTTTTCTGACAGGAAAAATAACCCATATTAGTTCAGAAGATCTTGATTCCATTATGCTGCTGAGGGCCTATTTTTTCCACTACCTTCTGTACACTCAGTGCAGCTGTTGGGAGCAGGACACTGGAGCTGTTTGCAGCGTGGACCCTGCTTAGCACTTTACATTCTCCTCCTGCTTTGCATAGGGTGAGTGTGAGGTGCAGCCCACTGGAAAGGCAGAGCTATCGCATGAGCAAGAGGATTAGTAAAAGGAGAGTATTTGGGGAAGAAGGAAGTGGTGGTGGTTGGAGCAAGGGCTTGAAAAATCTGGTGTAGCTCATTAAACAGACAAATACATATACATGCACACATATCTTAGAAATTCTCTGAATATCTCTGGAAATGGAAGAATAATGGAGAAAATTGCAACCAGCAAGAGATGGGGTCAGTGGACAGCTACCCAATTATAGAAAATGTTCCTCTTTATTATTCCCTTTACTGCTTAATTAAGTGGGAAAGCCATAAGGGCACTTTTTCATAAACTTCTGACAAAGGAAGATTTTCACATTAAATTGCAGTTTGCCTGCTGAGAGCTGTGAAGTGCCTGACAGCACCTGTAATAGGACAGACTGAACATAAAACTTGATTTAACAAGCATGGTGTTTTCATTCACAGTGTTGGTATCTTCTCAGAACTGGCTTGAAGTGTTTCATGACCAGAGAACAACTGCCTTTGTACTGTTTCCAAACTAGCACAGCAAATATCTGAAGGACAAAATGTGCYGTGAACCAACAAACCCATCTGTTTTATACTCACATATTACAACATCAGTGCTGGCTAATTTGGAGTATACTCATTCAAAGTAGAGTTTAGACCTTTTTGTTTTTGTTTTGCCAGGGAGCAATATCAAAATTGTCAGAGCAAGAGGTAGATGTTTATTAATATTTTTCCTTTAGAAGGAAACAGCAGTTGCCTTCAGTCACTGTGCCCAGCAGCAGGAGCTCCGYGGGGACGGGGTTTGTGGCCGTGCAGGTGGGCAGAGGCCCCCGTGGTGCTTACGGCACCCGGGGAAGGCACCAACCTTGGCGGGACCCCGATCCTGAAACTGGGTTGTGCACTGGGGCCATCCAGACAGGTCCTGTTTTCAGTAGTGCTGAAAGATTGCAACAGGAGGTTGAAAATATGCAAAATCTTTACAGCTGTTAAGTTGCTGGATTTATTAGAGAGCATTAGCGGAGAGGTCTAATCTTACAGCAGTCTTTTTAAAGCTTGTCAAGAAGCAGCCAGGGCAGGACTTTATGGAAATTACTTGCAAGAAATTATTGACCAAAAAACCACGATTTGTCTAAAGCTTTACTATTCAGAGTCAGGAGCTGCGTCCGTTATGCTCAGCTTTAAGCGATTGCATCATCGTGCAGGCCCCTTCTCTGGGACTGACACCAGGAAATTCCTTATTTGCTTTTCTGGCTGCTGAATTCTCTGTGTGAAGCTGGGGTGCTTGGGTGCTTAAACTGTGACATGCTTGGTTTCTTTTAAGAGTAATTAAATAACTTAATATTGCTGCTTAGTTAGGAGGAAGTACTCAAACATTTATGAAGGCTGTTTTATTATATTCACATAATAATGTGTGTATGAGAACTTTTAAAGGAAACAGGAAATGCTCATTAAGGTTGCTTATACGAAAGYCTTCCCTCAAAAATGTTTTCTCCATATAAAAGAGTCTCTCTGCACATTAAATTCTGGCTTTAAACGCCTACAGAAAAATAATCAACTCTTCTAGTAAGATGCCTGGCTCTGAGCACCCTTTGTGTAATAGCAACTACTTGCWTGTGATTGAAGAGCTGATAACCCTGGTTTGGGGGTCCGGGCTCAGCAGCCCACACCGTAACCGTCCCTTGTGGGCCTGGGGGCAGAGGAGGATGTGATAGTGTAAGGGGTTTAAAAGATGTCTGGAAATTACAGCATTGCTTTTTCTGTAAGAGTTGCAGATAGCTGCTAGGGCTGCAAATGGGGGGTTGAGATAGCCACCAAATTCTACAGCGTGTTCAGTGGAGGCTGATAACTGGCTGGGCTGACGGGAAGTGGAACGTTATGAGCAGGAGCCTGCTGAGCCATAGGGTGTGGTGAGCTACGTATAGCAGTGTGGTATACRCTGCGCTGTGCAAGGGCAGTGAGGGAAGCCAGAGGAGCTGTGCCTTTCCAGGGGGCATGCCTRAGTATGGAGATGGAAGTTATCACTTGGCTTTACCAGATGGATTGGTGTCCTCCGAGGGAGTTAGATTTGCAATATTAGTAGATGCATAAGGAGGCAAAATGTGTCCCCTTTCAACTTGYTTTGATTCACAATGTTATTTTGTTGGCACAGGGAAGATTAAACAGTTTTTTCAAGGCCTAGCTTGTCTAATTTTACAGCCCTTTTCACATACTGGAGTGTAGAGTGCTAACTCTAGTGCTAGTCACCTRAAGAAATGGGTAAGCTTTGTGGGGCAGGAGAAGTGAGGAAATGGCATCAGTGTTTTGACACGTCCAAGAATCTTAGCAGTGAGCTGGTCACCTTGGGTTTAGAAACTGCAGACTTTGATATCAAACTAGTTTAGTTTAGATTGGTTACCTAAACAGTTATTAGAGAGTCATGTGAGAAAGCAGGAGTATCCTAATTCTGCTTTATCTAACATCTGTTTTGAGCGGTACTGTTTGTTCTCGGCAGGTTTTTGTATGCACTGCAGTAGCTTGGCAACCTGTAGGTTGCACCATTCGGCGATTTCAGTCTGCTTGTAATCGTCGCTGAAATTTTCCTTTCCATATTTGAGGAAGTGAAGTGGGCATCTGTATAACAGCAACAGAGATGCTAATGGATCTTGACAATAAAGCTGTTCATGGAAATTGGTAATTCAGTGGATTTCTTCAAATTTTAATGCAAAAATCTTTGTTGAAATTAAAGAATGGATGCTGGTAGCTTCTTTCTGTGACTAGTAGTTAACCATTTACAGCTACTCACAGCTTGCAAATAGATTTGGGGAGCATAGTGAAGGGCATAGCTACCAAAAGCATGACTACCCGCTGGTTAAATTGTAGCAGCAAAGCTCAGTTTGGCCTTTCTCTGCATGCAGAGGCATGAACGAGCTTTGTGCTGTCCTATTAATTGCACATTCTCTTTAAACTTGAATCTCAGTATGCTGCAAATGGTACAAAGGTTTTGCTAGTAGTATGACGAGTATTTTGGCAGAATGAATGATTCTTACTAACATCTAGGGAGTTTGCAGTGAAGCCTCCTTATAGCACAGATTAGCATTTGCTGTGGCTGCTTTCTGGAATTCTTAGACCCTAATCTGTAGGGAAGAAAGAGATTACAGGAGGGAAAAGCACTTTCGCTACAGAGTCTGTGCCTTTTTAGTAAGTGGTTCATAATTTTGAAAGAACAGCGTTTGCTGATACTAAGCAAATTCTAGTAACACTGTTGATCTCAAAATTACACCTCAAGTTGGTCAATAAAACCATGTTGCAGCGTAAACATCTTCAAGGAAATGATGCTTGCCACTAAATAAAATATAGATGTACTTTTAATAGGTGATGTGGAGTTCATAACTTCCTATTTAACAATTCCTGCCACTTCCTTTCTTGTATGTTCTGCTGCTTCCTCTCCATGCAAGTTCATAGTTTCTGAGAATCTTGAAGGAGTTAGTAGAAAGCTGGAAGTCTGGCTATTGCCTCATCCATAGTGTTCTACATACAGAAATAATACTGACATAGCCAGAATGCGTGCTGCATCTGGTAATGGCAAGACTTTATCTTGCTGATTAACTTCTGCAAATTAATTAAAAATTATACTTAACTTTAAGGGTGCTAGAGTACCAGATCACCTCTTTGCAGTAGTTTTGCTTTAAATGCTGACTGCCGTTCCTTAATGTTTCAAGATATTGAAAAGATTTATGTGAGGATTGAATCCTTTCTTATTCGTGTTAAATATTTACTGGTATTGCCTAGCATATTTAATGCAGATTTAATGCTCTTCTTAATGTTCCAGAGGAGATTGACTTTATCTTATCAAATAGGAATATATGTAACTTCAACAATACAGAAAAAAGTAGTGATAAGTCTGTGTAATCTAAATAACCTGTTGCTGCTGCACTTGATATGGTAACAATATTGTACAGTGAAGGATAATTTAATGGGTTTCTGAGGGAGAAATAACCTTTAGAACTGTTATAATATGCAAACTAATTGGAGGTTACAATGARCACAGCTGTCTCTGCCAAGCTGACTAAGCTAGGAATTCAAATCACTATTTTTAACTGGTTTATAATGCCTCCAGTTTTAATAGTACTCATGTTATTACCTTTAAAAATAATATTAATGTGCATTTATCCCATTGATAAACTGGGTGCAAACCAAAAGCATTAGTCCAACCCRTTTGTCGCATTCCTGCTCAGAGCAGACAAAACACTGGGCAGTATCTGGGCTGCGCGAGGCTGGAATCCACGCTCTGACTTGCAGAGTTCAAGCTGGAAGATTCCTCAGGGCAAGAGGGATGTTACCTGATACAGAGGATTGTTGGTTTCCCAACCTTGTTTACAACGAGTTACTTTGTGTAGAGTGTTCTGGGAGATAAAGTATTCCTCATAGTATATGTGCACTGAATAGTTGCTTCATATGTATTACATGTTAAATTGATTTTTAGATGTAATATATGTCAAGTTGTTGTTTAAAATATCTTTGATTGTCTATATTTTACAGAAGAATTTGTAACTAGCTTAATTTGAGATAAGAACTCAATTTTAAACTACTTTAATACTTGTTTATTTTTTGTTGAGAAAGTCTCTCTTAAAAGCAAATCTAGGTACGTTTTCAGTGGCCTGTTTTCCACAAGGACATAAAATCAGAAGCAGAGGAATTAGTGCTCAGGAATCAAAACTGTCTTCTAGACTTTGTCTAATGTAAAAGCAAGGTATTGACATCAGTAGAAGCAAACAAGGATGTGCATGAATTCCGGGCCTGGCTAACCTGGCTCTGGAGGGTGTCGACTTCCAGTAGCAATTTCTTTGGTGCTGATGCTGGAGGAAGGGAGCTAACCTGAGTATTTTTCCCTTGTCCCTAGGGACCAGGGAAGACCAAAGCATTCTTGCAAGAGCCCCGAAAATTGCACAGAGGAGTATCCTCCCTGCTCAAAAGAGAAGAATATAACTTGTTCCAAAACAGCTGTCAACCAAAGAGTGCTGCAGTGTAGTAGTTGGATTCCTAAGATGGTAGTGAGCAAGGCTGACTCTTAAGTTAGAAACCTAATGAATTAGAGCGTTGTGTGTAGAAAGCAATCTGTTGTGGATGAAAAGCAATCCGTTTGGAGAGCACAAGCTGCATCCACAGCAGCAACCAAGATGCATCTTCCCATCTGCAGTGAGAGACTTCCTTGGTTGTTGCCTTTGAGCTYCAGGGGAGCAGACTTGCTGTGATAGTGGCTATTCGGAAGAAATAACGTAGATAGAAATCACTACTGTAGCTGAAAGATTCCTCTCTTTCCCCCAAAAACCCTTTAATGTTTTAGCTGTCCAAGTTTGATATAAACGTTTGTTTTGGAATGCACTGCCAACAACAACAAAAAATTGACATTATGGCATCCAAAGAACAATAGCAGTGATATGAAAAGTATATGATATTTTCCATTGTAATTCTTAAATATATATTACCCTTAAGTCTCTAATGAACTTGAAAAGGATTATGTGCCTGTGTCTTCCTGCACACAGCTTATCTGTTCCCTTTGCTTGCAAATTTGAATACTGTATTAACAGCATAAGTGAAGGTGATGAGTTTTGAAGTGAATGAAGCCTCTTTCTTTTCTTATTACTTCTTACATAGACTGCAGTTTCTGGGAGGTATTGTGAAGTGGCAAATAAGGTGACAAGGTTCCTAAAGAATTTGATAAGTAAATGTTAAAACATCTTCAGAGTTCTTTAAGAGCTCCCTTTTCTTTAGCGATATATTGTGCTTTAAAACCTCTTCAAAATTAAAATATCTTCCCTCTGAGACTAGTTAATTTTTGCTTTTCATCAAAGTGTCTCCATATAGTCATCTCTAACTCCATGTACTTTTAAATATTCACTCAGGACACCAACCAGACCTTCAGAAGTTGTCTTATTCCCTGTTTTCAGGTTGTATTTGTAAGTTCCATCTTTTATCTTTTGTGGAGCCATCATTACCAGTAACTGGATCACTACTTGCAGTGTCAATTTTTTTACTGTTCAAGAGCTGGAAAAGCAGAGTTTTCTTGTTTGTTTTTTTAACCTCCTCATCCAGCTGCAACAGAAAGTATTCCTGTAAAATAAACTGAAAAGGATATGTTCCCAGTTGCTGCATCTGTAGTTTAAAGTCCTTGTGATTTTATTCAGTGTCTCAGATGTCCTTCTGGGAATTACTCTAGTGCTCTGTGTGTGTGTGAAACTCTCAGCAACATGAACTCTGTTTTTCTTATCTTTACCACTAGGACACTGTTCAGCAAAACAACACTTCTTCCTCTGACTTGATCGTTAGCCTTGCTGTGGGGGTTAGAACTGTGCAGTTCTTGGCAAATATATTTTTTCCTGTACTGAATTCTCTAGAGATGATACTTTGCAATAAGCAGCGATTTTACCYCCATCACAGGGGTTGCAAAGATCTTGTCATCTCGCAGATACTTTGTCCCTCAGGATCAGGTCACTTTATCTGCCTAAAAATTATTCCTGCCTAAAAATCCTTTATGCATCATGGGTGGTGCCTGATCAGCTCAACTGAGAAAAGAAGTATAAGGTAGTTAATGAGGCTCAGTCTGTTCTGCCTGTTCTGCAGACTTGCTGAAGGGCTTTGCCTTTGCCCTTAAGATCCTCTCCTGCAGGCCTAGTAATTTAGGTCGTAGACTCCTACTCCCTGCTGCCAATTCCTGCTCCCTGGTGTCACAGTGAAGTTGCATTTCCCTAGGGAAAGTTGTATGCAGGTATGTGTATCGTGGCAGTTGAGCTGTTGGTGGAAAGACCCTTTTTTGGAAGCGCTGCTGTGTTGTGCATTCCCAGGTAACTTCATGAACGCCTTGGGAAGGGAGGTGTGCRAGCTGCTTGTCTGAGCTGGGTGCTGAAGGTCGCTGTGTTGTGGAAGTGCATCTTGTCATGGTAAAGATTTAGCAGTGTGAGTGCAGGCAAGGAAGCTCTTTAGCTCACATTATCTATGAAAGGAATAAACATGATGCTATGGTAATTCTGAAATTCTATAATTTTAATCTCCTTTAAGAAAAAAAGTGTTGAATTCCTTTAAAAAAACTCTTCAAATACTTGCTATTTTATTCAGTTTCTCAAAAAATAGCTGCAGGGCTGCTATTTTTTCAGCAACAGGGCTGTAGTGTTTGTCTATTAAATAGTTAAAACTGCTGTGCTGTTTGTTTGGTTTTTAGTCAACATACTTTCCAGGAAAAGGTGAAAGGACACAAATACCACAGACAAGTTTCATTTGTAGTTCAATGAATGTGAAGTGCTCCTCTAAAGTAAGATGAAGTCTCTCTTAAAGCTTAATGAAGCCTTAGTAGAAAGATCTAAACTTCAGCTCCTCAAATATGTAGGGCTGCTTCCTTTCCAATTTGGTGTGTGGTAACAATCATCAAGACCACAGAGCTTGTTCGGTGTTCGGATGCTCCTGCTCCTTTGGTAATTGTAATAGTTTGCTTTTATTCGTTAGCTGGGGATATTAATAACCTCTCTATGTGACGGAGAGGGCTTGAGGCAATGACAGTAGCTCAAATATTAGTTTAAATAACTGAAAGCCTGTCTTCAGGAGGAAGTTTATGTTGTGCTATGTTGGCACAGTACCTGGTACCTCTCAGATTGCATGTTAACAGTGGAAATAGAAATGCCATAGAAATGCCAGATTTTTTTTTTTTTTTTTTTTTTTTTTTTTTTTTGGCAATGTGCTGGCATGCCTCTGTAAACAGAGGAGTAAGACATGTTCAGAACCAAAGGTCAGGGAACAGACCTATACTTTGGGATCAAAAAATGCAAGATAAGAAAAAAGAATCCACAACGTCTTGATTAGCTTTCAGCTGACCGGATGTCAAGTATGTTGGGTATGACAAGTGTCAAGTCAAGTATGACCAGATATCAAGTAGTGATGGGTGCAGGTCTGGTTGCAGTGTGCTGCTTGGAACCAAAACATGTCCTTGTTGCCATTCACATGCCAGCCCGAGTTTAAATTCTGAAATAAAAATTGAGTTTCAGGTCTATTATGTGTTGTTTCTTAAATATGTGAGTAAGAGAAAGCCAGCAACTGTAGCTTTGAAGAAGGACATGACGTAAAAATTCTTCAAGAAAAGAAAAAGATGCCATTTGTTGTATTTATCCAAATCAAAGAAATAGTTTGTCAGAGGAGACACCAGGAAGAGGGGGAGAGGAAAACTTCGAGCTGCCTTTGGATTGTCCTACAGGCAGGATCCAGCAATGACTTTAATTGCTTTTCACTCTAGTCGAACAATAGAAAGGGAAGGGGGGGGTTATTTGTCAGCTTGTTCCCTAATGAATGGAGAGACTGGATGGTTTTCTCTCTTACGGGAGAGCACATGTTCCTGTGCCTTGTACCTGTGTGGATCAAATCACATGGGCAATTTGTGTGAAGGGAGAGGATTCCTGCTCATTTGTGAGACTGCCTGTATTCATTTACAGGAACCGTTTTCTTCTGCAAAATTTTAAATGTTCTGGTTTCACTATGCTGAAATCAATTTACAGGAAGTCAGGCTGGAGTGATTCACTTTCTGCTTATTGATTTCTGCCCCAAGTGAAACTTCTGATATTAACAAAGTACGGGTGATTTTTTAGACATCATTTCAAATGACTGAAAATAAAGCCTTTTTTTTTCTTATTATTAAAATTACTCTAAAGCTGAGGTTTCAATCTCAATAAGATTTTTTTTCTCCTATGAGCTCTTTTATCCTAAGATGAAATGGCCATTATGTAAGAGCTTAGAGATGTATTAAAGTCCTGCTTTTTTAGTACTGATTGAGGTTATTTTCACAGTCATTACATACAGTGTAAGACAGTGGGGGACTGGGAGTGAGTATAAAGAAAAAGTCATTCTACAGGTCCTGTTTCATGAAGTCAGAGATCCCCTTGAGAAACATCTGGAGCAGTTCAAGGGCATCTCATGTCCTTTGGTTTCCAGTTTGCAGCTTGTCATTTGCAGCTTGTTTAACTTCTAGAAAATACATCTTGGTTGTGCAGCACASTGCTCTGGTTTTCACATAGCACTGTGAAGAGCGTGGGTTGAAGCTTTGCTCGCTCCTCCCCTTCATTCTAGTATCTTCTTTTTTCTTTTCCTTTATCTTCTCTCCCCTCTATCCCCATTCTCCTTGAGGTTTAGACACAGCCTTCTCTCTTGTGGTAGTTGTCCTATAAAAGTTATAATGCTGTTAGGTGGCTTGCAAGATGTCAGGATGAAAATACTTGCTAATTTGGAAGGAGGACTCTGTTTAGAGTCTTGTCTGTTTACAAAGCTTGCAAGGCCATACAGATCAACAAAGATGATTTTTTAAACTCATACAAACCCACACTGCAAACAGATTAAAGTCTGGATTTGCAAGAACTTAATTCCTTTGGGACTCGGGTAGATATCTGAGCTTTTCAATGCATTAGCTTATTGAAGATGAAGTTAAACAAAAATTTATCTGGAAACCCCTGATGTTTGGGAAAATCCAGATCTGGATCTCATCTCCATGATTATTTTTCTTATAGGAGATGAGTAACTTGCTTAAAACCTCTTTAATAAGAACGCTTAATAAGACTGTGGTTTATTTCCTGGCACTGACTTTGTTTGATGAGAAAGATAGCAGAGCTTTTCCTTTGCAAAACAGCAGTCAAGAAAACCATTTAGACTTCTCAAAAGTCTCTGTCCTTCCAAAGAATCTCAGATTGACTTCTGGAGTGGATTGAATTGCTGGGGAAAAAATTGAGATAAACGTGAAAATGAGGGGAGAACCTGGCTTATGTTCTTACACTGAGTCTCCATTCAGTTGTTTCCTGTTTTGGCAGTGAGTACGTTGCTACAGAACACCAGAAGCCAAATGTTCCTGCCAGCTCCTGTGAACAACTTCTGTTATGGGTCATAAATTTCAAGGACAAACTGTATTTTGAACTTACTGACATTTGAGAAGGTTCGTGCTATTTTTTAACCAAATCTTAGAGTTTCACACAATGCTCAGCATGAGGAATCAGTCTCTAATTGCCACTGCTCTRCATCAACCCTCAAAAAAAAGACCAGACAAGAAAGAATGAGAATCCAAGCAACTGAATTCTGTGACACTGCAATGATTTATACTGCAGAAATATTTTCCTTTTGACAACATGCAATATATATAATATATTATTTTWAAAAAAAGATATAATGATAGTGAGATAGATAAGTGACACAAGTGTGTGGCCTTCTCCCTTATTCAAGTGCATACCTATGCTGAGAATGGTTTGAGTGTGRGTGTTTCGTGGAACTTTTACACTATTCAGTTTTACACCATGATGAAGCAGATAYTGCAGGATTAACCTTCAGAATTCTTAAGTTCTTACAGGTGGATGTGTTAGAACAAGTTGATGGGGAGATATAGTTGATAATACTTGATAGATAAAAAGAAGACGGGCCCAGAAGGAATTCATGTCCTTCCCGAGTGCTGATATGATTTAATAACGTGCTCGTTCCTCGTTTGCGTTCTCCTGGGGGGTTATTTCCGTGCCCAGGACCAGCTGACGGTCGCGGTGCGAGCGCTGCTTACGCTGCACAGCCACAACCTGTTCCAGAGGGCCCAGAGTGCTGAATTAGCAAGGGGCTTTCTAGGAAAACCGTGTTGCAAGTGTGTGACTTTTTTTTTTTTTTTAAACTAACGTAATCGTTTTGTTGAACTTTAAACAAGCCTGTTCCTTTTTCTGTGTCACAGAGCTTGACCTCTGGAAGAGGCTCAGCATGCCAGCCTGCTGGCTCTTTGGAGACATCTTAATTAGACATAGTAATTCATTGAAAACAAAACTGAGAGACTATATAAAGTGTTCAAAAGGAGTTTAAAATTGGCATGTATTTAATTTATTTGGTAGAAATTCTGAAGCATGTTGTTATGGTTATTGTTATGTGATTGTCCATGCATCTCTTGGGCTTTGGATGCACATCGAGTTCCTCGTTAGCTACAAGTTACATCCTCATTTCTCATACCCATCCACATGTCCTGATATCAAGTGTCTTGTGGTGCAGGAAGTCCAGAGAAGTTGGGTTTGGCTTTGTGCTTTATATGCTTTGTGTGTTAGCCAGGTCCTTTTGTAGAGAAGGGGTCAGTTCACTGTTTCTCAGCAACTAAATTTTCTACCTTGCAAACAGAATCTGAAGACCTTTTCCTATGTATATCCAGTAGCTGCTTATTTTGGACCCCTTACTGCTATCTGGTTTTCTTACGATCTTCTGTACAGGTATTTGCTGCTTCATGTAGTTGTACTAACTTTTTTCCACTCTGATAATAAGTTGTAAAGACATCTGAGAAAAAGCAGCTTTCATTTCACTCTGCTACCTCAAGTGCAAAACGTGGAAGACTTAAAGGACTGATCGGGGGAAGGAGGAGTTAACAGATGTAGAGCCCTAGAGCAGCTAAGGGTTAAGAGACTGAACGGGGGATTTTTGAAGGCTGTCAGGAATGAAATTGAAGGGCTGTGGGCTCTGCAGTGAATTACTAAGGCTGGGAGAAGGGTCAGGAAACCAGGTGCAGAGACTTTGGGACAAGGGACTGCATCACCATGCACAACTTTTCATGCTGAACATCTCCACAACTCTGGACAGCAAGAATGTGTTCAGAGCACCTGTAACTTTTGTGTGRATAGCACAGACGTCTATCCCTTGAATTCTGTCCTGTATTTGCAGCAGGAGATGTGATAGAGCCATGGAATGGAGAGCAACCACCTGAAAAGTACTGAAGAACAACTCATTGTAGTCACTGCTGCAGCTTAACAGCAAGAAGAATCTTCCATGTGAGAAACAGCACTTCAGGCTTCCTCTTTCCACCCTTGACGTTACCGGGGCTGTTTGCACCATGTGCAGGACCTAAAACCAGGGGATGAGTAGCTTGGAATGACTCATGCTCAAAACCAGAAGCATTTAACTATGGAAAACTGCCTGAAATTTTAGCTCTTCCTCTTTGAAGCGTTACATTACGTGACCTTTTAAATGCAGTACCATGCTTCGTTCTTAAATAACGGTATCTTTGCAGTGTGACTACAAGTGTGATTCAAGGAGGTGTTAAATAACCCTGTGTTCACCAGCTAACTTCAGTTCTTGCAACATCTCTGGCTTCAGGTCACTCAASCCCTAACATTTCTATGCTTTGGATGAGTCTGCCTTCCCCAGCAGGGTGATGTTGTGGAATTACTGATGTAGTTTGAAACTGTCTCACCACCCGCATCAGTAGTTTTCTAATTTGATAACGCTGACGCTTGCACTAACCGATAACAGAGGCTTGAGAGGAACGTACAGGAAAGCCTGTAGCAATAAGACACTTTTACAGAACATGTCYCTTGAGTGTTTCTCTTCAATAATCTTGTGTTGAAAACCATCTGATTTCCACTGCAGTCAGCTTATATCCTGGAAGTGAACTTAGCATCTTCTTCAGTTCATTTATTCCTTCTATACATTTAAGCATCTTAGCATCCTAAGGAAAAAAAAAAATCTGGTATTTGGATAGAGAGATACTAGCCGCCTCTTTAGTCCTTCCCAAAATAACCTGACAATAACCATCTTAACCCTAATTTATCAAGAAAAAAGAAAAAGAGCCTAAGAACTTATATTTTGGATTGTATTTTGCTATTTTCTTTTCAAATGGATCCTGAGAGGTTTCTTTGCACTCAAAAAAAATATGTAGGCTCTGTGGGAAGTGTGGTTAGAAAGCTAGAAAACTATTTTTCCAAGTTCCTTGTTTTTGTCTCTTGTTAATCCTGTGCAGTGAGTACAGAAGACAGAAAAAGAAAAAAAGAAACTGCAAAATGCAGAATTGCCAGCTTAGCGTCAGGGATGGATTTGGGAAAACAGCCATTTTAGTTGCTTCATGTTTGAGATATTAGACTGTGGCAGTCGAGATCATATTCTCCAGACTGCATTCTTCATAAGCAGAAATACTAGCAGACATGTGTTAAGTTATAAAAAGCTAGCAGCTGATGTCAGGGCTTATTTCAGTGGGAAGCCAGTTCAGAATACTGTACTAATTTTGAGCAGGTAGATGTAAAATAGAACCCTTAGCTTGACATGTAATATTCAGTGTAAATTAATACATGTCTCAAGAGCGGAGTTGAGAAAGGTGAAAATACCCAATGATTCTTCATGCAAAACTGACAGAACCACAAAAACATCGCAGTCTGGTCAGTATTTTAAGATGTTGAGGTGCTGTAAAGTCCCTTTCGTGTGATGTGGGAAAGCTGTCACAGTTTAGGGCAGAGCCCGGGCTGCTCAGGGCTATCGCTGGGGGCACGTCCAGCCCTGCGCGTGCCGAAGCCTCCGCGGYGCTCGCGGCACTGCAGGCCGTGCACGTCCCTGGCCACACTGTGCTGTCTGCAGCTGCGAGGATGGCTTAATGTAATGCTCAGCTTCATTCAGATAAGTATATTTAACAAAGTACATTGTCATCTTATGAAAAGGGGTGGATTTAGCTGAAAGCTTAGTTTTTAATGAGTATTTTTGAATGGCCTCTGGGCTAGGTTCAAATGTTCATTTCACGTGTTTTTACAAATTGTTCGTCTTAGGACTTCTTGAACTGATTTATCCCATCTAAACATCTTTTTATAGTAAGCTTRTTGCCTCAGTTTTCATTGATCTTGGTGAAACCTGACAGCTTCATCTAGAAAATCCTAGTACTTTGTTTTTTAAGAATTGTATATTTACACAGTGTGTGTTTATGGTGTGAAGCTCTGTGTCTACATATTGAGAATAAAGTTCAAGGAGATTAGAATTCTTTTTATTGTATCTTCTGAAGTTGTATCAGATGTCTGAGGTATAACATGGATCCAAAAAAGCCTGGGGGAAACCCTTAATGTGTGCTTGAGACAGTACCCATGTTTAGTTGTGCCTGTGTGTTAGATGCAAATAGTTCTTGCCCTTTGCAGGTTTGGGACATCTTGCTGATAAGATACAGATCTCAGTAGTCTTGGGCATGACTAGCACGCTGCTGTTGACGCATCACTGTGTGTATATTTGATGCTGAGGGATAGGCAGGTTTTTTTATCATAATGGACTCTTTCTCATTTGTTTCTGACTCAGAAAAATAATTGATAGTTTCACTGGGAGTGGAAACAACTGCATAAAGCAGTTTATATGAAAGTGCTTTGGGGCAGAAACTCTGCTTCATCAGATGTATAAAGTCATAATGTCTGGTTCTACTATGTCTGGTGCTACTACTGAATGTTTTACTGTTTTATTATGCAAGATAATATTTTCACATGCAAATAAAGYTAGTGCTGTATTCTGATAGATTTAAATTCAGTTCTTAATTGGAATCCCAAAGACTTTACTGTCCAAAACTTTAATGTATGAAAATGTCATTTTAATTGGATAGTTGTCTTAAAATAGCTAATGGTATTATGATATTAGAAGGATTCACATCTAAGACTTTTTATTTATTTTTTTTTAAGGACATCAGGCATGAAGCCAGTGACTTTCCATGTAAAGTGGCCAAACATCCCAGAAACAAAAACAGAAATAGGTACCGAGATGTCAGCCCCTGTAAGTACCCTTTCTTTTCCATTGTTTGTAACAGACTGTTGAACTCTAATTACTTCCTTTTGCAGCTGAAGTCTGCTTGTGAGACGTCTCATTTAGAAGACATTTCTATTAGACATCTTTAATAGATATTCCTCATATACAGATACAATCCAAGACAATTTTTATGTTAATAMTGGTACACTATAGGTGCCATAGAATGCCATTATATCCACAGAGTTATACTGTAATCTGCAATAGATTCTGTATTTGTGGGCATGAATCTGAAGAGAATAACTTGCTTTACTATTCATTGCTTATCAAAGAGAAGAATCGTGGTTGAAACAGCATTAATAATAGCATGTGAATTGCTGGTGGAATATATATGAAGTCCAAATATGTTCAATGTTTTGGTGTGTAGTGTTGTTTTCACAGTCTTTCTATTATAGTTCCAGAGTAAAAAGTATCGCACTCTATACTTGATTAAGGTCTTTTCCCTCTTTAGGAGGACCTTAATATCTGAGGAGATTGTGCATGTGTTGTTTTCTGCTGCAATATACATTAACCAGTGCTTTCTATTTATTTATAGTTGATCACAGTCGAATTAAGCTAAACAAAGGTGACAATGACTACATCAATGCAAGTTTGATAAAAATGGAAGAGGCCCAAAGGAGCTACATCCTCACCCAGGTAGTTGCTGGCARTGGATAGTAGAAATCATATGGCGATTTGAATTGTTTTTCTTTAGATTTCTTTAGCCCATCACATTGGTTTTCTGTATTTTAGAACTAATTAAGTTTCTATCACCATGAATGTGGATATAGAAACATACTGTAAACATAGAAGAATTTATGGATATAATACCTATTTTTTTCTGTTGTCAGCACTTACTCATTTCCCTAGAGGATCCCAGTCCCTCTGTATATCCAGGTTTAAGCACATCTACCTTGTGGTTTAGAAGAGAAACTAGCATACTTGAAGAAACCTGCTTCTGATGCATTGGCATGTGACAGGCAACATTTGGAGGTGGTCGAAATGAATGACATTTCTCCTATGTGCAAAACCAACATAAGGACCATTACAGCCTTATGTCCCCCTATACATCCTCTGAGCAGTGAACTTCATTCAATAGGAAGGCTTCACATTTACAGGAGAACTGTACATATGAACTTCAAGAATTTCCAAATCTGTTTGGAATAGCATACTTTAAATGTAATGGATATTAAGAACATTGTTGAACGAGGCAGAAGTTACATAAGATATACTAGAAATTTTCTTATACTTGCAATTCATTTCTAAGAGCCCTGATGTGTACAGCCTAAATAAGCAATATGCTTCAACATCTCTCTGTAGTTGTGTCCTGCTGCAAGTGCTGTTAGTATTTACATGTAACTTGTTTTAGCTGTTAACCCAGCATCCAAAAAGGTACAAGCTGGGTAGTGTGATGCTTCACCTTTAACATGAAAAMAGGCTCCTGTGACAAGGGTGTCGGRGGGAAGAAGTTGCTKGTTTTCACGAAATCTGTGACTTCCACGCCTGTTTATGTAATAGATTTTCAAATGCTTAGATATCCTGACTTCTCATTCTGTGCCAGAATCTTTGTTGTGCTCAGAATGCTCAGTTCCCTGGAGATAGTCCTGGTCTCTAATCTTGGCAATTTTTTTATCCTCCTCCCAACTTTAGATAAAGGTAGCCTGGGATTAATATTTCCAAGCAGAAATCAGCAGCTCTTCCTTCCGGTTCTGTGCACATAACTCTTATTTTCTTTACTCCGGGCAAACGAGACTGATCATGTTGTTGAAAAGGGAATCATCTGTGGTAGAGCAGACAGAGGTACAGCTAACTTGTTCCAGTCATCTGTTTGATCAGCATTTAATGGATTTGAGTGGCTTTATTTAAATCTAGTCAATCTTTCTGAAGACCCTGACCCGCTAGTCTCTTAGAAAAAGGTGTTGGGTAGGAATGAGAGGCATGAAGTTGTTGTTTTGTGTTGGTGAAAATTCAGGCCAGTGATCCAGGAGTAGAGAAGAGTAAAGCAACACGGCACAAGGACTAGTTTTTAAGGGAATCTATTTTATGAGTGGATAGTCCTTGAGAAGGAATTACTATTTTGTTTAGTCCCAGAGCAAGCAGTGCAGTATCCATGAAAATGCCTGAAACCTGCTTAGCTCATTAAGCGAGCTGGCATTTTAAGTCTTCTGAATGTTTATTCAATTTAATATTTTTCAAGTGTTGTGTATAACAGTGAAATATTGCAAAATAGCTGAACATATGTTTTAATTCCACTGTTTGTTGCTGAGGACTCATTTCCCCATTACTTGTTTGCCCTTCCTAAGAAAGTTCTCTCAGTGTTTTTCACTCCCAGTTCTCTTCTCGCAAATGAGGCTACTTCTCCCTTCCTGTTATGTGTGGGAAACAGATTTACTGCCCTTCTGTGGGTGAATTCACAGTGGGAAAATGGAACTTAAAGATGTAGTGCCACTTGTTTACTGTTTAAAATAAGAAGTTTGCTTGTTACTTACCCAAATTTATTGCCTAGTGCAGTGACTTTTACCAAGGAACATTGCTCTAACATTAGCAGAGAATAATGCTTATTTCTGGGGTTTCTGTCTGTGCAGGGTCCTTTGCCAAATACTTGTGGTCACTTTTGGGAGATGGTTTGGGAACAGAAGAGCCGTGGTGTTGTCATGTTGAACAGAGTGATGGAAAAGGGATCAGTAAGTACTCTTCCAGTTCTAGCTCTGTGTTTGTTGCATGTGTGTGGTTTAAAAAAAACAATTATCAACAACTGTTAGAAAATAAAGTSCTCATATGTATTTTATCTAATGAATTATTCCTAGAATTGGGTTACTTGGTAAACCAATCTTAATGAAGTTAGAAAACAAGAAAGTTTGTGATTGCAGGTCCTGATTTCTTTGGGATTTGGCAGAGAGAAGACATGAACACATCATGACTCCACACAGATGAATATTGGTCTTAATTGCTAACCTGGATGTTTGAATGTGCTTTTGATTGTGTAGAGATTGTACCTTTCAGAGGTCATTTACACCGCKTGTTCATTCACAAGCATTATCAGGTGGCTTTAAAGTAATTGTAGAGGCACTTTAACTTGAAGTTTCCTTCATGCAGTAAGAGATTAATTATTACACCTACTTTTATATGTGTTGACCTCTTTGTGTCACTGTTTTTGAAAACAATGTCMCAAATATGAGGCAAGCTGGGGTGCAATTAAGAGCTCTTTTCCCAGGAATAGCTCAAGCATTCGTCTTACCTGCTCATCCAAAGCACGGGTGTTGGTGCAGTGGTTTCCTTGCTAGGACAAGCTCAGGGGGCTTAGTTCTGCCCAGATATTTTAAGAAGCTTAAGGAAGATGAGAGAGTCAAAAGACAAAGGAGAACAATAGATGAACCATTTGGGTAATTTTAGGTAATTAGCCTTCAGATGGGTGAAATAAACTGGTTCCTCTGGCACAAAGAGCAGCTGCTGTCCCCAGAGGAAAGGGCTCAGGCTGCTGCTGGTGGATGGTGCAGGAACCGCCAGAGCTGGAGTTAATTTGTCATCCACAGCTTCGGAAATGTCCCTGGGTGATAATAGGGCTGCTGTCCTGTCTCCTCAACGGGACTGGGCCTCTGTGCAAACAAGACAAAAAGTGATTTTAAAGACTGATAGATATGCACMATTTTACATTGACTGTTGCAATACAAGACACTTCAGAGGATGAGTAGGTGGCATGTTGTGTATCCACTGGTGATAACTGGGTGGTTTGTGCTTTTGTGTAATCAGGGATTTCCAATAATTAGGAAAATTCTTATGCAGTGAGTTGTATTTTAACAAACTGCAGTCTTGATTGTGAGTGTTCTGCTTTCTTTTTTGTAGTGTAAGTGAAACTTAATCTTCTAAAGAGATGCAGTAACCGTATTTTTCAATAGCTTCTTCCTTTCCAGCCATTCCCACTCTTTCTCTTCACTGCCAATAGTTTTGAACAAAACGAATTATTGTGATCCCTTAGGGCAGGCAGCAAGCATAGCAATGGGGGACCTACAGTGAAGCTCAACAGAATATTGTTTGCAGACACATTTGGTGGAGAAATTAGACATGCAGCCAATTGCTGTCTCTTAAATATTAATACAAAAACACAGAGGATTGTGACTAACAAACTGGAGGAGAAGACTAGAAGCAGATCTAGAATAAGTCCAGGCACTGCTGTATCTAAGCTTGAAAGAGCGGAATGAAATTACTTGGCCTGCAGAGAATAAAAGACTTTTCTTATTTTTTTAAAATGCCCTAAGAAACGCTTGGAGGTGAGAATGCTGTTCCTTCTCATCCCTGCTCCCATTATATGCAGAACGGCACTTTTCTCTTAGGTAACAACTACATAATAATCATTTTTCTTGTTCCCAAGCTTTTTCCACTTGAAGACCTATTATTTGCAATTTGATATGAGAAGCACTACCGAAGACCAGCAGTTTGTTCCTGTTGCAAGTTTAGGTCTGGACAAGTGCAGGTCTTAATTCCATTTTGAAGGAGCAGCGTATAACTGCAGAAGCAGCAGCCAGCAGCCATAGCCGTAATGCCCCAGGGTGAATGGTCAGAAACTGTGTTGCAGACTTGCCTATTTGTGTTGCTGAAGAGTTTCTTTAGTTTTGTTTTTTCCCAGTATGGGAAAAATGTGTTATTTTCCTATTTGGTTGACTCATTTAAGGTTCTAGCATTTAACAGCCTTATTGGAAAACTAAGAGCACTGAAAAAAAAATTCACTGAAAATATCAAAATTCAGTCAGAAGCAGGTAATAGGTATATTTGCAGATTACAGGATTTTTGTTTGGCCCTTTTAAACTATGTCATGTGTTTTCTTTTTTATTGTTGTTTTACTTTGGGGAGAGTGAATGGAGTAATGCAAAATCTCATTAAGCATTACCCTTGCAAATTAGTAACATTGTAATTCTCTGTTTATAGCTTACTAATTGAATTCATAATCCCTTTTCATACAGTTTTGTGTGTTCTGCTCTTTTTCTTGTTAACATTTCTCCCTTCTTTTGAAATATTTAACTATTTTAACACGAGGATAATATATATAAAATGCTGAGTAGAGTAAAACTCAGGTTTTGGCAGAGTGTTCTGATAGCTTCTATATGTAGAAGTTGCTATATTTTATTGGTATTATCATTAGTCTGACACAGGCCAAAATCAAACACATTTTTGGTGATTCTGAGTAGATTCTGTATCGGTGCAGGGCAGCCGTGCACTCTTTCAGCTCACGTGTGGAATAAAAAGATTTCTACTTACCCAAAGCTGCCTTTGAGCTGTAGGTATTTTGGTGAGTCCAGTCAGGTTCAAAATAATCTGACATACCCAGAAGATTCACTCAGGACATGGTTCTGAAATTTATAACATGACTAATGTCCCTCACAGTAGAATTGTGTCTTCTTACAATAAAGGCAGATCATGAWATGGTCATATAGGAAAATATTATATTTACATACACTTACTACTTTGCCTTTTACACTAACATAAATGATATATATGAATTGTTCCTGTTTATTTTTAGATAAAATGTGCACAGTACTGGCCACAGAAGGAAGAGAAAGAAATGTTTTTTGAAGATACAAACTTGAAACTAACCTTGATATCTGAAGATATAAAATCATATTACACAGTACGACAGCTAGAATTGGAAAACCTTACAGTAAGTACAGACACCACGACYAAGCACATCCTTTAACTTCTCTCAGGCGAGACTTGCCTCCCCGTAACGATGGGGGAGCCATCAATTCCATCAGATTTTTGTTGTAGATTTAGCGAGATGTGAGATCCTGCGTGGCCGCTCTGTCCTGCTGCTGCTCGCTGCTGCATTGCTGAGGTGCAGTTATTCCTCAGTTCTTCTCTTAGCTTCACACACTTGAAATGTGCTTGCTAACAAATGTGAGCAGTTAGGAGTTACTAATTTGGCCAGCCAAATTGTACCTGAATGAGTAAGAATTTGGTGGTTGTAGTTTGTGGTGTGACTTAAATACAGTGTTTGCCACAGACATGTATTTTAAAGCTGTGGCTAGGGGTTCTAGGACGATGTCAGCACTAGGAGCTTAGTAATGCTGGAAGAAAGTTTTCAAAGCRGGAACAAAGCCTGAAAGGAAGGGCTGTGACAGGGAGAGGTTTTTGGTCCCAGCAATGGTAAAGGGCTTGTGTGGCTTGAGACACTTAATTTTGAGAAATGCTGAGATGATATTCTGCCTGTGGGAACTGGCAGGCCCTGAGATATAGTATTTTAACGGTACTGAAAAATTAAACCATGTTATACATATGTAAATTTACATATCTCATTTCCTTTGTTYAAAATACTGAGAATTTCACAGCAAAACACAAGATAGCTTCTTAGCTATGTAGCTATAAAAGCTATCTCAGACTAGAGGAACTTTGTCATTTGAAATAAAAAGTCAGCTGTTCTGAAGTTGCTGTTTTACGAACAGCTTAAGTTCCTGTAATGTAGTTTGTGAGAGGAAGTAATTCAGCATGAATGTCATAAAAAGCTGTGCACGCACCCCTCCATTCCATAAAAATCACAGGGTTATTTTTAAAGGAAGTGGCTACAGTTTTTCCAAATGAATAAATATGAAGTTGACCTAAAGCTAAAAATGCCCAACCATGTTAAAAAGAGATTATTTGCAAGGAAAATGAACATGCTAGGAATGGCATTTGCTCCCAAGAACATTATTGTAGGAAACTATGCCTTGACGCTTATTTCCAGGCTAAAAGACTTTATAAATACCTTCTCTTACAGACACATGGAACAAGAGAGATTCTGCACTTTCATTATACTACGTGGCCTGACTTTGGGGTTCCAGAGTCACCTGCTTCATTCCTCAATTTCCTGTTCAAAGTGAGAGAGTCTGGCTCCCTCAGCCCTGAGCATGGACCTGTCGTTGTGCACTGCAGTGCAGGAATCGGGAGGTCGGGGACTTTTTGCTTGGTTGATACGTGTCTGTTGCTGGTAAGAACTGCTTATCCTGCGTGGTGGAGAAATGCTGTAGCTCTGTGGAGCTATTTGGGGGTGGTTTGTTGTAGGCTGACACGGAGCCACAGCGTTTTCTGTGGAGTCTTGTTGCAAGTTATTGTTTTACTCAGTTCTAGTTTGGCAGTTCAAGCAGGCGTATCCCCTTTCAAGCTGAGGCAGCCCTCTCTTACCASGTCATTCTGAGCATGTGGAGGAAAAGTCTCTAATAACAATGTCCTACAAAGAGAGACCTTGCTCTCATAGTTAGGAAAAAATCAGGTTTGATTTGGAATAAGTAATAGTGTGAATTATTCTGATACAGTGAAAAATCTAATGAGCTTCTTTTAAACCCATCAGCTTTCCCTGCAGGCTGGGGGATCCTGTCCTGATTCACAAACCTTCACTGTGCTGCTCTGTAGGAGCAGTTAATGCACAGAGCCATGTCTAGGTTAAAATGTCTCCTTTTATTTCAAAAAAAGAATCAAAAGGAAATAATGACAAGATCTTGGAGATCCCGTGGAGCAGTACCTATCTGTYTTCTTAGAAACTGAAGCATAGCTGATACCAGATTTTTATTAATTCATTAATTCTCTACTACAGAATGAGTAATTGTATTGGATTTCATGAGAGCCTAAAGCAGGTTKCAATTTTTTCTCTCTAGATGGACAAAAGAAAAGATCCTTCTTCAGTGGATGTTAAGCAGGTTCTTCTAGAAATGAGGAAGTACCGAATGGGCCTTATACAGACAGCAGACCAGCTTCGCTTCTCCTATTTAGCTGTTATTGAAGGGGCAAAATTCATTATGGGAGATGCTTCGGTGCAAGTGAGTATTTTTGATACTAGCCAGACTATTGCAGTAAGCTGCAACTCTCTCTTGACTCTAACAAACATTTTCTGGCATGGACATGATAGAAGGAACCTTTGAATTTTTTGTTTGTTTGAACATGAATGAAAGTTTATTATATGGGATTCTTAAATATAAGACATGCTTTACTATGTGATTTCTTCATAAAAGAACTTGTAGCCCTGYGGTGCATTAGCTGGCCCCTGTATAAGAGATGCTTCTCAGTGATCTCACCAAGCTGAACCCTGGCTTCCATCAGTTCGGCCTTCCCTTTTGGATAGCAGCAGTTTTCTAATATGCCACAATTTTAAGTATTGTGATTTAACACAATCACAGTCTCCTAAACAGAACCCTAACAACACAGGCTCAATTTTGTGCTATTTAAAGCTTCATATAGAAGCAGTTTAAAGTTTCTCAAATTTGGAGCTAATCTCTTCTGTACACTTCCAGGAGTGTGTTTATTTCTGTGTATTTTCTCTTTTCATTTTCAATGTATATGAACATTCACCCTAAAAATAAATTTGAAATTCAGATATAGAGCCTCTGCCAYGCTCAAGTTAGAAGTCACAGTAACTTACATGAAAGCAATGATTAAATTGAGGATGGTTTAAAGGAGTGTTTCCTCCCGTGAAGGAGCAGTGGAAGGAGCTCTCCAAGGAGGACCTGGAGCCGCCGCCGGAGCAGGCGCCGCCGCCGCCGCGGCCGCCCAAGCGCACCTCGGAGCTGCACAACGGCCGCATGCCCGAGCACGGCGGCCCCTTCCCCAGGCACCCGGCGGCCGAGGACGAGGGCGGCAGCTTGGAGAGCACCGCGGAGGAGGCAGCTCCCGGCCGGGCGCGCTGCCCCGCGCCGCCCGACACCCACAGGTACCGGGCTCTCCTTCCCATGTTACCTGTCCCAGCAAGAGGGCCACTTGCCTTGCRGCTCGGAGGCCTTGTAGGGAGCTTGTGCTTAAATGGCGTTCCGTACAAAAGGTCCCGAGCTGATCCTCGTGAGCTGGTGTAGCAGTCCGGAAAGCTGGATCTGGACATCCTTTTCATGCTCGTGTTCTTTGAACTGCTCGCACAAACTAGGGCCGTTTGTGGGATGCACTGGAGTAAAAGAAAAAGGAGATGGTTTAGTCTGGGTTTACGTACAGAACATGTTAAGTTACAGAGGAGTCTTTCAGAAGTTAGAGTGGAGTTAGTCGTGGAGCTGAAGGCTGGGCTCTCGATCACCCTTAAGAYGTGAAATGAATCCCAAGGTGCTGCTGGCCAAAGGAGAGGCAGGGGGTCGTGAGCAGGAAACTTCTCTGCCTGTCGTTGCAGCCTAACCCTGAACTGTGAGGACTGGTGAATGTGCAGAAGTGCTGTTGGGGAGCTTGGTGACACCAGAGCACTCGGGCCGGTGTCCTTGGCCGCCAGGTGTCACTGCTGCTGTGCAGGAGGGCTCAAAATGCGTCAAAACCAGCGCAGAAAACTCCGAAACGGGCTCGCAGCGCCCCTGGCCAGAGCAGTGACGGGAATGCTGTGGGGAGCCAGGAGAAATGAAAACAGAARGGGGAAAAACAAACAAATCCAGCAGAGATAATCAGGGAAAGGACAAGCTCAATGTCCCCCAGCAGGTGGTCTCCTAATAAGACCTCTTCAGCTTCCGGCAGGAATACTGGAATAAGAGTATTAATTAAACTTTAGTATTTTCCACAGAACTCGAGAGCCTTTTCARCAGATGCAGCTGACAAAATGCATGTATTTTATTTAGGCAGATCAATAAGAGCTGTAATTGGGTGGTTGGGCTCTGGAAATCAGAGATGAATTTTCAGCAGTCTTTCTGCAATCCCATCTCCTAGAGAGGTCATGACTGTGATCTGAACCTCTTACCTCTTTCTTCCCTCAGTGACAAAATAGTTCCAATATCACAGTATTTACGTGAGATACGAGATGACAAATAACACATTCTATACCTCATTAAAAGTATGAGTGTCAGGTTGGTGTCCCACATCTCATGAGCTTTATAAATCTATTTATTTTTCAGTGAATAATGATTTCCTGGAAATAATTTGCATAGTTCTGTCTAAACAAACCTGAAACGTGTCCCTCTGTAAATTGGGCAGGGGAAAGAAGCAGTGAGTAGACGAGCAGTCCGATGTTTAAAAAAAATGATGCGGAACAGCRAAGGACTGGAAGAGATGGAGGGGTGGGAAATAAAGGTTTTTTGGGGAGATTTTTCAACCTTCATGTTCTCCTGATCCAGGTGTAGGTTTGGTTGTGCTGGCTAGTGCCGTTTCAGTGGCTATAAAAGATGTAAGTTAACAACGAGAAGTGCCTGTGTTGTCGTGTGCTGCAGCCGCTCGTACGTGACTTGGAGCTTTGCTGGGCTGATGAGCGGGAGGGGCCCGTGGAGGCCGCGGGGAGAACCCAGTCCTGAGTGTTCATTGCTCTGTCCTTCAGCATTAGTCAAGACACTGAAATTCGGAGGAGAACTGTTGGGGAAAACCTGCACCCCTCGCCCCACAAAGAAGAGTCAATGAAGTCGGAAAGCGTGGAAGAGGACGATGAGAATGTGATGAGCACCTGGAAGCCCTTTCTAGTGAATATCTGCATGTTCACCTTCCTCACGGCGGGAGCCTATCTCTGCTATCGGGTGTGTTTTCATTGATGGACATGCCGGCAAGATGGAGCCTGCAGGAAACACCAACGATCTGATGGGTTTGTAATAAGCTTCTACGAAAGAAAGCTAATTGAGGCACGGGAGCCTTGTCTCAGTGGAAATAGATGTTAGGTTGAAACGCTGGAACTTTGGTTAGGGCTTAAAGAGAGAATTGATGCACTAGGGTTTAATCTAGCCCTGTGGTCCCAAGAACATAATATTCTAATCTCAGGGCCTTAAAATATTCAGGAGTAAGCAGAAAAAATGCCAAATAGTCTTGTTTTTCTTTTGTTATTTTTTCTTTTGATTTTTTTTAAACTAAATAATAGAATTACAACACATTGTTGTTTTTAGCCTTTTTTAAAAAAGCCAGTTCTTTTTCTTTTGTGTTTCAGAAAACTAGGCACAAGTGAAACTTGCTTGTACTCTCCAAGTGTTGTAACCAAATACATGACTTATACTGATGAGTTCCCAAAAAAAAAAAAAAAGAGAACCCCATGTATCTGAAGAATGTAAACATTGTGGAAGGGGAGGGCTTTTTTTTTTTTTTTTTTTTTTTTTTTTTTTTTTTTTTTTTGCTTCATCTGTTAAAGACTGAGTTGTGGGCAGTGCCTGTGGTATTGATATATTTAATCTTGGCATAACTGTTCTTAAAGAGCTTATTGTTTTGTATGTGTTTATAGAAACAGGCTTCTGCATTTGCTCAGGGTATCCCAACAGGTCACGCTTCTTTTTATTTTTTTTTTTTTCTTTTTAATGTATCTCCTCATTGACTTTTGTTGCACTCTACTTGCACATATGCCTATTTACATTGTACCATCCTCTGTAAAGCTGTTTTTACCTTTGTGTCCTGGGTTAGGAGAGGGGTGAGGGAAGGGGGGGAATGGGAAGGGCAATTTGACCAAACCAAGCCGTCCACCAGCATTTTACAGCTTTCAGCTGGCATTTAGAAGGACCAGTTCTTAAACCTCATCATTTGGAATGTAAAATGTAGTTTCACTCTAAATCTGCTTTCCGCAAACTAGCAGCGTTTCCGCAAGGGACGGAGCAATGACGTACGGGGAGCGTCGCGCGTGGCCGGGAAAGCCCTTCAGGAGAGGCAGAGCAATTGATGCCGTGGCAGCTTCCTTAACATGCAAACAGCTGAGCAGAAGATGCGCTGGTGTCCRACTGGAACAGCCCTCTGTGCCGCCCTTGTGCCGTGCGCGTGTTGGAGCCAAGCTTCCCAACGGCGGCTGCGCTTGAGCACTGGCYGCCTGCGGGCACCGGGGCTGGCGCCGCCGCCGCTGGAGAGCAGGGAGCCAAGGGAAGGAGCTGGGAAGAAGGGACCTGGAGGGAAGGCAGGGAGGGAGCCAGGAGGAAGGGAGCAAAGGGAAAGAGGGGAAGGGAATGGGGGGAAAGGAGCTGGGGAGAAGGGAACTGAGGGAAGGGGAGYCAGGAGGAGGGGAGGGTTCTGCTCCGTAGCGGCCGGCATCTGGTGCTGGCTTCGAGGCCCGGTGGGCAGGCCCAGGGCTCCGCTCGTGGCAAGAGCCTGGGAACAGGACGGGGCTGCGGGGCTGTCGGCACTGAGCCGCCCTGGTCAGTGCTGGTCCTCACTGGCACCAAATCATGAGGCAGTAACAGCAAAGATCTTTCCTTGTGTCGTGGGGAGAGGAGCAAACCCACTACTGAAAGTTGGAGTCACTGCAACTCAACCCTGACAASTGGTTTGCAACAGTGTTAGTTCTTTTTGTTTGATCAAGACCTTTTAGGTTTATAGCACTTAAGCACCATTCTCAGTACAAACAGCATTATGGAGTATCCAGCTCGTGTAAGGCTTTCCACTCCATATTTATTTTCACAAAGCTGTCTCTGGGTGTTGCTCTTTTCCTTTGATGGCTGGGATGGTGACTAGGGGGTAGGAGTTACTTCTGTTCTGTGTTTTATTAAGCTTGCATCAAGGGCTTCTCAAAAGTACAATAATAACTAATCCTCAGGTAGTACTGGGACTTAATACTTTACCTGTGAGACTGTTGGTCAGACCAGTACTTGAAAGGAGGAATGTTGTAATCAGTTGATATTTAGTAATATTATTGGAAACGTGAAAAATGAGTATAGAAAAATGGTAATATATAATGGCTCATCTGTGTATTTAAGATACAGTATGTGATTGCTTTGTCCCCACTATTCTCTCAATCATCTGGTAGGATATTGTTCTAAGGCAACATCTATACTCCCCCTTTGTATTAAGATGCATGTAAAGTCTTCTAGCATCCTGATTAAATACCMCATGCTTGAAAGATGAAAGAACTTACATTCTGCTTACTGATGTGCCCAAAGTGTATTTGCATGAACCGATGGTTAGGTGGCTGTGGTTTTGCTGCAAGTAGCTCCGTTCAGCGACGGCCGATTCGGTGTGAGCCGGTGAYGCGCCCGCCCGTCGCGGGGCCTGCCCTGTGCTCGAGTTGGTGCGCGGCGGCTGTAGCGCGGCGCGGGGCCGGCCTCGGTGCAGAACAGACATTCCAAGGCGCTGGCCAAGCCCTATCCACACCTCGCCCTCCGCCAGGGCTGGCAGCGACCCGCCGGCCCTGCTGCCTCCCGAGCTGCATGCGAGGAGAGCGGGCAGCCCCTTCTGCAAGAGCAGGGACACAGGCTCCCCGAAGGGTGGCCCATTTCCAAAAAAAACTCCCAAAATTATTTATATATATATAATTGTATATATATATATCCACACGCACACATTATAAAAAATAAAAATACTTCCTCTGTTGTTTGCAAGGGGGAATGCTTTCAGTTTTAGGCTTGACAGGAGAGCAAAGCATTCTCCCTTTGAATCCAGCACCATCCACTTGTATTGTGCTTACAAGTTATTTAAAAAAAAAAAAAAAAAAACTACACAAAGCTTCAATTATCTCCCTTTCTGCCATTGGACTTTGCTACTTCTTAAATCTGTTACAAACCCAGGAGAATTCATAGTGTCCTGGGAGAGACAGCAGACTACCCCGTACGCCCCGTGAGGTGTGTATAAGGCTTACAGTACTGAACTGTAAACGTTTTTGTTTTGATGTCCTGTATATGTATGTAGTAGTTTGGGTGTGTATATACAGTAGCGTTTCAAAGTGGGTGTATTGGTTAACCTATTCTTGGAAAATGGACAAATATCCATGTTAAACTTGTTAGAAAGTTAGTGAGCTGCTCTGCTATATGCCTTAAGCAAATATTTACTCATCAGGTCTTTCTTTTTTACAGATTGCCATAGAATAAACTTTTTTAAAAAAATAAAAAACAAAAAAGCTAAATGTTTTGGTATAATACATTTTCAGGTATCTTGTCTTTTGTGTAAGCCACTGCAAAGACCTCACAGGTTATAGTAAGATTGTACAGTTTTTCAATTTCCCATACAACTTTTCAGTTCTCATTTTAGTTGTAACAATAAAATTCTTTTTTTTAAAGAACGTACCTATGAGTCTTTCCACTTCTTGTCTTCTCAGAATGCGAAACACTGGCTCCTGATTTGGATCACTTGCAAATCTGGACTAACACAACTAAAGTTTTTACTGGAAAATGTTTTAAATGAGAWCATCTTTGTAGGTCAGCTCTCCACTAGAAGAACACCAGTGAGGTGAGTGTCCTGCTGCCTGCCACCCGCCTGGCGTGGGAGTTAGTGTAGAGCCCAAGCACAGGGACTTGGACCCAAGTGCTTTTTAAAAGTGTTTGGTCCCCTAACAKCAGCTCTGGTGGGTAGGAAAGTGCCACAGCGTCCTGTAACCCGCCTGACTGTACTTAGGGAGATGCAGCTGTCACATCCCCACCTTAGATCAAGGTATTCACCTCATTTATGTTTTTTAAAGAACGTTACAAATGGAGAAGAGCTGCGTGGAAAGAATTTCCATTAGTTTCCTGAAGCAGCATGAAGGCAGCTCAGGTAGATTTCCATGTCCTGCCCCTGGGCCCCTCCCAGCACCTACCTTAGACCGTAGCATGAAAAAGGGGACAAGCTGCCCCTGTCACATGCACTTCCCAGCTCTGTCCCCCAAGGACATAAACAAGAAGCCGGGAATTCCCTAAAGCAGAAGCAGCAGCGTTAAAGCGCGGACAGGAACTTGTCTCAAATATTTTATTACAGGTATAGAAAACAGTATGAAATCCCACAAATAAATACTGAATAGAAAAGTACTATTTATATAATATATATACACACAAGTCAAATCTTTCAAGTATTTTACCTGAAGTCAGACTTCTCTTTGTGGCCACCCTTTGCTACCGGCAACACGTACTGAGTAAGGAGTGTGACCCGCGGCATGTGACAATGAGAAATCCCGGCTAATGACTACATGGATAAAATATACATTAAAAAGGCAAAAACTTACACAGGTCTGGCCCCATGCCAGTCAGATCTATACACGGCAGATACAGCTGAGGAAAAATACAAAGCTTCCTGTTGCAAACTGCTCAGGCTGCACTCTGCTTTGCCCTAACCAGTCCTTGCCTGAAACTTGCCCAAGTTGTGATGTTTACAAACAAGAGGAGCTGCTGAAGTAACAGACCTTCCTTCTGAAAATAAATTGTACAGAAAAGGTAGGTGCCACTCGCCAGATCCTGATGGATGTGGCTGCTGACAGCAGTGGCTGCTGGGCTGCAAGCAGAACTGACTGATCCCAGCATGGAAGCAGCCAGGGCTCGCTCACGTCCGCAGCGCCTCTGCCACCCAACGAATTCTCAGTCACTCACGTGATACAATGAACTGTTTCTGGAACCAAAGTCTCTTAAGATTTCTGCACTAACTGAAACCAGCTTTCACTGCATTTAAAGAGCGATTACAAATCCTTACAAGCATTTTTGGGGCTCATTATGCATTACGTAAGCGTTGTGCATTTTGGCATCTGGCAGTAACATCCAACATTTGAGTTCACTAGACAAGTTTCTAGATGAACTGTTRTGCTCTGGAAGCTGGAGAATTATCGTTTCATTCCTTTCTGAGACATGACAAATTAATAAAATCCTTCGGAAGAAGGATCAGATTTGACTTACAGCTTGAGCAGGAGAAGACATTTCCAATGATTTAACTCAAGTGACAACCTGGTTCTGTATTCCAGGAGATCTTGTGTTCTTCCAGCACTTGAGATTTCACCAGTGCTGACAGAGAAAAAGACYGAGATTCCACCTTACTTAGTCTAGGTTTCACACTGCCCATTCTGGAAAGCTGCACTCTGTAAATGCAGAGTGCATATACAGAGTGTAAGCAAACCACACGTGTAAACAACAAACTAAGATCTTCAGGTACCAACAGCTGGCAGCCTTGGAGACAATGTGATTTAACTCCTCATATTCCACTACTAAAACACTGTGATTTCAATTTCAGCCTCTTGATGTACAGTGTCTCTTAATTCACAGCAAATCCTGTCCATCTTCTCAAAGGCCTGGCGGCCCTTTTCACCTGCAGAGAAAGAGAAACACACCCTGTGCTTAGGCAAGGACCTRCTGGAAACAGCTTGAGAAGGTAACAGTTTAGAAGTGCTCTTGACTAATGATCTGGTGTGTCACCTTTGGAAAACTTGTTTTGTCACATACCTTAATCAGTATTTTTTGAAGTCTAGATATACCGAACTAAGCCTGAATCTGGGTGTTCAGGAGGAACAGAATAGAGCAGTTATCTGTTATCCTGTCTAGGTGCTATGTGTTTAAGAAAGCTACAATAGTCCAGGTATTTCCCCTTTCCCTTTATTACATGATGGCAGGGAGATTAGCTTAGAACACTGCCATCTGGTTAGCAGCTCAACAACACGTAAATGTGCTGAATTCAGTGGAAGTAACAGGTACCAAATCAGTACAAGACCTTGCTGGATCTCTACTCAGGTATTCACAGTGGAGCAGTTTGGAGGAGAACAGCACCATCAGAGTTACAAGTAACTGGTGAGTTTTAGGTGGCTGCTGCTAAGATTACCAGGAAGAGATAAGTCTGTTGGTTCTACATTGCATAAAAGATCTTTCAATGCRTTTCCGCTTCTCTAGTAGAGCTAGAACTGACTTTACTGTGGTTGGCCATGTTCAAATGTCATTTTACCAAAATCTGAAAATTGCTGATGCAGGTAATGAAGTACCCCAGCAGCGCTGTCAGCACTTCTGTACCTTCTGTCCCTCCTTTAAATTCTTCAGTAGTTCTTACAGCACTTCATCCTCCAGACATCCCCTCGTCTGGGTCTACATCCTTCAAAGGGAGCCTTTGCTTATTTTTTGTGGTAAAGTTTATCTTAAAGGTATGAAATAGTCACTACTGAAGCGTTTCTGAAGTCTTAGATGATATTAGGCTGAACAACACATAGGTAGAACTCCAGGCCTCTTTTGTTTCTGCAATATTAYGTATGACTCTGTGTGTCTTACATAATGACAGGTGACGTGCGTGCTGTACAAAACACTTACCAAATGACAGTGTTGTTTCCCTGGCTGCATTTCGAACTTCTTCTACTTCAGATTGGCACAGATGGGCAACCTCCTCAATGCTTTCTATGCCCTGTTCAAGAAGAGAAAAACAGCAAAGGTAGCTCTTTAAAAAGCATTTGATTAATATTTTCAGCAAAGTGAATAGATGCCAATTCAACCCAGCATCTCCAATTACAGTTGATTTTTTTTTTTTTTTGAGCTTAAGCTTCTCTCCGGCACTTTCTCTCCTGTTTCAGGGCATGAAAAAGGGCCCAGGTCACTGCCCAGTTCTAGGGCCCAGGTTTTGCAAGGGCAGTGACTGCTCTGCAAATCCCACCTTATCTGAGCGTGAGACTCGGTGGCCTTGGGGGGCCCGTCTTGTGACTGCCTGCTTGTAGAAGCTGCACTGAAATAACCTCTTGGGTGTAAACAAATCTATTACAGATTTGTAGGCTTTAAATCCACTCTGACAGTTTCTTACAGAATCAGTGCAAATATTCTTTGTATTTGTGACTATAATCAGCTACTGTTAAAATAAGATTAATTGATTTATCTTTAGATTTTCTGCTTCTAAATGGTGGATGTCCTTTGCCAGTAACAACAGTGTAGAAGTCAGAAAGGTTCTTTTCTAACCTTGTCCTCTGCCTGCTGTATCACAGCTAAGATTGCTGACACTGAGACTGAGCTGCCTGGGCCTGCTGCCTTTTCAATAACAGCAGTAATAGTCCAGAACTCTGGAAGCCCCCAAAAAATCATTAATTCCAAATACCAGAAAATTGGAAAAAATAATTTCAACAGCTTAAAATACACTCTTGCATCCATCAGTTTTGGACAGATGCACACAGTAAAAAGCAAGAATAAGTTTAAATGCTTACTCTGAGGTTTTTGAGGGCCAAACACGCAGCTTGCTGAAGCCTTGCATCACAGTCAGCTAAAACACCAGTGTAAAAGAGCAGAGCCTTTAAGGGAAGGGAGGGGAGAGCGGGAGAAAAAAACAGTGTGTTAAAGCTCAAGTGCAATCAATCAAATTCAGATCGCCAACATCAGCCCATTTTTACCTATCAGCACCATTTTATTTGAGACTGAATTAAGAACCTAGATGAATCTCTTCAGCACTCCTAGGCTTTGGGTCCTAGTTAACAGATTAATGAAGAGCATAGAGGACAGAAGTGCCGTTCTAGGAGGGAATGAGCTGCACGTATCACGGCGAGTGGGGAGGAAGAGCGCTACCTTTTCCCGTAAGCTCCTGTTGGCTGCGAGCCGGCAGAGGCAGGACGTGGCCGCCTTGCTCACGCGGTGGTTGTCGTCCAGCTGGAGCAGCCCGAGGAGCCGCAGGGTGCGCGGCAGCGGCTGCAGCCTGTTCAGCCGCTTCCCCTTCAGCTTCTTCAGAGTCCGCAGGCGCCCCGGGCACTGCAGCTCCTCCATCAGCATCACTGCAAGCAAAAGGACTCGGCTCCACTGCCCTGCATAGGCAGGTGCTGCTAAGGGGAGACGAACTGCCCTCCGGTCCTGCCTCCCTCGGCCTCCTGTAGTTATCCACACGGATAACCAGCAAGGCTGGCAAGGCAGGAAGCAAATCAGGACAGCTGCCCCCTTGGCCATCCTGTCTTCTTTCCTGTTCATTGTTTCATTTCCTGCTGTGCTGGGACAGCAAATGCAGCAAGGACCGTATTGCACAACCAGGGCAATTTGACTAGTTCTAAAACAAGGAAGAAAGAATCAACTAGTCCTAAAATAAGGAAAAAAGAATCAAAGTATTTCTTTGAACATCTCACTATATTGGTCAAGAAGAAACACATCTTCTCAAAAATAAGAAATCAGGTACTGAGCTGACAATTGGAATTTGAAGAATATTCACTGACCAGTAACACACAAGTTCTCATTCCCCTGTAAGTCAACTGTGTCAAAGTAAGTCCTGATATTGGCTGTACCTTCAGTC
>NW_020455532.1:5740799-5791139 GCF_003342845.1 Nothoprocta perdicaria
GAAACAAACTAAATGTTAGAGTCCCTGCATATGCTGGGCTGAGTTTTAACAAGACACTAGCTGCCTCTCAGCAAATGTGTACTAGTGACCTGGAATTTAACAGTTATCTGTGTCCCACTACAGCTGCTAAAGCCAAATAAAGCTGCACACCATTTACACAGTAGATTGTTGCCAACTGAATTTCTGCTTTAACTTCAGCATATGACCATTTCGTGGCGCTTGACATACACCCCTCCTTCACCCTCGTTTCATTTTTACGTAGTTAGAAGGGGGAACCAGGTCTGTCTTTCCTGTTCTGATTAAAAGTTGCATGGACGTTAGGGGAATTAAAATGGTAACAAAATGGCCAATACTCTGGTGGGCTGAAAGTATTTCTTGAGCAGCAGCCAAGTGCTGGCCTTTTCAGTCCACGTGAAGGAGCCAGGTACCTGCCATTACCTTCTTTAGCAAGTTTCCCTAAGTGTTTCTCCAGGCTGGTAATGTGGTGCTTCTCCAGGTAGTTACAGAACTGGAATAAAGTCACTGGTTCTGTTTGGAGGTACGGAGAGGGCAGCAACCCATCGCAGGTGACAATCTGCTCCAGCAAACTCTGCAACACTGGGGGTAACACAAAAACAACAGGAAARAAAAAAGAAAGAGTGGTTAACTACAAGACGCCTTAAAACAAGTACACAAGAGTTTTAGTTTATTTTTAAACTATGCAAAGAAATCATTCAGCCTTGCAGGATGATAATCCAAAGTGGTCCTAGGTTCAAGGAATGGACTGGTACCTGCTTCTAATTGCCCGGGATATCTTTCCTTCACTTTGAGCGTCAGCAAGTACTTCAGGGCATGACGGAACCTCTCTACTGAAGCACACAGGACGCTGCCAGGCTCTGCAATGTCACTCCAGATTTTCAGAAAATGCTTTTTCTTTTTAGTCTTCTGAATTACTGAAAATAAACAAAAAATGTCCTATGAAGTCAGTGAGACTAAGTGCATTTTGAAATTTATAGGAGAAACTAGGTGCCAGAGCGCCTATCTGGAGCTGTGTCAGCACAGTTTGCATTTGCAGTATGGAGCTGACTTGGTTCAAAGCTGRAGGGTCCTGCCAGTAGTTGAGCATCTTGCAAGCACCCATTTCAGCAAGCTGAAGCYGAGTCCTCAACTGTCAGTAACGACACCCGAGCAAGATGCCTGGCAGACGACGTGGCCCCCCAATTCATGATTCGTTTCTCCCCCAGCATCTGAGTGAAGAGGCACTTTCCTGTTCACTTTAGCTGTTCCCACTTCTACCAGTGAGATGTGTCACTGTGGAGCATTTGGAGATCTTGTTTATGTAGCCTCAGGAGAGCAGAAGTGAGTCCCAGTGAACAGGCTGAGGAATGTCTCYTTCTGAAGGACCTTTGAAGAACACTTGGAGTACGCTCTGTGGTTAAACCCTGTCATTTCTTGCTCTTACCTGTAYAGATATTAAACTTGTATTCTGCATTTCAGACTCGTACACTTTCCTCCTCATATTACCCCAAAGAATCTTCCTTGCCTTAGGAGACAATTTATTCTCAGGTCTTTCAGCATACAAGTTGTGTCAGCAAGAGCTTCCTACTAGAATCTGCATTCCTRCCAGTCTCTGTTACCGAGATGAGAACAAATAACTCCACGTCTTTGGTAGCACCTTTATGCTTTTTGTGATCTCCAACAATCAATGCAACAAGGTAGCAGGGAAAGGGCCGAGATGGGAGAATGCACATGCCAGCTCTTCGTGCAAAGGTGTACAGAGGCTGGGCTCTTGGCTCACGTAGAAGAATAAATGTAGAAGAGGATTTAAGGATCTAAGACACCCTGCTCCAGCTATTTTTTTCTTTGAGCAAAACTTCAAACCTTTTCTTTCTTTGAAGTGTTAAAAAAAAAATACATACAAATTACAATATATATTAGCCTTGGGTTTTTTTTCCAGCAGCTTACAGTTTTTCTGCAAGATCTATGTTAATAACATGAGTATCCACAAGGCGTTCAGAATGAAACCTCGATGTGTAGCAGTGTTGTCTGGCCCTCCCACCCCTCGGCACCCCTTGGCATGATGCAGTTACTCACTCTCTTCCACAGACCCCTCCGAGACTTCCCCCAGGACTTGTGTCTGCTGTGACACTTCTTCCAAAAGCTTCTCCCGGACAATCTGGGCTACGCTGGGCGACCTCAGCTTCTGAAACACAACATGATCTTCTCAGTAGCTGAAACAAAGGCAGTTACCAAGCTCAAGATGACAAAGGCTGCACAATTTCTTAGAATCTAACTTCTAGAATCAGTGGGAAAAGACCAGGTTCTCTCAAAAAGTTCCTTTCCCATCACATCACRGACCAATCACTCCCGAACACAAAGCAGCTCAGCGCAACAGGATGAGCAGGACTCATCCGTGTGCACTGTGGGTTCCTCTTTCTAGTGGCAGCAGTTTTTCACAGCAAGTGGAGTTCATCACCTGCTAYCTATAACTCAACCCAAATCTGTCCTACTTCATCTGCAGCCTGCTCAGCATTCCCTTGGGCACAGAGTTTTTATCTCCTGCTTCTCCTAAACCGAGAGGCCAAARGGAGCAGAGAGCCTTTTCTCCAGTGTTGGCACGATGGCTTGTGGGCAGGGTGCCACAGCACACTGCTGGGACCTAACGTCTGTTCCGAGTCTCTCAGCTTTTGTAGGAGAGCCGGCTACAACTTCATGCTTGTTCAGAATTATAATCATCAGTCCACAATACGAGTACACAGGCTACTCCTTACTTGCAGAAGGGATTTGCACAGCTTTAGATGGGTTATCAGAAGTGCGTCTAGGCTGTCATCACCAGTGGTCACATCTCTTGCTTCTGTCTTAATGTCACTGCTGAGGGAGTGCAACGTGTTGTCATTGTATGTGCTGTATAAAGCAGAAGGGAAATAAAAAGAACTGAAGTGTTGCCCCAGCACAGTGATGTAGGAAAATCTCATGAAAACTGAGAGAGATTTTATGTAAAATTCCTAGGTACRTTTAGCCTCTAAAATCTGACATTTTTACTAAATTAGTATGAATTCATGCACTCTCACTGGTAGCCTTCAACCAGGCTGCAAAGGTACAAACAGATGGCACTTAGCACATAGCTGGCGCTATTAAGATGGCTCTTAACAGCATTTTTGATTGCATTTATAACACTTTCTTAAAACATCATCAGTACCAGTGTTTCTGGGGTGAACCTCCCTACCCTTTGCATCGTCCCGCTTAATGAAGGGCTGCAGATACATACCTGATGCTGGCTGTTCTTACACTTCCAAATAATGACAGTTCATCTGCACTGCAGTCAGTATTCAGAAAGTCAAAACTTTCCAGCACTGTCTCCACCATTAAACTTTCCATAGATGAATGTTTGTGAGCAAGTGTCTTGAGCTGTTTTTAGAAAGGAGGGAAACTATTATTATTTATGGATAAAGTCATAAAAAAAATAATAAAGTATCTATCTGCTCATCATGTCATTAAAAATGACACCTCATACAGGGGCTCTGACATACAGTCCAGATCCTGCTTACCTGGACTGCTTCCCCCTCTGACCAGAGGCAGCTTTTCGGCTTTTCCTCCCCACGGACCCACACACAGTGTCTCGAGCTGCCCCAAGCGGTGCTCTGCACCTTGTGCTGCTGCGGAGCTGCTGTAGGGGCTGCTCCTGTGAGCAGGGCCTGACCCCTGGTGGCCACACTGGCTTTTGAGGGACATGACACTGAGGCATCTGATGTCAAATCTTGTGGTCATGAAACTCAGGGTTATGAAATTTTTATAACTCTAAGGAGCAGCAGTGCAAACTACACCATCTCTCAAGAGTAAAATGCTACCATACCTTTAATTTATCCCTCATAGACAACACCTGGTATTCCAATTTCTCCAGTTGAGCTTGCCTCATATCCCAGAATTTCAGCAAATTTAATACTTCTTGGAGAGTCTTATCGATTGACTTGGCACATCCATCTACTTTTAGGTCATTTTCAGCATTCAGGCTTCTCTGGCTGACATTTTCTTGCTCTGTCAAACAATGATTTCTGGTCTGGCTGACAGAATCTCTACTGTCTTTGCCACGAATCACAAAGCTAGAAGGGGTATTTGGAAATCCATCTACACAGGGAGTCTTCTTCAGTATATCTAGAGTCGTGTGATTTGGAAGAGGACGCTGTCGTTCTTCTGCACTGGTCTCCTGAATAATTACCAAGGGCAACGTCCTGCGGCCGAGGGCTGGAGTCGTGTTCCTGGATTCTGTCCCCTTCTGATCCTCCGAGCTGAGCGAGTCCACCTCGCTTGTCCCCGCGGTGCTGGGACCTTTGCTCCTCGGCTGCCCACCAAAGTCGCAGGCAGCCAGGTAGCTCAGGATACTGGGAGGCTGGCCTTCCTCTCTGACATCTCCTTCATTGTGGCGCTGGTGCAAAGCAGACTGCAGCAAACAGAGTCAGAAGTGAGCACACATGTGACTGACAAGCACGAGATACCACCAAAGATAGACAACCATCGTTTCCTGTTCTTCCAGCACACCCAGACACCCAGTCCTCAGGTCTGTGCATTACATTTTGTTTTCCTCATACTCACCAGGTAATATTTCTCTCTGAAGCTGGGAGTATTTGGTGGGGTCCAGTTGTATAAAGAGCTTTTCCTGCTACCCACAGAAAACTTGGCAGTGGTTCCAGGTGACAAAAACAGGTTGTCTGTGTCAAAGGGGCTGCAGCAGGAGACACAAAGGCCTAAGTGTTAGTAAGACCAGAAAGCACAGAGATGTTTAGCAACAGCTGCTAGGATTTGAATTGTGAAATTTGGTAAACATTTAGACATTTGGAGGGAACAAAAAGAGAAACYGCCTTTCTGACCAATTTCCTTGAATTCATCAGCAGAGAAAGAGGTAGACAAAAAGCTCATGTATTTCACACGGAGTTAGTTCTCCACACCCCTGGGACAGGGACCTGTGCCACCACCTCTAGCAGATGACTCCAGCAGGCTGGGGGCCTGCGAGGAGCTCTCTGTTCTGCAGTGCCCTGCTCAGGTACCAATTCTGGCAAGCACGACACAGGCTGCTTGGTTACAGCCACTATTTCAGCTAGGAAGGAGATATAAAACATGCAATAAAGGAAAATGGTGATTAATTTCCCCCTTAATAAGCACACACCACCTGGAAAAACCTCTATAAACCTTGTTAATCCTGCAAATATTTTTCAGTAACTGCTTTGGTTGGCAGAGGGACCTTRTATAGTGGTACGTGGCTCATGATGTGTTTCATTCAGTCATGGAGGAGGCCACAATTCCGGCCCCAAGGACACTGGCTCTGCTCTTAGAGACGCTGACAAGCCCCATTCCAAAGGCTTCCCAATCCCCTAGCACATCACAGCCCTTCCCTTCCCAACTCCTTTGCAACCTGAAGAGATTTGGGTGAACTTGCTCTAGAAATGCACCTCAGAAGAGGGAGAAGAGCAAGGTTCTCCACTGCTTTTGTTCCCTACTGATTATGACTTTTGGTGCCAAAGGAAAGTTTATTTTTACAGTTAAGTACTGACATTTTTAGAGTAAAAAAAAAAGCAGTAACTGGTTAGAGCAAATCAGTAACCTCCTTGGTATCAATATAAATATAAATAAAATGACCAGACAGTAGTACGAGGTCAACTGCATTTAGCTGTAACAAGGAACCACCAGGAGGTCTGAAAGCCAAGCGATAACAAGGACTAATTGGTTACACAGAAATGAATGTTTGCTCTTGAGCAAAAGCAGAGCTCTGCTTCTCCGTCCCCTTTGCTGCCGGGCGCAGAGCAGCTCCCTGCAGTGGATCCCGCGCCACCATCATCCTCATCACAAAGGTAGCGCTCTGTGAACTTGCCCAGCACAGGTTAATTGGCATAATTAACCAGTGTCACCCAGCTGGGGCTCCTCAAACAGGCCAGTTCCACACAGCCACACTAACAACCATCTGCGTTGTCTCACTGTGCAGAAAATAAATGCAGTTTCTGACARTAAGAGCCTTTAACCGAAGCCTGCAATGTTTACTGATGAAAGCAAATTACTTCCATGCGTAGTGTTTCTTAGGAAGAGGTCCATTCCTGGGATCCATTCCAAGCCAAATCCCTCCTGCCCCTACTACAGCTCCTGGACTCCTGCAGCCAGGCTGGCTCYTGCGCCCGCGCCGGCCCCGCGGGGCGGGAAGGGAGCAGAGAGGGGAGAGGAAGGCGAAAGGACCCATGAAGCACGAGGACCACTCCAAGGGCTCCGTCATTTCTCGTCTGCCAGCTCCCTCAGCACAATCTGTCTGTGCTGGGACAGATCTAAGGGGCTCCCAGCAGCTTGACATTGCCAGAGGCTGGCAGGAGGTCTCAGGGGAAAAACATTGGAAATATGTTGAATAAAGAAGGTCTTCCCCAGAGGTATACTCAAACTTCAGGCAATYTGCAGCTTACATCTGCCAGGCATCCATCCCCTCAGGCAGACCGGTCACCAAGAACCTCATCTTTTCTTAGTTCATCTAGTCACAACTGGAGCTCCAAGAGCCCCAACTTTGAATTATTCAACTTTGAATTACGGAACAAGAACTTTCATTGGGGAGGGAGCCTTGATGGTGCTGACAGAACCAGTGAATAATCACTCCCTGGTTGTCTCAACGAACAATTCAACCTTACTGCATTTCCCAGACTGAAAACTTCTGTTTAGTTCCTTCTTGCAACAAAAGTGTCACCACACCTTTGATCATCTGTGTTGCTCTTCTATCCCCATTCTATTTCTGCATTGTCAAACACATTTTGCTCCTTAGTTATGGCTGCTTACAACATTGGCATTAAGTRCCCAACTCTGCGGTACCATCATTTACAGGCCAATGTTAATGCCGTGTACGACACCCCTTTAGCTAAGGGAAATTACCATCCCTGCAGCATTCACATACCCAGTGTAATCCTGAAGACATTTCTGCCCAATCTGAGATGCCCCAGCCTTGCTGGTGCTGAGCTGAAACCACCAGCCAGCGCAGGGCTGAAATTCTTGAGATTTCTCCATTTTCCCACATGCCTACAAACCAGAGACACCTTCTGCTTTATGTCCCCAGAAAGACACACGTAGCCAGGCAGAACGTTCAAGCCCTAGACTCAATCCTTTCTTCAGCCCCAGAGAATCTGAATTTCCTTGCTACAATCAAGACAGTGCCCTAATCATTTCTCTCCTATCCAGTCATTACCTACATCCYACAGAGACTGGAGGGCTCTTGATGAAGGGGACTTGTTCCCCTTCCAGGCTCCCATTAACACAAAAAATTCTGCCCAGCTGGATGAGACTCACAGTTATTACCAATCATGAGATCTCTCTTTTCCCTATTGAACACAGGTGAAAACACCTAGGCAAATTTAACAGGATGATCATTATTTGTCTTTTGCTATTCATTAGAGCAATACAACCACAAATTTGAAGGTTAGCACAGCTTGTTATAGGACTCAGCTATTACAGCACTCCCCAAAAAGCACAGAAATACTTTGCTGGGCCACTTCCTAAAGACACTTTATAAGCAGCCATCTTTTCAGACACAATTTTGTTTAGAAAAGCAAGGCTTTTAGAGGAACGTATCAAAGAAGCAGGGTTTTATTGTGATTAGTGTGATTGCAGGAGGTTTGTTTCCCTTCTCCTCCACCCAGCCCTGCGAGCCAGGCCAGCACACGTGTGCCCGGGGGGGAGGCTCCCGCAGAGCCCTCGCTGGACGGGGCGCCCGGATCCCCGCCTCACGTCTTCCAAAAAGGCTCCAGACTCTCGCTTTGTTCTTCATACAAGAGACACAGACCTCAGACTGCTGTTTAGGTTGGCCCCAAACCCAAAGCCTTCTGCCAGCRTAGCCTGCAAAGCAATTAGACAGCAGGCCCAAGCTCATTCGCGCTACTCATGACGCAGTCTATAAGGAGGAGAAGGAACTTTTATTAGAGCCCAGCAGACTAGTACCCTAGTTAAAGAAAATATACATTTAGAAGTGGAAGAATGATCTACACTTGGATCTCTAACAGAGCGGATTTAGTGTGGAAGTTTGCCTCTGAGGAAGGGTTGGGTGTAGCAGCTGGATCTGTTTAGCTATTCTTAATTCAAAAGAAAAAGCAGCTGTTATTTTCAGTGTTCTATCTTTTAAAATAGAAACCCCGAGTTATCACCGTGCAAATACTCTTTCCTCTAARCAACTTCAGCAAAGAGGCTGTCAAAGAGAAGGAATCTGCCAGTTCTGTGCAGAAGTGCTCCGGAGAAGCCACTTGCTGAGACACCAGTGCATTTCACAAAACTTTAGTGCAGCAAAGACACATGGCTGGAACGTCCATGTGGGGATTAAATCCCAAAGAAAGTGCTAACTCTTCTCCCAGCTCAGAAAGCTGGATGAGGGTTGTCCCAATCAAAAACTGCAGTCTAGGCCATAAGCTACATTACTAATCAAGTGATAATGTAATTTACATAATATATTTCTAAAAGAGTATTTAGTCACAAAAGCTACTTGCTTTGGSGAGATTCAGGTTCTTAGTTGAGTAACGATGCAACATCCCAGAACAAGAAGGCATTTCCTTGTCTAGCCCTTCTGTTAAAAGGGCTTTCACACACATGAATTCATAAATTTATTGACAGGGCAAGGCAAGCAAGCAGAAAGCAGATCAAGCAAAAATAAATATGAAGAGAGACCATCTGTTAGAGAGCATTGGTGTGTTAGCAAGAAGAATTTAGAAACAATTCCTTCCAAACTCCACCATGAATGAGCCCCTCCTCAGCACAGCACTTCCTAGATTAGGGCATAAATGGATTTTATACCTAGCTCAAWAAAGAAGATGTTTCCTTTGCTGGGCAAGAGTAGCTTCTTCAGATGTTAGACTTGAATTAACAACAGAAAAAGTAAAGAGGTCCCCTATGGGAAACACACCTCTGCAAACAGCATTCACAGCTTAGTCCCTTCTRCCCTGACAGTGTGTCTGGAGCTTTTGATCATGTCACATCCACARTAAAGGCAAGGGAAATTCAGGTGGTTTCTGAGGGGTAGTGAGAAGCAAATGACATAGAAATACATATGCTAAAATAACAAAATATTATAGTTGGCCTTGCTTCAGAAAAGAACTTTCATTTCAACAGCTACGTCTATACTGAAATTCAACCAAAATAGTGCAACAGCCCTGTCTCACCTACTTAGTAGAGCTATTGATAAGAAGGTCTCTGCTTTTAGATTCAAAGGGCAACACAGGGATATCTAGGCCTGAGGAAGAGAGTTTCACAGGGTAGATGTGCAAGATCACAGCACAGAACCACAGCGGTCGATGCTTCTGGAAGGAAGCTTCATTAGCCAACTAATTATCAGTGCAGATCCTCAACACTGGGGCCTCTCACGCCCCGAGCAGCTGCACCTCACCAAAACATGTACTGGTGCCCAACGCTCCATCTCGGGAGGAAAGACAGTGGCATAAACAGCAGGTGCAGGCAGAACTCCTCCGCGCGAGGTCATTTGTCACTGCCTTACAGCCACGTGTGTGTTTGAAAATAAATTTGCCAAAGGTGATGCTTTAGCCCAAGCACATTCCCAGTTAAACAGAATGGATTTGCAAGGACTGCAGCCTATGCACAGATACAAAAAAAAAAAAGTATGTTGATCAAGAAAGGTTCCCCCCCCCTCCCCTTTTCCTCCATTTTCCTCCTCTCACAGAAAAGACCTGATACTCYTGAGCAGGACTTGAATCTGAATTTCAACAGAAAACCTTTAAAGGGCATTTCTCCTGTTAGTCATCAAGATGACTGYGACAAGGCTTGGGTCAAATGATGCTTCCAAATGTTCTTAAAAGTAGAAACAGACCTGAAAGTCAAGTGTGATCCTAAGATACATCTGGTTACTTTATCCCAAGGGCAGAGAAGCTTTTCTCTTCTGAAAGACCTACTTGGCTCTCAGACATTTGGCAGGCTGCACACTGAAAATACATGCATTTTTTTATTTATTTATTTTTAGATAAYTTTAACAAAACAAAAAACCAACATGGCTAGAGGAGAAGAATTGCATAAGGCTGAGTCATGGCTAAGTCYGGTCTGCAAACTCCCTGCCCTTCCTAATCTAAACATTGTTCCTGTTCCCCTTTTCCCAGAGGGAGAGACTAGATCTACAAGTGTGGTCACACACAGAGCAGTCTCCCCTGTGACTGGGCATGTTCAAAGGCCTCTTTCACATCAGCTGGTAAGAACCAAGTACTACAATAAGCCATAAATATAAGTGAAGCAAGCCTACTGTTGTACTGGGCACTTTACCAAGATGACTAGATTTAATTCCTGGGCAGTATTAAATGGAAGTAGGTTAACTGGAAACAGGTTACCAAGTTTTCATTTGTTGCAGACAAGACTCTCGGTAGGAACGGACAGTCCCAAGCACCGAGCTGCTGTCTTGGCTTCCAAAGAAAGTGGCGTTTCTTTCCCAGGACCAGTCAGATACGTTTGCCAACTTACATACCCGCTTTCCAGGAAGAAGGGGCAAACCAAAACAAACAAGCACCATGCCCAAGAGTTAGCCAACCATCACATCATTTTCCTTGCTTCTTCTGAGATCCTCAGGAAAGCAGGTCACTCATTTGCAAAAGAATTTAAGTGCAAGAAGTTATTACACGATGTGCAGACATCAGAGCTACAAATTATAATACACTAGACAGTGCTGTTGGGAAAGGACTACATCAGGCTCATCAGGCACCCACGTAGACAGGGCCAGTCTAACCAAGTAGAGAAGATGGAGCCTAGGAGGCTGCAGTGCTACACCCGAACCAGGAGATACAGCACTGCATTAAAAAGCACAGTTTGTCTAAAGTGAGCAAAGAGTTCCAGTGCAGCATCCACACAAGTGAGCATTTGACTTTAATAACATCATTAATTCACTACAAAAATAAGTCAATTTACAAATTTAACGTATAAAAGAATTTTTCAAGTCACATGCACCATGTAAAACAACTATTTTTGCCTGTAAGTGAGCTTCCTCGTAGTGCACAAACAGACCTCTCACAGCTGTGATCATAGTGTAAAGTGTAAATACAAGTCTCTGAGGAAGCTTTTTTTTTTCTCCCCCCCCCGTCCTGTGTGGGTTTCTTTTTCTTCTTCAAGAACTGTGATCTAGTAACAGCAATTGCTTTAATTTTCAATCATATTTTTATTGTGCCTAAAAGCTGTTATTTCCAGCTCCATTTCATCACCTTTAGGTTTTATTATTCATATTTCACAGAGGTAAATACACCGCTTAAAACTTGAGCTGAATGCTCACCCTGACAAAGCAATAAGCTAAGTGAGAGCTCAGTGCAGACAGCCATGGCTTCAGAAACATCAGTGCAAGGAACTGGAGGGTCACAAGTTAGGGACTATCTTCCCCCCAGGACTGAGATCAGGCAAAGCAGCTGTGGGAGAGCACRTGGCTCTATCTAGCCAGCACCTGCTCTGCAAACAGAAAGGAGGACTGCAGTGTTGAATGCTGCTGAGTGACACATTAAGGAGTCTTTAACTTATTTCAAAATTAGCTCCAGCTTTTTAATTTGAAGCTGTACTTACTTCCAGAGAACCTCCAGTTGTAGCTTGATGGTGCCCAGCTCAGTTATATCCACAATGATTGCCTGAGGTTTTGTTGTAAAGAAGTTTATGCTGTCACATGTCACCACACCAACCAGAATAGTGGCTAGTCCTCGCAGTTCTGTTACCTGCRGGAATAAGGAAACCCATTTTCATCAGGCCACATAGAAAAGATTTGAGCCCTTGACCTCAAATCTGTTCTGTCACCCACAACAAATCTGAAATTTGGTTACTCAAGTCTGGTCTCATGAACTGCTGTGAGCCAATATTCCCACAAGGGCCAGGTCATGGACTGCCTGAACGGAGTGGGCAACAGATAGAGCTGTGTAACACTTCTGACAACAGAACCTGATCAGTTATAACTGAAGAGGTAAGTTCTTGTCTAGATTTTTGACAATTCTGGTTTGGCATACACAAATAATTGTCTTTGTGTGTGTGTGTGTGTGTGTGTGTGTGTCTGCTACATGTGTTACAATACTGAAATAAGCCTGTCTTCCAAAAAAAAAAAAATATATATATATACACATAATACCAACATCCATCTACCAGTGCTAGACTAATTCAGCTCCCACTTGCCTGAGGAGTCAGGGAGCTCATCTGTCGGTACCTACTATGACCTTTTTTAACTATCATAAGCTCAGCAGACAAAAAATGAATTAAAAAAACCCTCAGAATTTACAAGTGTAAATCCTTCCTTTAAGTACACAGGCCAGAGGCTCCAGATTTATTATCAATAGCACAGGCCTGCTTTTTTTCCAGTCTGGCACCTTGCTGCATCTGCTACTTCAAAAACCTAATAAAACATTTGCTAATAAATATTTGCTATAAAAACAGACTATTAACTGAACATCAAATTGTCCTGCTACATCTGAAACAAGAGCGTAAAGCAGCATCAGACTCGGCACAGAATTTCCGCACAAGTGCCAGAAATCTACTTCAGGAATTACTTAACTRCCTAGATTTCCACTGGCTCTTAGTGGACATGATGTTGCTAGGCTCCTCTTGGAAAACTCTCGTTTGCACCTTTTCCTTTTTAACCTCCTAAGTATTTGCACTGGGTAGAGATTATGAAGTACAAGGTGGAAAACGGACGTGCAGAATCTTAGTGAATGGTCTTCCAAGCTGAGAGAAAGACGCTGTATTAGCTCTCCCTAAACTTTAAATGATTCCTCATCACATAAAGGAATATAAGTTTTTACAATTATTGTGGGAAAACAGGCACATGAATTAGTCTCTCACTCCATTTTTATTGTGTAGTGGTGGCAAAAATGTGTTATAAGCACATTTCTAAAGGCTGTGCTGGCAAAACGTCAAGAAGTCTATCCTGTGTAACCCCGTTGTTGCTTCCAGAGAGGAGGCTTTGCAGAGCGGCCCGGCTCCCTCCTGGCTTCGCTGGAGCCACGGCTAAGAGCCTGGCCCATAAGAGATAYACATTTATGTGTGGAAATCAGAAGCATTAAAATGCTTTGCAGTAYGAGGAGCACTAAAAATGACAGACAAACGCTCAATAAGCATAACTGATTAACTGCCATTTTTAAGTGAGTATAAAACAAGCAAACAGAAAAACCCACAGGAAAAACACCACACTGCTTAAGAATTTTGGGAAGTGCATGGCAGGCTATCAGGTGAKCAATGTGACAGATAACCCATTAACCCACTGATTCCAGCCCAACCATCATACACCACACCTTGATTTCAAACTTCTCATGCAGATTGGGTATAAAAATCTTTTCTTCCTCATCCCATGTTTGGCTGTCATCTGTCTCAATCTTGCCTTTCAGCTTCCATTTTTGGCGTCCCAGGCGCACAAACACCTGGAAAACATGGAGAGAAGAAGAGAGGCACTATATCAGCATCCCAAAACATGAGAATCTCTTGGGCCAACACGTTTCACTGTTCTGATACTGCAGAGGCAAAGCATTTTCTTTGATCATTATCTGTGTAGGAACTTGGATAAAAGCAGGACATGAGAGGCCTAAGTTACCTGTGAGCTTTAATGCCTTAATCAAGCACTCCCATYGATTCTAGAAGAGCTTGCAAAACTGAATCAAATACTCAGTGCAGCAATGCTTAAAATACAAGGCATAGGAATTAATTTGGAGGTGCTGGAAGTAGGAAGCTAACCCAGTCACACCTACTCACATGCATCCAAYGTCCAGAGCAAGATGCTGAGAGAGGCAGCAAAAATGTTGCCTGATGGTAGGGCAGCTTTGAATACCTAACCACCTGCCACGTTGGCTTCAACAGGCAATCACTGCCACCTTTAAAGCTCTTCATTATGTCTTTCCTTCTTCCATCTCAGAAGCCAGAGTAACTAAAGGAAGGTGCTAGAGCACCATCCTCATCAGCACAGCACATGGTTTTGTTATACTCCCATTTCCTGCTCCCCTTCTGCACATTGCACCCTTGTTCCGTGAATCCTACACAGTTTTAAAAGCAGTAAAACAAAAATAAATGAATTGCTGGATACTGCACCTCATATTGGTCCCCCGGGCAGAGACGTGCAAAGCCAACCAGTCCTGAAAGGAGAAGCAAACTCCTAATATTTGTGGAATTTCACAGTGTCCCCCCAAAGCCTCTGCTTGCAATAAATGAAGTATCTGGCTAACACTCCTTGCAGACAGCTCCACGTGGAAGTTACATTGCAACCCAAAACAATTCTACAAGGACAACATTTACTTGAGCCAAGGGGAAAAACCATGCCAGTTTTTGTTCTCAAATGCAAAATATCATTGCAGATAATGTTTTACAATGCTGAAGAAAACAAAAGTTTGCCAAGTTTCTGTTTGGAATCTGATCCAGAAACTCAGTGGAAGCAACTAACAGTGACTGCAGGTTTTCTATGAAAAAAAAAAATAAAATAAATCTCTCATCCATTCAGTGGCTATTTATTCTGTTGATAAGTTCTGAAGGAATTGAGAAAGGAACATACCTTTCATCTTCAAGTGAAACTCTCCCAAATGGACCTCCAGTGCCCCTTCTATAAAGCACATATCCTAGAAAGAAGGCAACAGTCACTGTGATTGAAAAGCAACATAAAATAACTACTCTTGCTGTAYGTGCCATTTTCTTATCTCACCTCTAAGGGATTTGAGCTAGATTTTATCATTTTTAAAAGGACACACTAACATCCTCACTAGTAGAGGCCAATGCAGTCTATTAAAATTACTTTTCAGACAGAAAACTGAAGGAGCTCTACAAATGAGATGTACTGCTTCAGCAAATCATCCTCAAGTACCTTTCACAGCTTGTTTGATAACAATAGCACAGCACATGAATTATGCATTCAATTCTGCTCCTCCACTYCCATTACTTCCCTGAAAAATTACATTGGGCTCCATATTAAAGCAGAAATCTAGGTTATTCCACTCATTTCATGAATGCATGACAATGCCAATTTGAGTAGTAAGCAAACTACGCTGCTGAAAAGTTAAGGCAGATATTTCAAGAGTTCCACACATTAGGTACATACCTCCCAAGCTTTAGTTAGCATCACGTACCTGTATTTTTTTTCTAACCCTGTAGCATTTCAATAATAAATAAAAGCCATTAGAAAGCCTTGGCATATTTTTGGCTAGGAACAGAATAATCAGCTCCTTGCTGGATGTGTGCAGCATTTCCTACCTCTGTGCACCCTTGGAAGTTCTTATAAAGCTCCACTAGGCTCTCTCTGGAGGCTTTGGTGGAAGGAGACAAGGAAAAGGCTTGCTTCATGTTAGCAGCCCCATCTCGCAGCCTGCACTGGATACAATAAGCTTCATACAGCTCTTCTACCTTTAAGATTGGAAAGGAAGGGAATGCAGGGAAGGGAAAGAGAAGAAACAACAAAATGATTTTTAAAAGTTTTGGCAAGGAACATCAACCCAGTCTTCTGTGGCAAAAGGAAACAAAACCCCATTATCAGAGCAGTGCACCAAGCAGCAACTCCTGCACTTTACAGACCGAATACAAAGTGCACTGTTTATGTTTAGACATTCCTGCAAATATGGAGGGAATATCGATAAACTCATTATGCTCCTATTATCAGGACAGGAGACAGGGAGTACAAGAAATACTTTGTCTATGGCAAACATTACTTGGGGAGCAGGAAACTGATCCCTTCAGTACAGGTGAACTTTAAGTGTTTTTAATCGATGTTAGAGATTTCAGTCCTTTGGAATCAAACAGTAGACATGCAGTTTACAGAACTGCCTATCTAGGCTCCTTGTAGGGGAAGGGGAGAGGATAAGAAAGTCTCCCACATCAGCATTTTCCTGAATAAACTGGCAGAATACGCAAACTGGTTTAAGAGACAGGCTCAGATTGGGTTATGCCCAACATTTAACCTGAATAGAACTATCCAAGAAAAGCAAACAAACAAACAAACCATCCTTCTGTAATCAAGTTCTTACAGCTTTCAGAAATTATCCAGCATTATTCCTTTTCAAAGAAGCTAAGATGGAAGAGGTGTTTTTTTTTTTTTTTTTTTTAATTCAAAGAGCGCTTTTTTTAATTCAAAGAGCAGCATAAGCCTTACAAATATAAAGCAGAAGTTCCCTTACCTTGCTTATGTGAAACTCCAGTTTTCTGATGTATCTCTCCACAGAGCGAATTTGCTTTTAAGAAGAGGAGAGGCACTTGAGAAGCTGTTCCAATATACATTGTTGTTCAAATATAATAAGATATCTTTATGCAACAGAGTGATCATCACTCCAATTTTTCTCTTTTTGCTATATCACAAGTCTTACCTTATCCAGGTCATAATAGAAGGCCTGAAAAAGAAATACAATCAACTGAATAGGAGAGCATGTATATTTGAATATATTAAGATACCTTCATAATTACTGAAATACTCACTATGCAAATCTTTATTTAATTGCAGTAAATTAAGAGTCACCGTTCACTACAAGACATATCTATTTTATTTATTAGTATTCTCATCTTTTGCAAGCAGTTTGTTTTTGTACTCAGGTTCCTGACACAAGATAATGACATCATCAGCTGTAGCAAGGACCTGCACGTTGGTCATGGCATATGGGAGTTTACCTTTTTAAAATCTAGCTATGAAAGAAGACCTTATGYCCCTAACAAAAGGCAGAGATGGGTCTTTGAGTTGTCTTTTCATTAACACTGATGCTGATGGTTCTTCTAGTGATTTGAGAACATGGCAGAATCTAAATTGCTAGGTCACATCTACCACACAAAGTCTGACTTCTGTGTCTATTGCAATCTAGGGGCAGGCACAAACACTCACCACTGAATTGGCACCAGCACAATAAGGAAAATGATCTAAAACAACCCACACAGCTGGATGTTGGAAATCCAAGTGCAGTTTTCATATCTAGAGATAATGATACACTATGTGTCAGTACCAAGAACTACCACACTTGCTTGGTAAACCTCAAGTTGCACTGTTGTACTTCACTGCGATGCTAGAGCTGGAAAACCCTGGGTGGCCCAGAAGTGAGATACACCATCAATTTTTATGTCAGCATTCTTAAAGTCATTACAGGGATTAACATCAGAAATATTCTTACCAGTCTGGAATTCCTCTTTGTATCTTTGTGACAACCAGAGAGATAATCCAACTCAGCCTGATGTGCTTCCAAGTATTCACTGGAGAGAGAAGAAAAAAAGGGGGAAAAAAAATAAGGAAAGGAAAGAAAACCCTGAAGTGTTATAGTCCACTTGTATGTTCATTATAACGTCTCACACAGAATTTTCAGTAGAATGCTGCCAAGACACTTGTTTCTCTTGTTTTGGTCTCTGGAGATTGTGAATGGCCATATAGACCATCAGGGGAGGAGAAAGTGGGGAGTCTGGACAAACATCCTAAGTGCAGAGCCASTCATTAAAAGCAGAACACAGATGTGACAGATGCTAAGGAGCAGCATCTTTGCTTGTTTCCCTTTTATCTAAAAATGATCATTCAAATTAAGATAGATTTTATTCTAGGGATGTGAGGCAAAACACARCTCGAGACACAAAACAGAGTTGCAATTACGAACAAAGGCAAGAGGAAAGAAAGGATGTAGYAGGGGAAAAGCAGGTTCTACACACGCAACCCAGCTAACGTAACTCTTCTTCCAGATTAGTCACTCCTGTTTGGCCTTCTAGAGTCTTTTCTACAAGGCTGAGGACCAGCTCACTTGCTGCTTACAGTTACTGAGGAGTGCTCATCACCAAAACCCAGCTCATGATGCCAAAGAATTACAACAAGAAAATCTGGCATCGCAAAACCAAGCTCGTGGAAGTACTCTGCACGTGAGGTAACCCAGACAGTATTTTTAGCAGACACAGCTGAACACCACCTTGGCTGGTCTAGACAGTTTCTTGATATAAGTGTCAGACAGAAACTATTCTGCAGAATAGAACAGAAGAGACAATATAGACAGAAACTATTTTGCAAATTGCATAGCAGTTGGTGCTGGTTGGCTTCTGCAGAGTAGCTTGCATGGCAGTGCAGTCCCTTAGGAGCTGCCAGAGTGTTAAGCTGTTTCTGCTGAGAATCTTTTCCTAACTTTGCATTTAGTGCAGAGAGAAACACGGTCACTTAGCAAATGCTGTATAAGGAACATGGGATCTGAAGAGTCAAAATATCTGAGTTTACGCAGACAGCTGCACTTCTCATGTGCTTTGGTGCGTTTCATTTTCTCACTGCTGCAAGCCCAGCTCCCTCAAGGCGCTCCCCAGCTCCAGCCCTCAGCTGCCTGCTCTTTACAAGTGCCAGTTAACAGCTCAGTGCAGGAGCAGCCAAAGCTGGTGACAGGGAAGGGGTTGCTTTTCTTTTAAAAAGAACTTCACCATTTTTATATTTAAGCACATTAGAGCTGCTAATTAGAGCTCAGCTAGAGCCGAGTGGTACCCAGAGGGTTAACAGAATTTGGAGTCCAAATTTGGACTTTGCATCGCTATTTGATACAGTTGTTTTCTGTAGGTTACTTTAGTCAGTTAGCTACTCAGTTCTGGCAGAAGCATGATTATATGGCACTCTTTTCACAACTGGGAACAAATTCTGATCCATTTTATGGTTTCTCCTCCCTAATCCCTGATAAATTCTAAACTCTGGAAAAAAAAAATCTTTATTTGTTTTAAATCTAGTTCCATTAATAAGACACTGATTCACATTTTTAAGGCTAGGACTTCACAGTCTTTCATTGACAGCTGAGTTTGCAACAAATGATTGCATTTTTGTATGTATTCTTAGTTTAAAAAACGTACAATTTAACACAGTAAAAATTCTGGGGATGGCAGCAACACACATGCAGAACAACTAGTGGGACACCATCAGAAAAAGCCATAAGAATTATTACTCCAAGGGACACTATTTAGTCTTCTTACAGTAGCCTCAAGGTATAAATAAAGGTCCTACAATCCTAGCCCAGACCCATCAACACCAACTGCAATGATTAAGATATGCATATTTTAAAACATAAAAATATTTATATACTAATATATAATAATGATAAAGCAAGCTCAGCTTTAAAATTCAGACAAGTTCAGATAGTGAAGAGAAGTTACAGAGAACAACAGGGTACAGAAACTTAAGCACCATGACTAGGTGAGACAATTGCAATATTTTAAAAGTCCTTACTTAAGTCCTTTCTTCAAAGCTTCAAAAATTTTCTTCACCTGAAGTGGTTTTGGATCCCAGATGACTTCCCCCTTCTGCAGAGAAGAATAAGCCTTGGGGGATCTCAGTGACATTCTCGATCTCACCGAACTTCTGCCGAGAGACTTTCTGTACAAAGGAAAAAACAAATAAGGTGAAGATGTAAAACCTAGGAGAAAATGTCTAAGCCACAGAGCTTCCAGGCTACAAGTTATGGCTAACCCCAATGGAGTTACTCAMTGCAGCAAAATTATTTAAAACAGCGAGAACACTTTCACAGATAACATTAGATAGACAAGGCCCAGCTTTAGATATCCAGGCAGAAAAGACACAAGTTTTTACAACTCCATCAGAAATGAAAAATGGCTTCTAAACTATAGTTCATCCAGAAGAAGATGCCAAAAATCTATCTTCTCAGCTTCAGATGGACACTGAAGAGCTTAGTGGGTCTCTTTTATCCTTCTTAAGGGATGTAAGCCCTTAAGCTCTATGTTTCTTTTGAGGTAGGGCACAGAACTACCTCAATTCTTTTTTAAACAGGTTCCTGTTCAGACTGCAGTTGTCTTGACGGGGACTAAGGACCTAACTCTGCAGCACCTTCACAGCAGCAGCTCCGCTCAAGCACAGCTAGGGGGGCAGGGATGTCCCCGTTCCTGCTCTCAGGGGAGATGCTGGAAACCAAGGCAACAAGCTTTTTATCTGCTCAAGGTCTAACAACCCTGAACTAGAGGTAGAATTAGATTTCAAAAGCTTCTGCTCTCCAGCTATCAGTAATTTCCAAACAGTGAATGGCCTAAAGCCTTAACACTTTAAGTACTAGTTGGGACACAACAATTAAATAGATTATAATGAACACAAACAACTAGTTTTAAAGCTTGGTCAAGAGACTATATATATTTTACACTATCATTCACTCTGGAAAAGCCCTCCTGAAAAGCCTTCAGAAGTACCTATTCAAATGCTCTCTTAAGACTCCTCACAAATTTTTAAAAAGACACCTCTTGAGCACAGACTGCATTTATTGGCTGTGTTTTTTCAGTGTTTAACATGACACTTACTTTCAAAAGTAACGACAAAAACTGCCTACAAAATTCTAATCTAAAGAATTATCAAACCTCTAGACAGTCATTAGCTATGACTCCACAGCATTCACACCAGAATACAAACACTGCAAACACTTCACACCCACACACTCCTTCAGGCTTACCTCTACTTTTGCACTCTTCTAAGACTTAATTATTTTTCTCTAGTTTTTGTTAATACTCCCCTGAAGCCAAGCCTCTAAGATAACACTAGGAAGCTTCCCATCCCACTAACCTGAGCCTTGCCCTCAAGAGAGGCATCCCGCCCCTTCCAGAAGCCTTGTCCTACATTCAGCTCACCTGAGAAAGTGAGGAGCTCCACCAGGCTTAATTATCCACTGGCTGCCTCAAGGTCAAGGCATGTGACCCCAGAGTAGGGAAATAAGTGAGTCTGGTCCTTAAATCATCATCCCAGGAAACCTGAGAGCTGTTCTCAGTCCTAGCCTAGGAAACCTTGAGTTTAAAATCCCATTTGCATACACTGCATAAAAATGTAGAGTGTCCAGTGCGGGCCTTTAAGGAGAATACCAAAAAGCTTGGTGTTAGGTAGCTATATTCCCTTGTGAGCTTAGTAATCTAAGTATCAGATTCCCATTTAATAGATGACAGTAATAATATTTATTTCCTGAGGAGACCATTGTGAGGCAAAATGAAATAGTGTGTCTCACTGAGAGCCTCAAAAGGAAGTTGCTGAAGAAATGCAAAAGTATATTTAGCGTCTGCTCGAGAATCTCCATGTGGACCTGATTTGTGTGTCATCTTTTGGAAAGACCTTGCATAGGGCCCCTGCAGTCTCCTGCTGTGTTTTGCAACAGTGCCCATGAGAGAAACTAGTTAGGAAAGTTCTGCACTGTGCTGGGGAAGGGGTGTTCACCAGGCTGTATCTGGTGCACATCATCCTTTCAAAGTGTTTTCCTGATGGGGCAGATTCCTTAATAAAACTCTCCTCTGTCTAAGCAGCTAATAACAAAAAGTAACATCAGSAAAAAAGGCACAAGGAGAGTCATGTGGTTAAAAAACCTTTGCAGTTAAAAGTAACACAACAATGTTAAGGGAAATATGAACTTTTCTATTTCAAGCGTTCTTACCCTGCTGGATGTGCCTTTGTTGGGAACAACAGCTGTTCAACACTTCTCCTGTAGCTCCTTTCCCTGCAAAAACTTCCACTATGTACTGCCAGATCAAGTCTGTTTATAGAATTTATTGCCTGTGTTTTTCTCAAGATCTTAGTGATACTTGTGATTTAAGATGTCTGACCCTTGCTAGGTGCAGTATTACTATTGTTCAGCTTCCACAATGAATCTAATTATTCAAATGCAAACACTTCTCAGTTGGGTCACTATTGCCTTAAATTTAATTCCTTCTCCCACTTTACCAGTCTTGTGGTTAGAGAAAAAGTTAATTCAAACACTTGGTTCTATGAAAATATGTTTTATGAGATGAGGTAGGCACTTATATACAATAGGATTTTTTTTTTTTTTTTGAAAATACAATTAGAGGCATATTTTTCAATACTTGTTGAATATGATGTTTCTAAATAATTCACTTTGTTATTATTCTGGCAGCACTGGCAGCCACAGATTATATATTAATTTTCTGTTTATAAATCATACCTCCTAAAAGCACTCCACAAACAATATAGGGATCACTAGATTCAGAAAAAAAAGAACAAAAGTGCTTCTCATGGAAAAGCTCCAGATTTATCAGTGTAAAGCAGGGCTATACAACAATTTATGATACGCAAAAATGAAAAAACAGTGCAGTATGGTTTAGCAATTATGGCAGTGGAGTGAAAACTGGAAGACTCTATTGCAACCTTGCCTGTACTCTTGACCTTACTGACAGTAGTGAATTCACAGTAGTTGTCTTTGTCTTCCCTCCCTGCTGCATTTGTAGCAGTGCCAAAAAGCAGTCCTTCCTCCAACATAATGTTGCTCTGCTTAAATAACGGCAGGAATTGAGTCGAGTTCAATTACATATTTTGCAAGAATAAAACTTCAGCATCTCAATTAGGAGATTTTTAACTAGCATAACTATTCAGAAGGTTTTTCCTTTTACCTGAAAGCTGGTCAGCAGCTGRCAGGCTGCAAGCAGGGCTGGCGACCTCAGCACCGAGCAGGGCAAGAATGTCTCCTAACACCCCAGACGCCAGCATCTCCTGCACCTCTATGAAAGGCAGAGCTCCTTCGAATTCTTACACTTAATCCATTTAAGCTGGTAATTTAGGAAAACCGGAAAATGGGAAGTTGTGGTATTATTTATCTGTATCATTTCCATTTAAGTATCAGACCTACTTCATACGCTAGAAGGAAAGTGATTTCTGTGTTTTTATCTGTTCCTGAGCTTGCAGAAACYCAGCAGAAAAGTGGGTGAAAATCACTAGAGCAAACAGAGTTTAGGTAGCCTCTCATATCAACACCTTTCATACCAACATTTTGCTGAAAGAAATGGATGCTATAATAAACACTTCGCTATAGATTTTGCTACATAACCTCTGAAACGCAGCCATCTCTGAAATACCATCTAGTAGCTGCTTCTCGGTGCACAATGACAATACCCCACACTTTAAGATAAGAAGAATGAATTTCTATGCATGGATACCTGAGGTCAGCAAATAGGTTCATGGTACCTCATATCTCTCGTTCAGAGGACCAGGAGCTTTTCAGTTCGTGCTACTTACGCTAGTTTTCTGCTTTGCATAGTGCTGAATCCTGTGAAGGAGCAACTCCTGCTGATACCGCCCCCGTCACCAGCAGAGACGAACGTGAGCTTGACCGACATGACTGCCAGTCAGGAGGTCTGCTGGCTTCTGGAATAAACAGAAAAACAGATGAATGAAACCCCCTCCTCGTAGTTTACACGTAGGCACTGCTGAGCTGCACAAAAGGGAATACTCAGAGCAACAGCATAGATTAACCAGAAAAAAATCCTTGTCTGCTAAACACGTTTCCTCTGTTGCCACCCACAACACAATTAATAAGGAATCGGACTATCCGAAACAAAATCTCTCATGCCCTCTGCAACAGCTGATTGATTTTGCAAACTTACTATGTAAAAGCCGGAATATCAGGTACTTACAGGCTCTCTGCATTTCTGATTTAAAAATAAAATAAAATAAAATAAAATAAAATAAAATAAAATAAAATAAAATAAAATAAAATAAAATAAAATAAAATAAAATGTAATTGTCCCACTGCTGAAAAAGGAGCTCAGGCCAACCCACGTATTTCCAAATCACTCTGATGCCAGAACAATACTTAAGCCCCAGACTTGGCCAGGTCCAAAGAGCAGTTCTTTACATCTGTGCACAGCCACATTGAAGTCAACAGCAGAATTAGGGCTTTGGCTGAGTRTGGTAGTTAAGCCCAAGGCAGAAGTCTGGTTTTAACAGTAAAATTCAGGTTCAGACTCCTCCTCTGGCAGAAGTTCTCTTGGATTGCTCTCTCCTGTTTTCCATCAGTCAAACTCTTTTGCTTTCTGGAGARCTATGTTCTCTGCCATATGTCTATAGAATCCAAGTTACAATATAAGTAACAGACATATCCCTCATAGCAGCTGTTGAAAATCACCCAGACAGTTAATATACAGAATAATTCCCTTCCTTCCCCCCACAGGCTGGCGTAACGTAAACACCACAACTAGCATCTTTGCTTTATTTTTTTTTAATGATGCCAAAATGAGGGCCAAATCCTAATTTACCTCTTAGCTCTTAATCCTCACTCACACAAAACTCCATTTGAAATTGCTGGAAAATTTTGACTAAATAAAACAAAAACAAACAGAAAAAAAAAAAAAAAGGAACATCTTTTTTTCTACAGAGAAGTATGTAGAGAGGCGGAAAGCTCCAGTAAGGAGGTCTGTATAGAGATACTCCATGAAAAAAATTGTCCTGTGTTACAGAAAATGTTCCAAGACATTAGGAGCTCTTATTAAACAATGTGGATACTGGAAAAAAACATCTGCACCCAATCCCTGTGCCTCCACATTATTCCAGCAGCATGGATGCAGTTATGCAGACTAGAAGCCCAGAAATGTCAGAGAAAGACTCTTTCCTGGCTCTGCCACTAGCTTGGAGAGTCACCCAACTCAGTCTTCTTCCAGAATGGATGTAGAGCATAGAGTGACTGATAGTTAAATCTACTTCCCAAGAGGGATGAGATTTTGAGCATATTTTGCAAGTTTTGGGCGTATTCTGMAAATTGTGGCAAGGTTTGCAAATTCACCTCCAGGTAGAGGGAATTACTGTGACCACGCTTTAGGTCCCATTATCTGCTATAGCAGTAACTGAAGTTTCCAAAGCAGAGACTCTGTTTAAGTGAGAAATGACTATGGGATATGAAACCTCTCCACTAGCTCCCTGAAGTCTTAGAGCTCCCATTTCTTTGTCTGCTCTACAAAGACTTTGCCAAGCTTATGAATATATCCATGAGAAATGGGCAAGAGGCATTAGAGTAAGATCTGACAATCATAAATCTGGGCCAGCTACCTGCTTTGCAAGCTACCTTGCTTGCTGTAGAGAAGACAAGTGTTGGATATAGCTACTTATTTGGTATCTCTGTGCATTAATTCCATAGGACTCCACAGTTTCAGTGGCATCAATAGAAAACCTGCTATATGSACAGATTTAGGTGCAACTCAGTCACCTTTTAACCAAACTGCACAGCAATTATGTTCTTGTGCTTTGAAAGGACATCTCTTGTACACCCCTAATCACACAGGGCACTTGCATCACATCACAGCTGAAGTTTTGTAATATTTTCCATTCTTTCCCTTAGTTTTCAGATGCTTAAAAGTCTGTGAACAGTCACCCCATCAAAAGGATCATTAGTCTGAGAAAAAAAAAAACAGGCAACCTACTGAAAAATGTCATTGCATAACATTTTGTTAAAGCAAGAAATAGGAGAAACAGCCTCATGGTTATTGACCACATCCCTCATCAAGGCAGAGTCAGATTCCCAGGATCTATTCTTTAGTTCCCTAACCTAAGAATCCTAATTCATGGGTAGAAGCGAGGGAAGAAATGCAGAAGAAAGCTTGCATAGTCTTATAGGACTCCTAATTCCAATGGAGCATGAGGCTGAAAGGCTTTGAAGCTTGTAGATACTACRCAAACAGAACCAGGGAGATCCCTGGCCAACAAATGTAAGTTAAGTTTAAACGTGCAGACACCCATGGCTCAGCTGGTGAAAAAACTAACTTGCTTAGCCCTGAGCCTATTGCCATGCATTTTAGTGTAAAATCAAATGCTATTCTGGACTCCAAAAAGAYAACACTGTCACAAATTAGTGTAAATGATTGATGTACTGGACCTCATTTATGTATAGCCATAAATATTTTTTTAAAATGCTAATGTTTTTGTTATTTTTTCCTTCTAGCTGCACAAAGGTTCAACCCTCAAGGCCACTGACTCTGTCATATCTACTTGCACCACATATAGCAACATTCAGCTACAACACACAAGCACATTTTTACCAATCCTACCAGTTTCCGTTCAAAACAAAAAAGAAAGAATGAAAGACTGCATCAGTAAAGCAGTTACCTATTTTACTTTGAAATTATGTTGATGAAGTTACACTACACACCTGCAATATATTTTTGGTAGTGACCTAGAAATCTTAGTACTCATTTCACACTTGGGACTAGACGGCCATAAGTAGGATGTCAAGACAGCATTTTATTGGTAAGAAAGATTTATAAATGCAGTTGTTTAAACAGAGGGTTTTGCTAGCCAGAGTGTCTGTATAAATGTGCTGAGCTACACTACAACTGCCCCTGAGTAAAAGCATCTGGACACATCTCAAACTGAGCTCTCCTTTTAGGCTAGAAATAAATAAGATATGGACTCCTGACAAAGCTGAGTTCAAATCCATTTTTGAATCTATTATCTCTGCTGGGCACATCAATGACTTCAAATCTCTTAAATACAGGGATTCATCCKTTGTGACCAGAGCCGTGCCCTTCCCAAAAAACACAGCACGTGAGCAGGGTAGCTCGCTTTGGGCTGGCACGTGTAGAACACAAATTATCAGGCCCAAGAGAAGATGCCTTCTGCCAAGGGCAATAAAGACACTGATCTGCTGGAGAAAAGGAGGAGGCTGGAAAAATAACATTTGAGGGTCTCCAGCCAGCCCTCCATACTGCCTAAATTTACTCTAAGATTTTAACATGTGCAATGTCGTAAAACTGAGATTTCAGGACCTAAATAATACATTTCAAAATAAATTGAAAGAGGTGTTTTATATTTAAAAAAAAAAGGAAAAAAAAAAGATTATATCTGTTGGTTCCTATCTTCAATGATTTTCAGTGCACTAATATGCTACAATCATTTAACCTTCAGTGTTCCCAAGCATCCTGGTGTACATCTACTCTTCTCTGCAGCAGTGAGTACATTCAAACCCCGTATTCTCTTTGCCTGTGTGAGTATCAGCCTATTCCTCAAGCCAAATGACCTTCATCCTTTACAAACAAAAAGCTGGTGTCTGTTTGTATTTACGGCTAAACTTTTCCATTCCTAGTCACATTCTTAATTGTTTCTAGGCACAATAGTTTCAACAATTTTATGAGGAAAACATGACTCACAGACTTCTTACAAAGTATTCCTGCTTGTGTTTAGTACTTTAAATTGGTAGCCTTCTTTTTCTTTTAAATACATCCTAGAGGTTTGCTTGAACTTGGTGAACTATTGCTAGAATAAGGTATTCGTGTTTTCTTAGAGTATTTTAAGGTTCCATTTGGGAGGAGCTGTTCATTAAAGGACAGACATTTGCTTCCCGTTGCATGTTTGCAAAACGGTACCAGATTTGCTAGAGTGAACTGTGGACAGAAGCATCAAATCCACAGCCTAGATAAGCAGTGAGTACATTAGCGTGGTCGCTCGTTAGGGTATCAGTACCCACTGCTCACCGGCTTCAGCAGCTGCATCATAACCAAAGTAAAAGCCAGGTGGAAACCAAGCAAAGTATTTTGCCACTATGTAAAACACTATATAAAATAATCCATATGATAGAACAGCAACTATTAAGTGTCAGTCTCTTAAGACAGTAAAGTGATTTCAGGATCACTTGGGGTATTCTGGGTAGAGCATGAGATCACAGCTGTTTCTGTTTAGCCACTCGCTGCTAACTTTCTCCTTTCATTTTTAGATTACTATTGTTATTTTTCAACTATAGCTTAATATAAAATTATAACTGGACACATTATGCTAGCTTTACTTGCAAGGATGACGGGGTCATTCTGCCTTCTAGCTGTGAAAAACAAACAATTGATTTTATTTTGCATTATCACAACCTAATCCAAATGCAGACAATGGTATTTGAGTCTTTCACAACACAGATAAAGAAAACAAATCAAATTGTCACAATGCATTACTATACTGTCAAAGTTTTAAACAAAGTCTTAGTGCTGGACAGGGCCCGAACCAGTAAAACTTTCTTGGTAATTTCAGTATCTTGGAATAGGCTGAAAGTTTCTAGATCTTGGCACTTAAACTGCAGCAGCCTTGGACATTTAGAGAATCCAGACACATTAAAGTTAATGAAACTCCTGAGATGTGAAAACAAAACAACTCAGACCTTATTACTCTAAAGGTGTATGTAATGAAGGTTGACTGAATAATGAATGAAATTATCTTGTGTACAGCACAGTGTTGAATCCACTGGGAAAGTACACACTATATTTAATCTTTGCTCTCAAGCATTCTTTAGGAAAACCATTGACCTCAGTGGCAATGTCTACTTTGCTAGATAAACATTCCAAATTTACGACTAAAATCCTTTAAATTTTCCACATTTTTGTTCAATTATTACAGACATTCTATTTACACTGTCACTGAAAAAAAAAAATCCTTAGTTATTTTTCTAGATATGAAAAGCTACTTGAATTAGAGACAGAAAGAATTCTTGAAGCTGCATCTCAAGATTATTTTCACACAGTATCACACACAAAAGGAGATCCTTTCTGCAGATATAGCCTTTCCCTGGAGTTCCAGACCCACGCAGCACAGGACAATCTGCACAGGCTACGTGTGATTCACTGTAATGCTCTGACTTCAGGGCATCATTCATCCCGAACGAGCACCTCATGCCAGCAAACATAACCTGTAATTAGTCCACCACTCAGGGGAACAGCCATTGTAATTACAGATACAGTATTTTATCAAGTCTGTATGCTAAAGCAGGTTTTAAAGTAATGGGAATAAGTAGCTCCCTGTGACAATCATCAGAACATTTTCCTGTTGCTAATTTTACTATCAATCTGAAGCACCAACAGGTCAGTTTAGTTTCTGCCTGGCATCTTCCAGCTCTCCCATCACACCACTAATCATGTCTTCCTGCCCACTGTCAGCTATAATGAAAATAAAACAATGTAGAGAAATGCAGAAAAAGGCAATCCATGCAGAAAACCAACCTCTGCCTGTCAAAGATACATATTTAGCTGTCGTGCCATAACATCCAGTGAATCCACAGCTGTATAGATGCATGAACAATCCTGCATCCAGCCATATGAATCAGACACTTCTGCAGTGAGAAATAAGGACAATTACATAGTAATTTGCCTAAAAGTAGAGAGCCTACTAATATTGACTTCTTGCCCTAAACCTGTTTATCTCAAATTATTAGATGGGCCCTTTAGTTCAAAAAAAAAAAAAAAAAAAAAAAAAAAAAAAAAAAGCATCTGTTAGATTTTATTTTCAAAATTTAAAATGATTTTGGAATACGGCAGCGTTTGACATTGCAACCCTGGAGCCCAGGTTTGCTGCAACAAAGGTTTGTCTCCGAAGTAGCCCTGGAAAGGGCTTCTTACATGTGGGGCAGTTGGTATGATGTAACCATCCCTACCGTGGTTTCTTGAGCCCAGGACTGGACTTTCAAGTCCAAGGTGACCTGTTTTTCAAGCCTGGGATTCACAGTGTTACTGTATTCCTAATTAGCTTTCATCTAGGCGAGCAGATCCAAACCCTGTTCTCAGTGACGCCAATGCACCTTAGAGGAAATTAATCAGTCGCTTATTCCAGACTGCCAGGAGAATCCCAACAGCAGAAGTTGGCCTGTGTTTCCTTAATGACCTGGAAACTATTTTTCAAAGGATAATTTGTGGTCAATTTGTATCTCCCTCTAGTGGCAGAGGCCACCAAACAAAGGAAGTACAAAGCAGCCCTTGCTGCTGAGGGCACATGGGTGCATTGCACCTATTTCTTCCAGGCAAATTTGTGACCTAGAATCAAGGGGCACAGTAAATCCCACTGTTATTTTTGGTGAGTGCAACAAGAAGGGAACTGCATCGTACCGAGATGCCCTTGGCCAGCATGAGASCTGTCCCTGCAGCCTTGCCTCCACGCAGCTCTGCTCCCGAGCCCTTCTGCACGGCTTCGCYTTCCTCTGCGGGGAAAGGCCCAGAACAATTCGCCCATTATCAGCTGATTTATGAGCGCCGGGCTTGCTGCTGGCTCCTCTGGTTTCAATTTCAAACTTGATGACAAACTTGCAAGCCTGAATCAGAGATTCAGGAATGTGGCAGGCTCCACACGCTAGCCTGACTTGCAGCTTTTTCAGCTTTGGCAGAATTCGGGCCTGCAGTTAGCTGCATTATAATGAATACTTAAATTCCTAACAAGAGAAGAAGCAGATGGCGTTGAGAGAACAATTTACAATTGATGAAGAGTCTCCTCCAATTCTGACAAACAAAAATTTGCCTAGCAGCAATGCACTGAATCCTCTGAATTCTGACTTTGAGAGGTTCCTCCTCCTTAATTAGAAACGCCAAGGAACAGTCTGCAGGATGCATCTCCTCTCTCCGCTTGCCCCAATCTGTATCTGAGCTTGTTACACACAGACCCAATCTGCATGATCATGTTTCCATCCTTTGGCCGGCACCAAAGGCTCTCAAGAGCCTGTTGCCAGGTCAGTTTGGAAAACAAAAAACCACCACCCTGTCCTTTATCTCAGCCTTAGGGTTGTGGAAAGCCCCAATGTTTAATCTTCAATAGAAACCACCGTGATGAAGAGATAAGTGTTTCTATTATTGCGCTCAGAAGTAGATGTTAACCAAAACAGATGACAATCTTTCAGTAATTGTGGAATTTGATGATCAGCAGTATGTGGGATGCCTTTTGATATCTTCAAGAAGTGAAGTCTGTGAATCACTGCGAAGTGGTCTGTGTCCTAGGGCATGCTTCTGAAGTGGGAGAAACCTTCTGATCGGGAAAACTGTCCCTTTATTAAGGATTAAACCATTAAGTGAACTTCCTGTGGCAACAATGTTTTGTTCCCACAAATGTTACCAAGATGCTTTTGCGCCACAGAAGAAAAACCAAGTTGCTAGGATAGGACTAGTATTCCAAAGAGCACTGAAAAGGGAAGAAAAGTAGAGAAAATCTAACATGAGAGACATAGACATGCCTTCGGAGAGAGAAAAAAGTTTTATATTTTAAAGCAAAATATTTCCTTTAGTGATGAATAGACATAGGCTTTTTATTTTGCTTTTTTTCGAAGTCAGCACTTCCACTGCGGATAAGTGAATCTGGGTACCTATAACTGCAGATGGTTCTCTCTCTCTCTCTCTCTCTCTCTCTCTCTCTCTATATATATATATATATATACATATATATATATATATTTATTTTTTCCCCAGAAAGGGATATCAAAATCAAGACAATCTGGGTGTCTCTCACTAGACATCCATCAGCTGAAGCTTCAAAAAATCACTTGGCATCTTTAAACATTTTATTACTCGATATCTTCTAACACAGGCTTGAACTCATATTTTCTAATGAATTAGAGTAACTGTCATAAAAATCCTAACATTGTTCTGTCCTACTGTTCCTTTTCTGTAGACACAGGGACACTCTATAACCATGTCAAGTTTTCTTGTGGAAATAAACAGGAGCCTCTGCATATCTGTGGATATCTCTGTACTTTTCCCTTTATCCCCTACTCATTTCTAATACACATGCTCTGACATTCACGGCCCACATTTTTTATGCTGTTATTCCCTGATTTTATTTGGTTTGGGTTTGTTTTTAATGAGGTGAACTTTGCACAGCCCAACTTTAGCTCCTATAAAATCTGTGTCTTAAATGGCCAGATTTAGAGATTTTGTTCAGGAGAAATTAAAAAAAAAAAAAAAAAAAAAAAAAAGCCCACATACTAACCATACAGCTGTACTTAGAAACAGATGTTTTATCCCTTTTAAACTGAACGTAATGAGCACAGAAATATGGATCAGTTAGGCCAGATTCAGGAAAACTTCTGTCTAGATTTTGAATCTGGAACTATGGATTGCAGAAAAACTGGCGATTTCACATCAGCGGGGGGGAAACGGGCGGTAAATCCACTCGGGATGGAAACCTGCACTGCTGCAATAACTCCATGGAAAACCTGCACTGCTGCACTAACTCCAAGGCTCTTCCCCTTTGCAACCCAGCCCACAGGCCCATATTCACTCAGCTCACATGAGTCTCCCACTCACATGGGCTAGACATTCAGTTCATATAAACTGCCTTAACTCTATGGAAATCCATCTCTAAATCACTCATTTCAAGGCTTTTGCAGGAGAGAAAGCACACCAAGCATCTAGAATCAGATGCACTGAAAACTGTAGGCTCTGACAAAGTTTGGCTACACATAAGAAACTTTGAAATTGATTTTGCACATCAGTGGGGTCTCAAAACATAAAGTGATTTCTGCTATTTCAGAAACAGATAAGGTTCTTAAGGCCATTCTTCTCTGCCCAATCTTGTTCCTATCAAAGCCACTGGGAGCTTTGCCATGACTTCAGAGAGAGGCGGGACAGGACCTTCGTAATCATGATTTGGCTCTGACACTGGAAAAATGYATTAGCTACGGATTTCCATAGAAAAGATGCATCAGGTTTTCCCTCTGAATCCTAGTCCGAATTCTCTAAAAACATTATTCAGAATTTGTCTTTATAAATTCTTCATCCATCTGCTTCCTTGTAGCACAGAATGGGTCCTATACATTAAGCCCTGACAGCAAAGAAGAATCTGCTGCTGCCTAAGACTTTGTGAGACATGGTCATTACACGCAGAGCAAACTGGGGCTAGTGAGGCCCTAGTTTCCCTGAGGACTATCATAATATAAATTATTAATAATAAAAATAAACATCGGCTTGCTGGAACTTCTCTTCTTTTCATTCCTCTAGAGCTTAGCTTTGTCATGGAATTAGCTAAATAAAGCCCACTTGAAAGAATGCTTAATTGCAAACAATCCAAACATAACAAAATGGAAATAATTGAATCTTAAATATTATACACTAAAAGTAGATTGCTTTGGAAACAGCTGAAAGAAGAGTGTATATTAGAATACATACAATGAAATGCATAGTTAAGCCAAATGCAGTCTGAACCAGATTACGTTTACTTTCAAACTRGAAATTCAAGCTTTGTCAGTCTGGTTTTGCCTAGAAGACACTTTGTATTATCTGAAGTCTAAACAGAATTATAGTAACACTCTTTTAAAGGAGCAAAATTGGGGAAGGCAAACTTGCAGACTTTTGGATATAGTTTGGTTATAGTTTGGATCACGTACAATTTCTAGTACTCCATTACCAGAAAAAATAGATTAGCAAAGGCTACTATTTCACTGGATTATTCTAACACAGTTTATTTCCCTGCAAGTTGGCTAGGGAGAGCTCACATAAACAGTTCAGACAACAGATCTCTAAAGGAGAGCAGTGATGACTTCTACCAGAATAACTGATTACAGAGTTYACATCTGCCTTAGCCTTCATAACTCCCCTTTTTTTCAGACCTTTGTTTCTGTTACAGGTATTTAACTCAGACATTTCACAGTAAGCTAAGAGAAAATACCTCTTTAGGTATGTGAAAACTCCCTTTTGATATTCTTTAAAAATTGAGAACATTATCATATCCTTGGTAAGGCAAAAATATTTCTAGTAATACTTGAAAATATCTTTAATGTGCTCAAAATTTGTAAAGGGGGGAAAAAAAGTTTATTTCTGAATTGCAAAGAAGCAAAAGGAATACAACCTTTTTCATCTTTTAAATATAGATGATAACCAAATCCTATTTATGAATATACATATTAATAACATGTGTTAATAATCTACATAATAATTTTGAAAATTAATAGACTGTAAGATGATCTCTCCTTGGAGAACCCTTGTTTCGTGTGACATGAAATCAGACTAGTAGAAGCGCAATGCCTCATCGGCCACATGTTTACTTTCCCACTTATCAATAACTGACATGAACAAGACTTCTGCCAGAGATAATAAATTCCTGGAAGCACCAAGTTCTTCTTGCTCGCCCAGCCTACGCACAAGTTACTCACTGGAAAAAAGGAGAAAAMAAAAAGGCAGAAATAACTGGAAGTGCTAAGCAGAAGTTGCTCAGTAGCAGAACTGGTTGAGATCAAACCACTTCAGCATTTAGGCCAAAAGTTAATCTAATTTTAAGGTCCCTTGAAATGTTATGAATATCATCAACAAACACAGCAAGAGTCACTTCTGAAAATGACTTTCAGTTTTGTGCACAAAAAAAACCCAAAAAACAATAGGATCTCTGTCTCAAACGTCTTCAAAGACTATGAACTCAATTCTTTGTTCCCCGAGGACTCCAAGCTTTTACTGCAACTAACAGTCACATCTGTTTAGTGTTTAATATTTTTTCTCCATCATAAGGAGTTTTTCTTAGACCTTGGACTGGTTTACTCTACATCTATGCTTAAGTACAATAACAAAACTCCCACAGAATAGATAACTTGGTTCTTTTGCCAGTATATTTCAACTTCTCTCCCCAAAAGACACTGGCAATTCTGGCAAAAGGAGTCCTCTCTTGAGTCCTTTGCCAACACAGCTAAATCTTTTGGGGTCTCATTTTTAACACTCCTCTTAGCACTCACAGTTATGCCAGAAACTTTGAAACAAAGATCTTCTGTACAGCTACACAGGAATGTTTTGTTGTTCTAATGCAGCTAGAGTAGTTTTGAAAGGTATTAGCACTCTGCAGATAATGTAAAAAAGTCCTCCAAGGTGAACACATTCTGGCTATATCTACCCTGCCAGCATCTCACTGCTCTGAGGACACTGAGGACACAGTGCTGCCAGGATGAATGGAGCAGTCTGGCAAGGCTCTGCTTTCTACCAGCCCTGTTAAAGTTCTCTCTCACACTTCAAAGAATTAGTCTTACTCCATGCCCASTTTTACGGTGCCCCATAGCTACTTYTGTGCTTGCATCTATTGCAAATGCAGCCCTGCTGGTCAGGGAGTCTCCCTGGCCTTACCCAGCTCGGGAATGAGGGCAGGTATCTGCAATACTGACAGGGAGGTAACTGTTGCAAGGAGGGTTTGAGTCACCTGAGATACTACAAGCACTTTGCTATACTGCTATATACTGCTATACTGCTATAACGAACCCACTGGTCTGCATCATGAAAAGGGCTAAATTGTACTGGCCAACAACACTGCTATACAGATACAGCTGCAGAACCTTCTACTGTCATACAGCTACATCATTAGAAAAAAAAGTCTCAACTAAATCAAAGWCGTAACAGCACATTTAACTGCAGAACAGAGTTTAATACGTCTAGAAGGCAAATGTTGAAAGAATAATTGCAATTCTCAGTGCAAATCCTTTKTGCCTCATAAAAGAATTATTTTTGTGATGTAACTTGACTTAGTTTATGTTACCCAGTACTTACCTATGAGCCAATTATACCTGAGACTAACCTTGCAAAATAAGACCGTACCACTTCAAAGAACGGGGTTTTCTCTAGGAAAGGTCTCTTAGTTCCCTTTCCACATGGACTGTGTGACCTGTAATGCTCCCATCCACGGTGGCTCTGCAGTATGGAAGTTGCAGTATGAGCTGTTACTCAAGACTCGTGTAGCAAAAGGCTCAAGGTGTCAGTTAGCTCTGCCTACTGATCCTTAATTCACCGTCTCCTATTGGCTTTATAGAAGAAGGACAAGGAGGCATCTTCAACGTGTGGCATGTAGTAAAATGACACCAGCCTTGCATTATGTTATAGCTACTAGAGCTGCAAAGAAATCTAACACAAAGATGGGAGGCCAAACGCACAGTCCATATTCAAGTAGCAGTTGCTCAGTAATTTAGGGAATCCTGGTGATTAAGGAGACCACCAGCAAATAGCTTTAATTTCAGGGCAACRCATAAGGGAAACAGTTAAACGTCACAGTGTAGTGATGACTCCCGTGCTACCAAAGGGCTGCACCACGAGGGTACCAACCTGCGTTTCAGCATGAGCCAGGCAGGGTTTGCAAAGCTCTAGTTGTGTCCGTGCTGCTGGAGGCTGCTCTGACACAACAGTGATGAGTCTGTTGGTTAATGAGGAATCAAGGCTGGCAGGAGGGCAGCAGATAGAACAGAGAGTCCCTGAGATGTTCCGCATCCCTTGGCAATTTTTTCCCACACTTACAGTACGATCCTCTAACGGCCAGTGCACAAATCACTCCTTTTATGAACTCATATTCGTGTCCTCTGCAGAATCATCCCTGACAATATACAGCCCAGAGAACACCCTGGCAGGAAATCACTCTGCTGAGTGGTGATCTTCAAAATTCAGAAATGACCATTCTGATACAAAATTCACATGCTGGCAGGTGATTCAAGCACCAGACAAATCCAGAATTAAAGATTCAAAACAGATCCCTGACACAGTGAGTCCTGCAAAGACAGAGCGCATTCAGTGCTCTAATAGCAAAACGTCATTTGGCTCTACATGCTTTGCTTTGCTCAGGAGAGCTGTTTGACAGTACTGCTACATGTTTACTGTGCTGGCAAAGATAACCTGACAATTATAGGTCTCAATATAATTGCTCATTGCTTTAAATGAAACTAAAAACAGAGTCAAATTTGTGCACATTGGGGAAAAGGTTCACAATGTACTCTTATTACTACAGCCCTGGAGATAACAAGCCAGGCTGAGCAGATGCAGAGATTATGCTTGGACTGGAGATTTAGSAGAAGATCCAGAATATGTTCTTATCCCAAACCTTCTCCTCCACAGCTCAAGAGTCTTAGACTTGTGCTTATGTTCCCGGAAAAACAAACAAAAAAAAAAACCACTCAAACATTTTCGAGATCCTTTTCACTGCTACTTAGTTGCTTTGCACTTCTAATGTTTGTTTGCAGCCAGCTGGGAGGTCTGCACTGATCTTCTAAGATTATTTAAATTCTTCTTTATTTGTTAACAACTGATGTTGGTTGCACAACCCGTTGGCATGYGAGCACTTCAGAAGAGGGGTGGGGAACAGCTTAATCCTAATGCAAGTAAGAATAAGATTAAATGGCTTCAGCAGAGTTGCAAAACTAGAGCTCTATTGTTTCASTGGGAGTTTCAATAATTAACATTTCCATTAGCTTTCTACACAAAAGACTGGTATCTTCCATTTAGGCAGCTACACAGAGCTACTTCATGTTAGGACTAAACAGTAAACATTAAGAAATATGAAGACTTCCAAGCACACTGAGCTCTTTGCATTGTTTCTTCCCTTGGTTATCTGCTAAGTCACAGTGTTGGAGATGATTTGTCCTCTTGAGCCYATGGCAATTTAAGTAATATGACAGAAGTTATGCAAGTGCCGAGAATTATGGAAAAATGTAATTACAAAGTACGTACTTTTAAAACGCACTTAACTCAAATATAGCTGAACTGACATTATTCAGACCTTCCAGTTTTATTCAGCATTGGAYTGAAACCAGGCACAAGAAATTTCAGACTGAAAGGATAGTTTCTTTTGGAAAATTATAAGCACCTAMAGTAGATATTTACAATAAAATGATTGAACTACAATGTCTAGAAAAGCTCTACTACCTAAAGAAGACCTATCGAATAAAACCAAGATTTTGTTATATCAAACAAAAAGGAAGTGAACTGATTAAGGGGATATTTGATCCAACCTGCAAACACAATGTGGGTCTGATTCAGCCCYGAACAGCACCCAAACCAAAAATCTGGATTCAAACATCTGTGGTCTTCTTGGGGAATTCAGATCCAAATTTTACACCAAAAGTTCATTTCTAACCTGTACAAGCACAAGCTTTAGGCCCAGCTCCACATTCCTTCCACACCCAAAACTGGAGTTCTGCCTGAATCAGGAATGTAGGGGAGAAATGATTTCCTTATCTTTACGGGAGATCTTGTGTGGTCATCTACAGGCCTCTGAACCTGCCAGAACTCAAATGTGTGTCACAGTATGCAGTCTAATTCCAAAACCAAAATATTCCAAACTATTACTCTCATAGGACACTTAAAATAGTGAAGAACTATTTCCATAAGCATAAACAATTATTCATAACCCTGGGATACCTGGATATACTCTGATACTCTGCTACAAGGAAATTTCAATAATTGAAAGTTGAAAATAATAGAAAATAAGAGTAAAAAAAATCCAGATAAATAAAATAAATGAATCAGTAAATTAACAATGGCTTCTTAGCATAACATTATTTTCCAAAATCCCTGGGTAGCATTATGCACAAAATATTACATCTGATAAATTTTTTCAATATTGTCAAAAAAGTCATAGATTTCACCCCAACGCTTTGGTCAGTGAAATACGGTGACGTTTCCCTTAGCTACCCAACCACTTACAGGGGAAAGACCTTTCCCTTGCMCAAATGACAAAGAACCGTGCAAACAAGTAAGTTTTTTTTATGYATAGATCTTGGCCTTTTATAAAGCTTCCCAATGTTTTCAGGCAGCTTGATATAGCCCAATAATGTTAGGTATAGATGTGATATTTTATAATATGTCTATTTTCCTTTTTCTCCCAAATCAGCCTAAGTTAAAAGAAAAAAAAGGTCTTTTTTGCAAATAGAACAGGACCTAACTACATCTGGACAGTTTTTGATACCCAAATGCCAACTCATATAATTCTGCTGTAATTCTGGCTTTTCTGGCTGTTTTGCTTGTCATTCTATCCCAACCAGAATGCAAAAAAGCAGAGAGAAAAAAGGAAAAAAGGATGCTCTTCTGTGGTCATAAAAGCCAATAGGAATATTAAGATAATTTTTATTGCATTTTGTTCCGACAAATATATTCACAATATTCAAAAAAAAAGGATACACTGAATAGAGTACCCTGGGGCAACTAGTCAGAGAAAAATAAATGCTAGCTACAATCAAGGGCTTTGGCTGCTTTAAGCCTCCCTATGTAAGATTAAATCAAAATATTTCCTATATGCATTCCCTCTTTTCATCAGCATGTCAACTGCAGCAAGTAAGAATGTGCTATTAATCGTCAGCATCAAAATCTGGAATAATTTTATATAGTCAAATATTTTTTCTTGTTTTCATAGAGACAACTTACTTGAAATGGTTTTGAAGCATGTTGCAAATAGAGCTAAGTGAATCAGTTAGCACACAGTACACTTTTCAAGGGAAAGTTTCTAAAATGAGTCAGGTTTTAATAAAAATGCCTTTGAAGTATGTAACTCATGCCCATAATAGAATATTTTTCAATTTCCAATCTTGTATAGAGAATTTTTTAAATGTTAACAGATGTATTAAACAAAAAAGTAAAATTCTCCCTTTTTCTCTCCTGTGCACAGAAACCAAGAGCAGGCATTTAGACATGAACATTACTTTTACATTTTCCACAAGAAGGACGATTCACTTGCAAATCTTTTTTCCCTTTAAATTGTTTCTGTGGCAACACATCTGGTGCTAAAATTCTGGGCCAGAACATTAACTTTCTTCTTTCAGAACAGTTATGTTGTTGTTCTGGCCTGCAAGCCTATGAAGCAGGAAGAGAAGCGCAAATACATGCAATTATATAATCCTTCTTGCCTTCACAGGCACACAGAATATTAGCTAGTGATCCTTATGCATGGCTTAAAATGACAAATTTAAAAATGTTTGTAGAATTGTTAGAGAAAACAGCTGTAGTGAGCACACTTTTAGGATCTTTTCTTTTTTATTATTATTATTTTCAAGAAAATGAGTGCTTTGTTCCTGCCAGAGGAACAAATATGAGGAAAGAATTAAAAAGCTAAGAAAGAATTAAAGCTAAGAAGAATGAGATTCCTTTCCTAATCATAAATGTAACTATCCCCATGTAAGGAAGCAGGGTCCATATCTGTTTTTATCACTTTCCCAGGGCTACCTAAACATTACTGTATAATCCTCATTTTATAGCTGCAATATGTCAGGTGCACACAAAGCCAAACTGTATGAAAAGTCTTCTGAACCTGCATGCCTTATCTGAGTTTATAGACACCTACTGATACTTCATGTCATGCCCTGGACAGCTCAGCTCAAGCACAGCAACATTTGGATGATTTGTAATCTGAAAAACTTTGTTGTGGAGAACAGAGGGGGAAAAAAAAAAAAAAAAAGCCAGAGAGAAAGCCCAGAGCCTGAGTTCAGCCTGTAAGCCAATAAACAATTTCTAAATCACTAATAACCCTGAAAAGTCAGTCTGAAATCTTATAGACATACTAGGTGACTGTGATCCAATGCAAGTTATTAGAGGTGCTTTAAAGCGCAGTGGAGACTGGCACATCAACACATAAACTCTGCAGTGGGCTCAGTGCACGAGAGGGCCAGAGCAGTGGGCAGGGCTACAGAATCCTCTTCATTCGGTCCGGAATGAAGACCAGCAGGAGTTAAAAAACAAGCAGAATGGATTTTTGCTATTCAGTCAAGCAGATCAAGGATGAATTAATGGAAAGAACATATCTGATGAATTTAAAAGTACCACTGACACAGTTATTTTTCCAATAATAATGGCATTTTAAGTTCCCCATGAAAAGATTTTATTATTTAATTTGAAACAGCTAAATTCAATTCTGGATCAGTTACATACAAATTGGTTTGCTAACTACACTCACAGCGTTTTCTGTATTAGTGACAAAGAAAACAAGATCATCTTGGTGTTCTGACCTTCTAAATTACTAATGATTAAATTCATTGATGGGCTAAAGACCAATTTTTTCCTAAAATGTTGAATTGAAGCATAATTATGTTTTCAGGCACTCTGTCTTTGAAGACATTTTGGTTTAAATCAATTTGTGCTTAGGGAGAATAAACTGGCAACAGAAATGGAAAAGTCAGAGCAAGTGGATAGAAATGATATTTCAGAAATAGACCCTGATCTCCCTCTTGCACTACTGGAGGCGCCACCTTAAGACCAGAATTAAACCCTGAGCACCTGCAGTCATTAAAGGCTGGCTGATGGTCTTTACAAGATTTGCTGTCTATGTCATTTTGGGTTGTCACCAGCCAGTAGATCCAAATACAGCTTTGGCCAATAACATTCTGGATATTTCAACTCTATCTGTTCCTTTCTCTCAAGATTTTGGCTAAGATCAAGTATATATATTAAACTAACATTAAACCTACTATATCACATAGCTTTTTCCTTCCAATTTGCCAAATTCATTCTATCCAAATGGCATAATTATCAACTTTTCTGGGGTCTTTCCCACTCCTTTGCTTTATTATGTATATCTTTCTATACCTAGAGCTTCTGTTTTGTCCTGGTGCACTGTAATTCCACATTATCACCCTCCAAAACCTTCAGAAACATATTTCAATAATAATTTTCTTTTCCCAGTAGACTGAACCTGATTTCACTTTTTAGCCACAGTGGCCCCACTCCATTTCTCGAGCTTTTTGGTAAGGGGAGATTCTGCATTTGCAAAGGAATTAGCTCTGGGAGGGAACAGAGTGATACCAGCAGATCTGCTGTTACATGGCTCCATCTCCCCAGGTAAGTTGTTCCTTAGGAACTCAGAGTGAACACTGCAGAGCATTTCTGCTGTTGCTTTGTCCTGACAGAAGGAAATCACTTTGTCTTGCACTATCCCTTAGGGAATAACATTACATAATTCACCGTTTGGCATATATAGTTCCCCATTCTTGGCTCTGTGCTGTTCGCAGAAATACCCCTGCTTCACTTCAGCTATTAACTGACTCCAGAGCGGAGAACAGGACAGAGGTTCACGACCTGGCATCCCAGGGAAGCCCTTTAATTCCTCTCAACAGTATCCAGACTCTAATTTTAAGGTAATTTTATCAAGCTAGCTGTTCATTACCGTAGCACGTGTTGTATCTCTGTCAAGTTTCTCGCTAGACTTGGGGCACAGAGCGTGGGCCTGGTCTGCCAGCAGCTCCACCCCGTTTTGGCAAGTTTTATGCAGTTTTTCCTCTGCTACGTGTTGTGCTTATGTCATTCACTCTGCAGAACTCAGAGCAGCAGCACAGAAATGATAAGCTGTGCTAAGCACGAACACAACAGTGAGGAAGTTTGGAAGGTTCATGTCCCACTGGGCACCACATCTTTCTGAGAATTCTCTCCAGTCAACACGAAATATTCCCTCAGATATTCTACCCTTTCTGCATTTCTTTTTTTTTTTTTTTTATAAAAAGTCTTTTGAAAGGAGTAGTTAATGCCCTCATTGATTTGTGTAGTTCCATTTTACTGCTGTGAAAACACCACTAGAGTTGGATTAAGTCCTGTTTCTAACCAAGGAAATGACAGAATCGGGAGTCCTGAGTATCGTGCTGTACTCTGACTCTGGCTCCGTACTCTCATGCTTAAGAAACGCGTCACTTTTTTCCACATTCCTTCAAGTTTCTTTGGGTGGTGAACAACTCATTTTCCATCTAGCCCAACTTACTTAAAATGACATTTTTTTTTTTTTAAAGAGGATCTAAACTTTGCAGCAAAAGGTAGCTGTGCTCTGACCCAGACCTCCACCCATATTTATGAGCAAGCAAAACGTAACCCCTGCACAAGCAGAAAGACTTAATTAACATGCAACCAGTCCATACAATGACAAAAGCCCCACAGGATGGCAAAGGGCTCTCCTAATCTCTTACTTTCTGCCTCCTCCTGCCGGGCATTCACCTCCCAGGGGCTCCCTGGGTGGAAGCGCTTACCCTGGGTAAGGGCAGCTGCACCCTGGGCACCCTGTGTGGCAGCGGCGGTGGTAGCAGCGGYGGCAGCAGCGGCAGCACAAGCAGTACCAGAGGCAGCAACGGCAGCACAAGCAGTAGCAGAGGCAGCAGAGGCAGCAGCAGCGGTGGCAGCAGCAGCGGTGGCAGCAGCAGCGGTGGCAGCAGCAGCGGTGGCAGCAGCAGCGGTGGCAGCAGCGGCAGCATCCCGTGCCGCTTGCTGTCCGCGCGCTCCCAAGGATTCGGTCCCCGCTATAGGTGACTGCTCGCACCCTGTCCCACCGCCCTGCTCCGCTCTCCGCCGCCCGCGCAGCCCCGGCCCCGCCGCTCGCACCTGGGGTCTCCCGCGGGAAGGCTGCGCTCTTGGGGCACCCGGCGGCGGCAGCGGGGCCGGCCCTGCCCGCCTGGTTCCGCTCAGCTCAGCTCGGCCCAGCGGGGCCRCGATAGGCGCCGCTTATCGCCACCGCCCGCCCGGCTTCCAGGAAGCGCTCGCTGCTGGATGCGGATCACCCTGTCCCGCTGCCTCCCTCCCTCCCTCCGACCCCCCTCATGCTGCGGGGGGGCTGGGAAGCACAGCGAGGCCACAGCCCCTGCCCTGCAGACCCTCCGCTCCGCACAGGCAGCATCCCRAGCGCCCCCGTTTGCTCCCGCTGCTGGCGCCAGGGCCCGCGGKCCGCAGGGCAAGGACAGGCAGCCCCGCACCAGGGACACCAGCCCTGCCCTCCCGCTGACTGCCCCCCTGCCTCCCCTGGCCACCTCTTACCCCTTCGCTGCTTCTCAGCCATTTCCTCCCGTGTCCCATCCCCTCCCTTTCCATTTCTCCATCCACTGTTTACTCCTCCTCTTCCCTCCTCCTTTTTACCCCCCRGCAGCTCCCTGTCACCCCATCTTTTCAACATCCTTTTAAGACTCTTGCCTTATACCCCCCTCCATCCCTTCCTAACTCCCATCCTTCTACAACTGCCTTCTCCCTTTTTCCATCCCCCCCCTGGCTTTAGCCTCTGCTCCTGAAGAGGAGGGATCTGCTCGGCCTCTGGTTGATACTAGAACCTGCTGCAGCCCTTGCTGCTGCACCCACCACTCACCTCCTCGCTGCTTCTTCAAGCCTCTTGGGACTGGTTTTGCTCCCACTAGCTCTCTAGGCAGCTTGCAGGTAGCCCTGCCAAAAAAACAAGATGTGAATTTGAGGCAGAATGAAGGCTGGGATCCTCCAAAGTGGCCCAGCTCGTGGGAACCCGCCCGCACACTCACCTCTCCCAATAGGGCCCTGCCAGGCCCTGGGCAAACACCAAGCGCGGCCGCAGTCCCTGCTTGGGCATGTCACCCTACGCGATTCTGTCCCGGCTCGGAAACGCTTCTCTGCTTTCACCTCTTTTTTTTTTTTTTTTTTTTTTTTTAGAATGGTTTTCCCATAAAGTCAGGCAAGCAGATTCACTGACACGGCAGGAAGTCAGGAGGAAGCCAGGGGGATAATGAGTTGCTCCCCTCCTGACCATCTTCAGCAATTCTTAGCACTCATACCAGGCTCTTCCACCCCATCGCAGCAGCACAAAACAACTTCTCAAAGCACCACATGGCCAGAGATCCCCATACAAGGGCCTATTACAGCACAGCTATTTGTTTTAAGATCCTGATGGAGTTAATCATGAGGATTTGCATTTTTTCTATCCACATGATTAAAAGAAAGTCTGGAAAGATGCAGGGAAGCTCTGGCGCAGTTGAATGCAGAAGTCATTAAGAAGGCACATGAGGGAACTGACACACATGAATGTGAGGGCAACATAAGACAAAAGCAGATGAGCTGGTGATGTGGGCTGAGCACAAAACTCAAGCTCCTAAACAGAACASTGCAGAGATGCAAACAAAACCAGGTTTGGTACCTGAGCCTGACACTGGCAAGTTCTTAGGAGCTTGAAAAAGGCAACGGTGACACACTATGGAAAAGAACATTAACTAAATAGTATTTCCCAGCAKTTCTAACAAAACAAATTGCATGGAGATGCAAATACTGGTACCTCACAGATTCTATTCACTGTAATTCTACCAACCATTCTTTTAACTTTCYTAGTACTTGGAAGTTTTATGATCATACTAACCACTTGAGAAAACACCCCCAAGAACACAACAGCAGTAGTATAAGATGCCAGAAGCTCCGCTGYCTGACACGACTTCCTTCTAGGGCCCGGCAGCCTCGCAGGAGTCAGCAAAGYGGGTGCACGTCAGCCTGTGTCCCCCGTGCCAGGCACGGTGCCTCGGCCCCGGGCTGCGCTCAACAGCCACAGCTCGAGCCCTGACTGCGCCCTGGGCCACCCCGCAGGGGCTGCTCTAACCCCCCTTACCTGCAGCAGCAGCAGGACGTTTGTCCTGCTCAGCTGTGAGGACACCGGATCTCTGCAGGAGCCCCCTGCAACCACAGCTGACCTAACACTCTCCGCTCTTATTCCTTCCAATATATCAGGCTTACAACTAATTTCACAGACCAGGTCTTCTGCTAATGTGAATGACCAGGGCTCCATCGATCCCAGTGCTGATGGCCCTAATTATTTCAGCTGAGGGTTGGCCTTACGCGTTATTATTTCAGTTTATTTTATACGATCCTCATTTGCTGTGTCTTCATCTGGTCTGTTTATGTGGATGGTAGTTGGTTTTCATTATTTTTTAACTGCATTTCAGATTATTTGCTCTATGGTTTTGTTCCCGTTCTCCTTTTCCATGAAATTCTAATAAAATGCTTGGCTACAGATTTTCCAAATTGAACACTGATGTTTAGTGCAGTTAATTATGTATCGGGGTTCAAAGCGAGTTCTATAATGTAACAATTCACATATTCTTGAAAACAATGGACACAGTCCCATAAACTATTGTTGCAAGCTAGTTTCATGTTCTTCTGGAATTTCCTTTAAAAAAGTACATGTGTTTAGAATTCTCATACATACGAAAAGCAGTAAATACTCCATTGTTGGGACCATTAAAACATTATAATGAAAATACAAAATACAAACATTCTTATGTCTTTCAAACCTAAAGGGACATTTAAAAAAAAAATTAGAAAGTTTTTCTTCAAGGACTTCAAAGCATTTCCCAAACACTAATTGAGCCACTCAGAATCTATCAATAACCAATGATATGCAAAGATCATTCTACTCCCCAAAATTCAGGATGGTTGTAACAATATAATGTTTACTGTTCCAGCCTCACCAGTGTTCTGGCATAATCAGTTTAACTTGAATTTTATTAAGTCACTTTTATGTGCTCTTTTTTTTTAGACCAACTGAACTACAGAGAGAAAACTCCATGTGTGTTTGAAGCAGTGAATATCTTCTAAGAGCTTAGGAAAACTGGGACAATGGCTTAGCACACACAGCTCCAGTATTTTCCAATGTGACATACATGGGAAAATTGAATCGCCTTTCTACTGTCTTTGGGTTCTCCTCCTTCTGATTTACTTATAGCCACTGCAATTGTATTATTTAGTTAATACAGAGTGACAGTTCTATTGCATTAGTGTACAAATATCTGCCTGCTTGAATCCTATAGTTTCACAGTAGGTTTAGCTTTGTGTGCAGACATAAAATACCTTCAGGAAAAAAAATACAATAAACATTTTATAATTCACTCCATCTTATTGTTTCTATGATAAATCAATGAAATATTAAACCACAATGAGATTAATTTTATATATAAATTACATGTAATGCTATGAGAACAATTAACGTACTGTGAACAAATATTTTTTAGTCACATGGCCAATATTATAACTMATAAGAAAGCCTGGCATTTAACCACAACCATAATTACACAAATAGTCTAAATATACTTATGTTTCATGCTGAGAGTGCCACACAAGTGAGTTTACCCCAGTAAACGATTTTTAAATTCTAAAGGCACCAAYAAGATCCACAGTGCCCTCTGCTGGGCTATTTTCAATATTCTCTGAATATTTCCATGTAATCCATTATCAGAAGCTAAAATGGACAACCTARATAACAGGTTGAAAACCTCACAAAGTTGACCTAGATGGTCAATCCTTATATCCTTGTGTTCTCAACTAGCCCAGCAGCTCTCAGCACGTGGCATGCAGTGCAATCGAGCACTGTACATGCCAGTATCTTTCTGAGCCCTGGTCATGCAATCATAGACGAGTTACATATTATTCAACAATAACCTGATCATAAACATTAATGAATTAGTTGACAAATAGCAGCCATATTTCTGTAGTCGGACGCAGGTAGCATTTGCAAAATGATTAATGTCCTTACAGCTGGAAGGATAACAGAAACACGGCAAGTTCTGCCTTTACTTTCTTCCTTCAAGCATTTATATCAAAGCACTTCTAGTTTGACTCTGCAGAAGGGCCAACTTTATAGATTCTCATTTGTTTCTAGTAATTCTGAAAGAAACCAGACATTCACAAACAACTACCTCAAGAAGAGGCAGTTAAGTGCAGGATTTCTAACGGAGTATCTGTGGCAGTGTGGGCTTGCAACAGTGACACACAAACTCGCTACTAAGGGATGTCAGAACTAGGCAGTGACAAGCTATGCACTGCTTAAACACCACCTCCTGGAGAAGCAGCGGACACAAGGCAACTCAGGCCAACCTTGCTGTGAAGCAAGGTATTGCATAACAGCAGCTGCATACTTATAAAAGATTAAACAGTTAGGATCTGTAGCAACTAGTTTAACGCTTAAATGTTATCCTTGCTTGACAGGAAATAACTTTTAACAACAGACAATGACAAATCATTTCCTTTATAAACACACTGTATGGACACAAAATATATATATAATATATATGTATCAGCACCATTCCATACAAAAATATAGGATGTTGCTTCTACCTACAAACAGTAGCACATGCAAGGTACTTTCCAGCAAGCCTGAAAGTCTGTATTCCCCAAAAGGATAATTCTAAAGTATGCCAGTGTGAAAGTTAAAACAAGATTTTCATCAATTACTCTTTTTCATCTATTGCATTTTTTTCGAAAGTCTAAATCTGGAAAACTCCCTGAGCAATGGAAACATGAGAAACTAGTGTTCATTGATCATTTTGAGTAAAGGAACATTGAAGTGTTATCTACAGACCCTCTTACATATCTATAGATAGACCTATAAAGAAAATACAGGTGATGTTTTCTTTAGAACACCTTCGCYGTAAGAAGTCATTAAACTACACACGTGTGCATAGCATGAGACGTCAGCAGTGATTAGTACTGCACTGTTTAATTAATGACGTAGTTTCAAATTAATCTAGAATCACTGAATGGAAATGGAGGACTACTAGATGAACGAGAAGAAAAAGACTTTAAAAAGCTGTATATTTATTTAGAAAACTCAGTACATAATGATTTATCAGTGTGAACTTTTGACTTTAGAAGAAAGTAGACTCAAAAACCTTCAGAATTTATCACCACAGAAACAGAGCCTACCCATAGAAGTAAACTACAGAGCATCCATTCCCAGGACAAGCAGCTTTCAGAAACACTTACAACACATTCCTTATTAAAGCCCTGATGTTAGAGTTAGCTGAAAGTCAGAAATTCAATTCAGAACGAAGAGGAGAAATACGACTTAGAATTCTAATCTAAGAGTCCTAAACGGGGCTGGTTTTCACAGCTCTTCTATGTATGTGACAGTCACAACTGCTGCAAGAAGTATGACAGCTTCGGTGTCCCCAGGTCTCACAGCACATCGCCAATAATCACTCATTTCCACCTGCACAAATCTTCCTGATTTTGAGCAGATTCCTWAGCAATTTTAATTAGCCGGTCATATTTGTGTAAATAGGTTCAAGTTTTTTTGAAAAACTGTAGCACACCACAAACAAACGTTTATTTGATCACATGAAAAAAAAAAGCTGTTTACGTAAGGAAAGACAAAATAAATAAATAATGCTCCTAAACCCCCAAACTGAAAGCAAAACTATATTTTTGTTGAAAAAAAATATAATTTGAAGTACATGTTCATTTGGACTCACATGCTACTACATGTTTGTGGTAGGTATTTAAATCAAGATGTTTATATGGTTGTATTCTTTGATTTTTTTTCAGATATACAACTATTTCTCAAGCCTATTCAGGTAACTGCTTCAATAAATAAATAAATAAATAAACAAACAAAATCCTAGTCAGAAAAGGAGAAGCAGAGCAGAATCTCACTATACTGCACAGTAGTTTTAGTGATCCAATTTCCACACCAAAACAAAAAAAAAAAAAAAAAAAAAAAAAAAAAGTGCTCCCAAAAAACTCCCAACTATCCTAGATTAGGAAACCCAACCTCTCTTTCAACTTCACAGAAGGTGAAACTGAACATGCCATGAATAGCTTGATCAGGTCTGAATCACAGAGAGCTTGTGATTAAAATAGCTCTACAAACTTGTGTTAATCCTGGCACAAAAAAAACTGCCTTTCTCCTACCTTTATCTTAAATCAAGTTGTTTATCACATTCCTTCCTCATACATCAGCTCCTTGTGATGAAAGCAAGCCTATGATTAATACTTTTTATTACGTTGGTTCCAGTGACTTGAAATGAATTTGCCCTCACTCTTTAAGCATGTTACCACACCCACAGCATGGCACTCAAACAATTCTCGGAATGCAAGGTAGAAAAAAAATTATCTTAGCCTATCCCCCATAAATCTATAGCAGTAAAACCAACCAACTGAACGTTGGCTTCAAGTACTATACATAGAATCTAGAATCGTTACGGTTGGAAAAGACCTTCAAGATTATCGGGTCCAAGAGCAAACCCTTCAACACCGTGCCTGCTCAACCAGGTCCCCAAGTGCCTCATCTACACGTTTCTTGAACACTGCCACGAACACATCTTCAGATTTTTTTCAAAACAAAAAGACAAACCAGTTGCTTTAGAAAACCCAGGGAAGGCACTGCTGGCTTGTGTCGTGCACTCCTTCTCTGTGCTTTCCTACAGTTCATTAAGCAAAGTAGGTTGTAGAAGTTAGAAATSGAAAGTAGTCAAATATCTTTTCAGTTTTCCTAACTACAAAGTGGCATAATAAGAGGTTTTACCTACATCTGGCTCACATAACTGCAACTTGCTATTTTACATTTACATTAGCATCATGGATTTTATCTAAATTTAGAGACTAATCTCTCTATGCAACATTCTTTTTCCTCTTGTAAACACAAAACACACTGGATAAACGATGTAAAGATTTGAACTTGCCCAGACATTGACTGACAGCAAACTATACTTAACAATTAACAACATCCTCTGTACTAATTAGTGCTTGTTTTGGCTTGAGTGATAGGTGCAATTTCTTTGCCTGTGGCATGACGGGACTAAGATTGACTGTATGAAACGGCGYTGACTTAAAAGTGATTCAGCGCTGGATGTGTTTTTAAAAACTGATTAGCGACTGAGACATGTGAGCTGACGAGACACTCATAACCTACCTGAACTGCAAGGAGCTGTTTGTTGGAGCTCCCTTCACAGCCCTTTATGCAAAGCCTACATGACGGTGCCTCAAATCAAGTTCTTTTCTACCAGGAAGCGATCTGTATTTTAAAAACACATTAACGTGACACAGTTGATCCGTGAGCTTCCTCCCTATCAACACTTGGTGAGTTGTGCTAGCAGGAAGGCCTTCTTCAGACTGAGGTCTCCCTGCTAAGGAGATTTGTCTCTATCTTCAGCGGGGTAAGGAAGTAGAGGCTTAGAATTAATTGTTTTATATTGGAATTATAGTGATACATAGAGTTAGTTAAAAGGGCCAGGCTGGTTCATGTCACCCAGTACATTAATAATGAGGTGCAGTTGAAACAGAAACTCGTGCTCCAGCTTCGCTATGTGCCAGACACGCTTCCTAGCTGTATCCAGAGCGAAGAGCTCAAACCTAGGGCAAGGTCCATACCTATCTCAGGTAACCCACAGACAAATCACCTCACACTTAGCACTACKCTCGCAGGACCCGCCTGGGCACTGCGGCTGCTGGCGGGAGCCCCTGAGGGGAAGGAGGCCGCGCCAGACCCGGTTCCTCCAGCACAAAGGTCGCTCAGCCAGATCCCACAGGGGCGAGGCCCCAGGCCATGAGAGAAAGACGGAAAAAAAAAAAAGAGGGGGAAAAAAACCCAAATAAATAAATCAAAAAGCACTTCTCCACAAAGCGCCTCCTCACCCTGGCGGCCCCGCCATGTTGCGGCCCCGCCGCGCCGGGCGCAGGTGCGCGGCCGGGCGCAGGTGCGCGCCCCGCTGTCCGCGCAGCCCC
>NW_020455532.1:5791404-5809821 GCF_003342845.1 Nothoprocta perdicaria
CGGCGGAGCCGGGAGCCCCGGCGCGGCGGCGGTATGAGCCGGCCTCAGCGCGGCGCCGCGGGCAGCCGCGGCCTCGGCACCATGGAGGTGAAGAGCAAGGTGGGTCCGGCCGCCGCGGAGAGTCCGGCCSCGGGGCCCGGCCCGGCGCTGCGGGGCGCGGGGAGCTGCTGACTCACCTGCCGGCGGCTGCTCCGGGGCTCCGGACGGCGGCCTCCCGTCCCTTCCCCCCCGGCCGGCGCGTACCGGCCGCCGCCGCCCCCGGGACGCTGCGCGAGGCTCGGCGGGGGCGGCCGCCTCGTGCCGCTCCCCGCGTGCCCGTTCTGCTGGGCTGCTGGGGGGGTGGAATCAATGTTTTTACGTGTTCCTTTTTATTATCATTCATTTCTAATTTTATTTTTTAAAGCAGTTTCGTGGCCTTCTCCCCTCAGTTTCGGCGTTGGCTGAAGCGACGCCCAGAGCGATAGAGGCTTTGGGAGAGTTTGGGGAGACTTAGAAGCGTTTTGGCCTCGTGATCCTTGAACTGCCCAACGTGCTCTCGCCCTGGCTGAGGAAAAGGGGGGTTTCGGGTTAACTTGGTAACCATGTGTTTACGTTCCTTTCTTCCAGTGGGCCAGAGATTGTTGTTACTCAGCTTGTGCTACCCCGGGAAGATAAGGCACGGTTTACTTGCCTTAAACAAAACGTGCTGCCCTTTGGAGACCCTGAAAGAATTTCATAATGGCTTTTTTTTTTTTTTTTTTAATGAGCACATATATCTATGCTATAGCTCCTACCGAGAGCTTTTTTTGTTATCCAAGCTGTGCACAATTCCACGAAACGTCTTCATTAAAGTATCTGCATCTATTTCTTTCTAGTGTTGCTTTTAAGGTGGCTCGAGCATAGTTTTATGGTAAAAACCTTGATGTTTTTAATTTAATTAGTTCTTTTTTCTGGGTTTGTTTTTGATGTTTGTGGGTTTGTATTTTTTCTAATGTTTTGTTGACTTGTTCAGCTGTTAAGAATTGTAAAGGTGTTGGATCTGTGGTAGTCGTTGATGTGTCAAGTAATTAGTTAAATGAACATATGCAACTTAGGTTAGAAACCCTTTCTCTTTGTGTAGGCAAATTGTAAGTGCATCTATACAGGAAGGTGATTTGCCCCATTGGTATAAAACGTCTCCTGTTAGTTTTATCTGCTGTTTATCGTTTGCTTTCCATTCCTTCTTGTCTTTCTAATCAAGTGTTAGAGCAGTGCATGAGCTGGGACTTAAGTTGTTATGTGTTTTTTGTTTTTGTTGTCGTTGTTAAGGATACCCTGACATTACCGATTTTTTTTCTTCCCCCCCTGGAAAAGGCCTAATTTGCATAACTGATAGTGTGGTTTTTTTTTTTTTTTTACGAGAACAAATGTTGATACAGCCTTCGAGTGGACAAAATCAAAAGCATGGAAATAGGGTAGCCACTTTTCCAAGTGCTAGCAAAGCATAGCTGTTATTATGGCTGGTGAAATCTCTCGTTTACATGTTTTCTGCACTGAGAACAGCCAAAACAATGTGCTTGGGAACAAAATACTGCCTCAAGCCTGAAACTCTGGGCCTGCTTGCTTCCCCCRTCGTGCATTTTGTGTAGGAATGGGGTGACTATATCTAGGAATCAACTATGAGATGCAGTCTTTGTTGTTTGTATAGGAAACTGTAAAAATTCCTATAAATAGGGACTGTCTCTTATGCCAATATTGCAAAACAAGCTTCAAGACATTCCTAGAATGACTTGTCACTAATGGATTGTTTAAAAGTGCATTGATTTAGTAGAACATCTCCCCTTTATGGGAGTAAGAGCAATCCTGAGAGAGGAGGAGGAGGTAGAAAGGAGTGTGTGGGAGGTGAAGGGGAACACTGCTGTGGAGGGRTCTGGGCTTTGAAGCCTTATCAGCCACACACAGCTCCTCATGTAGATGTTCGAGTCGGTATCGCGCCCAGCTGTGAGCCTGTGCCAGCACAGCCCCAGCAACATCTTTTTGGTGGCCAACTTATTGGATTTAGGTCTGAACTTGCCTTGGGGGATCTGATCCCATAATACTTCTATCTCAGTTTCTCTAATGTTAGTCAAGTAGATTTTGTCCTCAACCTAGAGGTTTTGGTAATAGTATGAAAGTCTCCAAATGAATGTGTGGTGTGTGGAATTTTTTTCTCTCCCCTTTCCTCTCCTGTCTTTCTATTCTTTGTAGAATGAAAACTACTAGAGTAGTTTTGTTRCTGTAGTTCATGTTCTCTTATTGTTGCTGGAGGCTACTAATAGTATAGTGCATGTATCATGTTATGAGATGAGACATCTTTATCCCCTGTAAGAAAAATTATTTTGCTTAGTATATTACTGTAAGTCTCTTGTAAGCGTCTCTAATAACTTCTTAGTATGTTGACATAGCTTGCAGTGAATTTTCTCAGGTGAGTTACCAGTAAAACATCCTGACATCCTGTATTTGTAAAGAGCTCTAGTGACAAGTAGTCTTCTCTTAATTCAGTCTCTCCCAATTTCTCCTCTCATATGGGTTCCTCTGAGTTGTTAATTTTTTTGCTAGGGCAGCCTGTTTAATGGAATGGAGTGTAACAATTTATATTAAATGAAAACATTTCAGGGAGTTAAAATAAACTGACCATGAAATTGCATAGTTCTACTTTGCCTTTATCTGCTTTGACATATTAAAAAAAAAAAAAGGAGTTATAGCCAGATTATTAGTCTCTTAGTGCTTGCACCAAATGTTTATAGAACCCTTATTTATCATATGTTTTAAAAAATGCATGCTTATCATGCATTAGAGGCAGTGCAAATGGGCAACTCCTGTGATGTTCCTGCCTCAAGTGACTAAAGGATTTTAAGAGTCACGGGATAAATTTGTAAAGCTGACGTAATTGTGAAGCAAGCAGGTTTTTGATGTCAAGGGAGTTCCTCCTACGTATTTTTATTTACTTTGTTATAAGCAGGAATGGAATCCTCCCAAATGCCTTATTGTTAGCTAACACTGCAATTAGAGTATCTGTAGAAGAATGTTCTTGTAGAATTATTTTGTTTAAGAGTTTGGGTGGAAGGTGGAGTGTTGAAGTGCAGAAGATTCTTAGGTTGTTTTGTTGAGCTGTATTACAGTTAGTGTGGTGCTAATGTGCTCACAACAGCATCTCCTTATTTTCATTCATTTGTATGGCGGGATTTTTAAAGAATGTTCTTAAAGATTGTAATCAAATGGGAGGAGTTCGGTTTGGAAGCCTGGTAATGTGCTCGTTCACATCTGCAGGGTAACATACCAAAGCATGTGATAGTGAGGCTCAAATTTTCCTGCTACCTATTTTGTTCCATGTGCCACCGTGTTTTGGTTAAAACTAATCTCGCTGAAGAAATAATTTCTAATCTGTATGTTCACTGCAGATCAGCGGTAGAATTGAGAAAAAAAAATGACTTTGTTTTTATTTTGTTTTATCTTTGTCTAAAATGGYAATAACTGTAAGCTAGTTGGCTTTTTGTAGCCTAGATGCTGCTACAATCCCTTCATTATTTTTAATGCCGTCGCCAATGTGTGTGCCTGATGTGCAGTTCCTGGGGTTCTGGAATCATTTTTATCTGATACTCTGTTTGCATGCCCTCTGTGCATTGGGCGAGACTCTGTAATTGAGTTACACTTACGAAAATTAAAATTTGTCTGGTCTGCATGAAATGTTTGTTTTTTATGTCAAGTTGGAAGCTGAATAAATGACTAATTGGCTAAATGAGTGTTCTAAAAGTATAGTGCCAGTGGTGTCCCCAGTATATTTTCCAAACTGTTTGTGTTTTTATGCCTTGGATACAATCTCTTTGTAAATGATTATTCCCTGGAGTTTTGAGCATTAATGGTACAGACAAATATTTGAATACTTTTGAAGACTTGTTGCTGATTGCCTCCTGTATTTTTCTCTTTGGATAAGAGCAGAAGTAACTTGAGGCTTGGGAGGATACAATTTAAATGTCTGTCTAGCTCACTAAAGTTTGTATTGAAAGTCTGCAGTGATTGTTTCTATTCTTCAGATGAAACTTACTTTTTCTTTCTGGCCTGAAAAACTATGGGTTTTCAAATGCTAGAAAGCATAGTGCATCTATTATGTGATTTTTCTAAAGTGCTCTGGAACTTCTTTGGAAAAAAATTAAGGTAGTCGCATACCCTAGGAAGCGCATGTGCTTGCCTTTGAGCAACCAGTGTCAATGGTGGGTGTGAACTGTGTCCTATATCCAGAGCGTGGCTGCTGCAACATAAGAACAGGAGAATCAACAGTACTTTATGCTACTGTTTTACCATATTAGACATTACCATATGAGCAAATGTTTTTACTTAAACAGAACRCTAAAAGCAATCTGCAAGCAAGATCTGCACGCATTCTCACAGCACACTCATGAAGACCAAATGTAGAGTAAAAACTTTGAAAAATAGACATCTTAGCAGCATAAAAGCCCTTACCAAATTATGGGTTATGTTTTTTAGTGTATTTTCGGTTCTGTAACATTTCTGATGTTGCATCAAATCATCCTATTGTTTGAGCATAATAAAGATGTATTTTTGTTGTAGTTTGGAGCAGAATTTCGACGATTTTCTCTGGAAAGATCAAAACCTGGAAAGTTTGAGGAGTTCTATGGATTACTGCAGCATGTGCACAAGATACCAAATGTTGATGTCTTAGTGGGATATACGGACATTCATGGAGACCTGCTGCCTATCAATAATGATGACAATTACCATAAAGCAGTTTCTACAGCCAATCCTCTACTCAGGATTTTCATTCAAAGAAAAGGTAAGTGCACTTGCATTAGGTGAACTATTTGTTTAGGCAGCTGTGACTTGCTGCAGTAAACAGTGTGACTTGCGGAGGAAAAGAAACCTTCGGTCCTATTTCACCATGTTGAATTCCACAGTAATTATGGTTAATAACGTATTCACAGCTTGCAACAGCTTCCTCAAGCAGCCTATTTATACTGTGTGCTTTCTGYTTATGTTTTTAGTTCAGTTGGACAAAATGGAGTCAAATCTCTAGTAACACCCATTTCTTGTTTTATATTAGTAAATGAATATTTCTTTTTTTTGCCTGTTAGGTATAGGTTTCACATAATTCAAATCTTGTTTGGTCAGGAGGAGAGAACATAAGACTTATTCATTTCAATCTTATGTAAAGTATTAAATATCAGCATAAATTTAAGACCAACTTTGTGATATGTTATGCTCAATGCATTTTTTTCTGACAAAACACTCTGAGGCTTTTGAAGACAAGGTTATTTGTATTGGCAAATTCAAATATGTGCTGTTCAGTGTGTCAATTTGCCCTTATAGCATCTTCTAGGCACAATTCTGTTTGTCTCTTTCTAGTGTCTGGTTTTGTTCATGGAGAAAAAAGCGATTTGTTTTGGTCCAGGAGATGGTGTTTGTATATGGAAGTGTGTGAGKGGGGAAATGTAGTGTAATTACTTGAAACTGTTTTACTTTAGAGATCCCAAGAAAATCTAACTTCTTGCTGTTTTTTTTTCAGTTTGCCTGTGTATAGACATAAACATACATGTGTGGCTATGTGCACATACATCAGTATCACAATAAGTCAGCCAACTGCCTTTAAAAACATTGCCTAGGGCGTAGTGCACATCTTCATTAAATAGCTGCTTTAGAGAGAACTATGTAAGTGGGGAAAGGCTTTGAATTYGCGCTCAAAATAATCTCCACAATGATTTTACACAAAGACAATATTTTAAAATAGCCCATATGACTGGTCGTCAGGTGCTGTGTTGCAGGCAAAATGTGTATGTTGAGGATAATATGGTACGGTCTGTATGGTTCTGAATTGCCAAGGAGATGAGTTATTTACTTTAATGGAATCTACARGTAAAAAATGCCATTTAATCTCCTTCAGTAGCCATATGACAAGAACAGATAAACCACTTGTCAGACTGGGATTATTAAGGCAACGTTTTGACACCATATGTCTATCCTTTGTTACTGCCTATATATAKAGAGAGATAGATGTAAAATCTTATGCCAATTTGCTATTTTTTAAAGAGGAAAATAGATTATTTACTGTGACACTATTGGCATGAGACATTGAGAAGAGAATTGATACRATGTGCAAAACTAAAATAAAACCGCTTTTGTTCAGCATGCCAAGAACTGATGAGCAAGAAAAGCTTTGTAGAAAATAGCTTTTTCCTTGTTTTCTCTCTGTCACTSTGGTTTCTTCTAGCTATAGCATGTTAGAGAAAAAAGAACCCAGGTTTGTGTGTTAAAATCTGAGGACACTGTACTTTATACTGAATCAGTTGTGACCACTCCAATATTCTGAGSTTTGTTTTAACCTTCAATCTAAACATAAAATTCTGTCAGTTAAATTGAGGCTTCGGTTCTCTTGGCATCCTTGCCACACAACAGGAWTGGTTTTATAGAAGATATATATATTCTTGTACTTGCAGTTGGTAATTTGGCCATAAGTAGGGCTGAATTACAGTATGCAATGTCAAAATTTGTTTCTCTATAGGTACAACTCTTCAGACAATGTGACTTTTTTTATTGTCTATCTGTACAATTAAACATCTATAGATAAGATGTTGTCTATCTATACAATTAAAACAAAAGTTTGAATAAATACCTGCTATTGACAGGGTTATGGTCATCCTTGATGTTTTGGAACCTTAATACTAAGCTACCACAAGATACTCTTTCTTGTGCAAGGCTTTTTTTGTGACTTTTATATGCTGCATTATCTTYGTGTTATATTTTTATTTTAATAGAAACCACTGAAGAAGGTAGATCTACCTATAAGCTACATGTAGCTTATGAAAAAGCAACCTAAGAGCAGACTATAATAAAATTCTCGTTAAATGGTACCAAATCCATACTATTTTGCGTGCAAGGAACATTATAAAGTGTTGTAATGGGAGCAATGGACATAACTTTTACAGGGTTACTAATGTGCATTAAGTGAGATAATATAGTCTGTATCTTTAAGAGATTTTTGGCATGCCAGAGTAAATGCTTTTTCTGTTGACTTTTGACTGCTAATTTATGAAAGCTAGCAAATGGTCTTATCCCTGAGTGTTTATGCATATTGRCAAGCTTAGAGAGAAACCAGGAGCTACTCTAATGTTGTGAAATCACATTCATTTTAGCTAAGTTCCTTTAAAATATTTCTGAATGTGCCAGTGCAAGATGTAAAATCCCYAGAGACTGATATTGCACAAGGATGGCTATCAGCTTGCAGAAAAACAGTTGATTATTGGAATATCCTTCTGCAGTTTTAACAGATTAACAGGTACTGTTGACATCTGGAATTTAAAGGTTAAACTGATCTACCTGATTAAATCCAGATGTATGGGAGTCATTCTGTCTGTGAGAAAATTCTTACTGAAGGATAATGTGTGTGGGGAGGAGAAGGGCAGATGGGGAATTTTGCCTTGTAAATACAAGAATAATGATRGATAATAGATAAACAGAAGGCATAGCTCACTTAAATACCTGTAAAACTCATGATATTAAATTACAACATAAGAGCTTTTGCAAATTTTATGCATTATATCTTAAAAAGTGGAAAAAATTTTGGAATTTCCTGTTTTTTACGTTAGACTTCACTGTTAAGAAGTCTTGTAGAGTATTAACGTCTCTCTTTAAAAATATTTTTAAAAAGTTGACTTTTTGAACAAGTCTGGAACATCCAAAGGGGTTGAGTCCGTTTTCTAAAGAACTAGTTTAGGTTCCTAAAACCTTATTTCAGTATAACTTGTGGCTAAATATGGATTTGACTTATTGGAATGTTTAGAGGAGGGCAGGGGGAAGGAAAAAAGAGCTAAGTTGCATCCAATGCAGTGATATGATACTAGGATTTTAAAAATGTAATTCATGAAGRGTAATTTCATTGCTTTGTAATATACCGGAAAAACAATTTTAAATATTTTGTCTTGAATAATGTTGAGTTGAAACCAGATTTGGGTATTGTGGACTTTTGTTTTAAACTTATTAGTACATGCATGCAGTTTGCTGTTGTCCTGAGCCTGCACCAGCTGAAAGAAGAGAAGGAGAATGTGGACATTCTCCTTAACATATCTGTAGTTAACACCTTGTCCTCTGGCTTAATGCCAAAATATTTTTCACTGCAGCTTTAAACTGATTAGCTGGGTGCCAGGACAAAGATGCCTTTGTGCTCGAGAATATTGCTTTAGAAAAATTGTTTAGCAGTGGAGGAGAGGTTAAACAAAGTCGTGCTGTTTGACTGAGATATGGAGAGATGAGTTTGTGTCCTCAACTTTTTGATTTTTTTTTTCCCCTTGAACTTATGTTACTTTATCTTATTTTCTTCTAATGGTGATTTATTAAGGTAAGGCTAACTATAATATAACACTTCTGATCACTTAAAAGTTGCCATAAATAGTTTACAGTTTGAGAATACCATCTTACTGCAACAGTATGTTTCTAAACTTGCTAAGCTGTGATGTTTTTTTTTTAAAGCAAGAGCACCAGAAGATTTGTAGATTTGGTATAATTTGAAGAGGTGTAAAATAGCTGTTCTTTGAATCTTTAGCAAGAGTATGAACAGCTCTAGTCTAAATCCAACTTAGTGATTCTTTGGAGCATTTACCAACAAACAACTCTTCTGGATCGATGTAGTGTTAAATTTGTATAAATCTTGAACACTGCCACAAACCAAGAAAGTTATATGCTTGAATCAAAGTGACTTGTCCGTACAAAATCTCTGCTGCTTGGAATATTTTTCACTAGTTCTGCTGTGTTGTGCAACACTAAAAGCAGAGTTGTGCAGTGTCAGAAACTCATGCTACATAGAGGCAAGTGCTGCACAAGATCACAAAGATCCATGTGAAATCCTGGTGATGGAAAGGGGAAGTCCATGGCTTTAAATCACCTTTGCTCTCATTAATGTTCCTAATGAGTTCTAATATTGAAGGCACCACTGTCTATTTAATCATTACCTATACTGTTAGAGTGCTGTTGTGTTACATTGCTTGTTATTTAACAGTAAAGGCATGCTTAGAGGAAGGCCCTTCTGTCTGCTCTTGCTTCCTAAGTGTTCGTCCCAGGTTCCCCTGTAAACAGTAGCACTTCCAAGTTAGAACAGCAATTGTATTGCAATTCTTCAGGTTGCAGAAATCTTCTCAAAATAGTGACCAGGTATCTAACTCGAAACTGGTTTGATGAGCACTTGAAACAAGAGGATGAAACTTCTGCTTATGTTTATCTTCAAATTTAAATAAGCATATAAAATAGTGCTTTTATTACTTTAAAGTTTCTTTAGGTGAAGAACAACAAAAATCCCTTGCTTTTATGGAGCAGAAACTTTCAAACTCCTAGTTTATCATGCCCAGTTGTAGCTAGCTACTGTTTGCTTCTTCCTCACACTGCTCCTTGCTTTAACTGTTTTCTTATATTTGACCCTTTCCTCAGAAGTCAGAGGAAAGCAGAGTTTACTGGGTGTCTGGGAGAAGAGGAGGAATCCCTAGGGTGCCCTCTACATACCCCATTGCATGTGAAATGCCAGCACTGCAGTGTGTAGGAGGCAACCTGTGCCTTTATTCACGGAGCAGTTCATGCAGGAATTTCCCTCGGGATGAAAACATGCCTGTATCTAAGAAACAGCAGGCGTAGAAATTGTTCTGCAGAGTGGGCATAGTAATCTAGAGGCATCCATGTCTTCTCCTGTAGGAGGACTTTCTCATCAACAATTACTTTCTTTAGCTTTCCTGCTGTAATAGCATTTCCATAGGTTTTTTAATTTCTAGATTAGTGTCTAAGCAAACTTCTGTGTTTTCTTGACTGTGCCAATGGCAGCGCAGTACACTAATAACACCAATACAAAAAAATCCCAACCTTTCAGAGTTCTGGGTTGCTAGAAACCAGCTCTGTTTGATTCTAAACCCTTACATAACACTGCAGAAGTATTAGTGCAAATCTGAGGGACTTCAGTCAAATCTGAATGGGTTTCTCATTTAAAATCGGCTTCATGGAGAGTTGAGGTATGTTGAATATAAAAACAGAAGCTTTCTTTGGTTAAGGAGCATTTCAGATATCAGAATTGCTCCTGTGATCGGGTCTGAAGTATTCTACATAATACTTTTCTTTCCATTTTAAGATACATATATAAGTTTAAAAAAAACTGAGAAATTTGCACATTTCTGAATCAAATGGTAGCATTTAGCGTTGTACAAATAACTTAGTCTGGAGTAGCTCTRTGCAAGGGCTCTTTGTTTCTCCTCCTCAGCCATTTTACCTACACTGCATGGGGGTGGGGGAGAGCGTGGAATGGAATAAGCTTTCTGGAGTTTGAATCCAGGTCACTTGGCTAGTGTCCAGGAGCGAGGCAGTCATAGGCACTCTGCTTTCCTCCCTCTTTTTTTTTTTCCTTATTCCAATGATCTGAAACTGGAGGAGGAGAAGGTAACAAGTAGAATGATACCCAAAAAATGTGTTTCTAAAATGCCTTCTTTTGGGCAGGTAGGATACTTTGCCTTTGTATTGTTGCCATTTTTTTTATGTATTGTTTCCTTTGATGATAGGAAGAAAAATAGAAAGCTCATCTGAATCCCTTGGTGTGAAAGCTAGTTTTATATTTAGAGAGAGAAAATTCTACTGTAGCATGTTAAGAACCTTTTAGATTAGGTATTTCAATCTGTTGCCCTAAAAYGCTTTATATATGATGTATATGCATTGCTATCACGATTTAATCATCAATACGCTCTGTCTTACAGAAGATGCGGACTACAGTGCCTTTGGTACAGACACTATGACAAGGAAGAAAAATGTCTTGGCGAATGTGTTGCGTCCAGACAACCACAGGAAGAAACCCCACATTGTCATTAGCATGCCTCAAGACTTCAGGCCTGTGTCTTCTATCATAGACGTAGATATTCTTCCAGAAACCCATCGTAGGGTGCGACTTTACAAATACGGAACCGACAAACCACTGGGATTCTACATACGAGATGGCTCCAGCGTCAGAGTAACGCCACAAGGACTGGAGAAAGTTCCAGGAATTTTCATATCCAGACTTGTCCCTGGAGGTCTGGCTCAAAGTACAGGCTTGCTGGCTGTTAATGATGAAGTACTGGAGGTGAATGGGATAGAAGTTTCAGGAAAGAGCCTTGATCAGGTTACAGACATGATGATTGCCAACAGCCGTAACCTGATCATTACAGTAAGGCCCGCAAACCAGAGAAACAATGTGGTCAGGAACAGTCGGACTTCTGGCAGCTCTGGTCAGTCTACTGAATCCAGCCTTCCAAGTAGCACACCTAATATTGTAACAAACTTCTTGCAAGGAGAAGAGGAGAGCGATGAAGAGGACATTATCATTGAAGACAGCGGTGAGCCACAGCAGATTCCAAAAGCTGTCCGTACCAGTGAAAGCCTGGAGTCGTTGTCACAAATGGAACTTCTTCATGAGTCCACGCAGAATGGCTTCCTTCCTTCCAGCGAGACAAACTTGAATCATTCAGCAGGCAGCATTAGCATAGAATATGAAGAACAGCATCCAGATCATAAATCATTGGAAGATGGAACTATAATAACACTATGAAGTTACATAGGTGTACTTTGTATTAACTGAGAATGCCATATATGTTTTAATTTGGCTTAATATGTAATACATTTTATACCTCTCCACCTACTGAGCACTGCAATTAGACTTAAAGAAAAAAAAATGGAGATGAGAAGTTTGAAGTTATGTAAGTTGACTAACTTCAGCTAATTCTGCACTTCGATGTAAATACATCATGAAGATAAAATTGGCAACCAACTGGAACTGGATGAGGAAAATTTTATATTGAAAATGAAGGATAGCTAAGAGATAGCTTGTAGATACCTACAAGCTTCTCTTGTAGGTACTTGATTGTCTATGTGGAATGCTATTGATTCTATAGAAGCAAATTTCCCTTTGTGTGTGAGGTTGTTTTTTCTAATGTACTGTGGTTTCCTATTCAACTGAAGTGCTGCTTTAGCCTCCTCATTGCTGTTTGGGGCTGCTGTCTTTGTGCTGGTTGCACTGCGTGGCTCTGTATCTGGAAGTGGAAGAACAGACAGGAGGGGACGTAAGAAGAGATGTCCTTGATAATTCTGACTGATTCACTGACCAGCATGTATAGAGTAGTGGTCTGCAGGTAGACAGCAGTTGCGTTGCAAGCAGGGGCTGCTCAAGATGATTGCCCCTTTGGAAGTGAATGTGCAACACCAGGCTCCTTAGTCACTCACCTTTATGTTTCTAATCTGTCTTGCATGGCCAGGTAAACTCACTTTTAATTACACTATAATTTGTAAATTTGAAATGTGAAAGTCTTAACACTAGTGTGTCTTGAAGACTTGTTTTCATTTTAGTTTACAGTATTTAAGGATACTGTAATTAGTAACTAAATCAAATGATAAACTTTAAAGAAATTAAAGGTAAACTTAATACTATGGAAATAACACACATGGGATATACCATGTGACTATGCCACAGTCCTCACAGAAGCTGTTAAGTTTGTTTGAGAGAGTGAAAATTATATGAAAAGATGACTTAAGACCCGAACAGGTTAGAGCAGCTTGAGCCTGTGTGGCATTAACATTATTCATTATAGTGACCTAATTGTACATGCTCACCTTGCTGTGCACCACTGGCTGGGTATTCTGATATTACAGAGTTACTACACTGGAAAATAATACACTGCTGACAAAATCCTGATACTGAAATGCAGGTGTGTAATGTGCTGCAGACTTGCATGGAGAGCTGCAGGGGAGGCTTGGGACATTCTTTCCCTCTCAGTCCTGTCTCGCTGCTGTGGCCCAAGCTGGGGCTGGGAAATGGAAGATTCGAACTGAAAGGGCTGGGGAGAAACATGGGTGAAGTGTCTGAGCAAGGATCCTGCAGCCCAAGTCAGCTCCGATGGGCAGGGAGGATGCAGCAGCCTGTGCTGTGCCCAGAGGCAATAGTCTGTGTTCCTCTGGGGTGGAGGGTGGAATGGAGGGAGACAGAAACCCCTTTCTCCCCCTCACCTCAGTCTGTCTCGGGAAAGCATCTACCTCTGTTAACTTTCTTAATGTAAGACTAACTGTATGTGTAACGCTAAGCATTTATAAAACCTCCTATAGCACRCTGGAGGTTAGAACTGATGCAGACCAAGTTATTCTTAGTTTAATTCTGATAAATGCAGGTTTTAAGTTCATAATACTTTATGAATAGCTTTTTTTTCCCCCCAAGCTGTCAGTAATACCGAATTTTGAGTGCTGCAGACTTCCAAGAAAGGCTGTCTTCTATCAGATTAATGCCTTTTCTGATTTATGGAGAACTAGCATAATGGATAATGGAATATTTTTCATTATGGAAATGAAAACAATGGAAAACAGATTAGAGTTCTACTTAGTCCATTTTGTTAGTGGCGTTATCAGATTATGTACAATAGACCCTGAATTTTTTTTAACATGAGCAAATATTGTAAAGTTTTAGACTTAGTTTGATAATAATCTTTAACTTGAAATATTCATTTGATATGAAAAGAGGAAAATGGATATGGTTTATATGTTCTGCAACATAAAATTTAAATATATTTTCTGTGAGTGCTGCTCTAACACTTCCATTACTCAAGGAAGAATGTTTACTCTTAAATATCTTTTTTCCCTTTATCAAAGGACTTTCCTTCCTGTATGAAATCATCAGCGGAGGGCAACTTTGATATATTAGGCTAGTTTGCACTTCTGTGCCTTCTGTTTACTTGAATGTATTGGGAATAATCAAAGTAATAAAGGCACTTGGATARGCAGAGAATGAGAGCCAGAGATGCAGAAGACAAAGTGGCAGTGCACGCAGTGAAGGCAGAATGTTTTCTTTAGCTGGAAATACTAATTGGCATCTACTGAAATGGCTCTAACGTGGTACATTAGTATGTGCATTGCTTGGATGCTGGTTGAGCTATTAACTCGCACAGGAAGGTCGAGTCTGAGAATGCTAATGTTACACAATAATTTATTGCTCATGTACAAACACCCAGGGTTAGTGCTGCCAAACCCTCTTGCGGTACCTAATTTGTATCTTTAACAGATGCATGATTATTTTGAGAAAAAAAWATATATATATTCACACACACACTGGTACTAAAGAGTTTAAAAATAATTAGGGTCCTGCTTAAAAGTGCACGAGACTCCATCTCTTAGGACCTTTCCTCCAAACTTGATGATCTTCAATGTGTGAGAATATTGTTTTTGGCAAATACAATATTCTGTTTTGCAGAAATTTGATGACAAATATAGTAGAACTAAGCATTTGAGACTTGATGAAATAACATCATGGACTAAATCTAAGTAGGTTTTATAAAGGCTATATTTACAGTTAGAGTGACAGACTGCACAGCATGTAATTGCTTATTGCTGCAGTTACCATAAGTTTCTGAAGTTCTTCCATATCTTCYGAATGCATACACTGTTAATTACTAAATATTTTAAATCATTATTTCAGGATAATCAACCATAGATGATGAATGGCTAATTTTTTATGTAAGTGGTACTGGGGTTCAGTATAAGATTTTAAAAATATTATGCTGATATTGTTAGCCTTTCATTCACTACCTCCTAAATTTTTAACATCTCTATGATTTTTCTCCTTGGAAGAAAATACTTAAAGGCTTGACTGTTTTATATAGACTTTATTTTTAGCTATAAAATCTAAAAGTGATTGCAAGGTTACTGTGCATGATTGATAATATTAAGCTGCTATCAGTGTACTCTGTGTATTAAGTATTCTAATATGTGTAAATTGTATTTTCAGTCCAGATTTTATAAATTAACTTATAAATATCCAAATTATTTCAAAATAGAATGAAAAACTAAAATTCCTGTGAATAGTATTATGCAGTTGTGTACGTGAACAGTAGGGAACAAGTGGTTCCTTACTTGTGTCTGGGAGACTGAAGACAGATGAACCTTTTAAGTGCACCTTAATAGGAAAAGAAAAGAGCAAATTCTTAATGGAAATAAGATACCATTACTTTCAAGTTCTGCTGCAGTACTGGATAAGTCAAGCCTAACTGTGAATCATAAGTTTTTTCCACAGTTGAAATAAATTTAGGACAATGTTCTCACAAGCTGTCTTTAACATATGTGTATTTTTGTGAATATTATGTATTTTCTAATTAAATTTTACTTGCAATGTGATTTTTACATGAATGAACCTGTTTAAAATGTCAAATATCAGTATTTTTCTTACAACTTTAATGTATGATGTACATTGTTATCTCACTGAATGAAGATTGATTTTATGAAATCAAGCTAGCTGTAGTTGTATATTAGTCTTATATTTTTACAAACTGGAATAATAAATGGATATAGAAGTAACTTTTTTTTCTCAATTAATTTGACAGGTAAGTCAAAATGAGGGGAAAAATAGATTCCCTGCTGCTTCTGGAGTGTGGAAGTAGACATCTTACAATTTTAATTTGGGGATCTAAATAGACTCGTATTTTGTAGCTGTCTGAAATGTTTGCATCCTGTGCTCCCTTCTTTGGACCAGGCCTCCATAGATGAGGTCTGCAGGGGTTCAGAAGAACACTGTCCCCAGGCCTGTGTTGGTCTCATCTCCACAGTATTTGCAAATAATCAGTGTCTCRTGTCACCTGCTTGAAAACTGCTCATAGGAGAGTCTAGGCCCTGAAACTCGGGAGATGGTTCTTTATTCTGTCACTTTTGTCAAGCACTGCTGGGGACTTGGAGGTTTTCATCATTACTGTAARTATTTATTATGTTGTGGTGACTCTATAGTTTTAAAGTGAATTTGAACTCAGTCTTATAAATGTTTTCAGCCCTATGCTTTGGTGGTGTTAGTGAACAATCACTTAGCAACTAAAGATAAGTTTCATTTGGTCCYATTGTTTATCTGATATGCTTAAAAGATAAAAGCTTTTGGGGGGTCTGCTGCTTCCTGGAGCCATCACGATGACTTTTTCTGTAACTATATCTTTATGATTTTTGATTTCATTTGAATGGTTCAGGACTTTCCATAGCTGCCAGTGCAACTATAGGAGGTGACAAAAAGCTAAAACTACAGTAAAACTGCTGGGAAGAAAGATACTGAAGGAAAAACTATTTGGCAAGAGAGTCTTGTTTGAAGACCATGTAGTTACTTACCACGACAGCAGCCAGCATCCATATTTATCTCTAGCCATTAGCTGCTCAACCAACCAAGTATTATCCCCTGTGCATGATCAGAGGCTTAAATACAGCTCATGCTCTATGTAAGAAGAGAGAATGAAACTGGAGCCAAGTCTGGCACTCGATCTGTACAGCTTGGCTTGGAGATGGTGTCAAAATATCGCATAAAACAGATCTCAAACTTGAAATAACCCTTGAAATTTTACTCTTATCTTGAAGCTAGCTGTGATACTGCAGTATCAGACTTGCCTGTGGCGCTTCTGAAGCGCATCTACGTGTTCCTTGCAATACAGCTATCAGTATTCAGATGCTATTATGTAATACTGGCACGTGGAAGTGCTGAAGTGGAATAACCAGCTTTAAGGYAGCTTCATAAATGACTTCCAAAACTAGTTTGCAGTGGGGGAGGTAGGTTGTGGAAATCCTTCAGATGGCAAYAGTGTTTTTCTTAGCTGCTGTACAAGTATGCAAGAAATGCTGCACCTGGTTCTTTGGAGAGGAGAGATCGTAGTSAAGATTTAAGAACTCGCATTCCTTGTGTAGCTGTGATAGATCACTTGTGTACTTTCCCTCTCAAATGGGAGATAAATTTGTCTGAGGACCAAATGCAGTATACTTGACTTCTAGAAGTGTTTTAGAAACATGGCACACAAGCTGATGTAAAGTGCTGTGCTATTTTACCAGCATTACCAGCATTATATTTTTTACAGCAATTTAGAAGTGTTTTTAATAAGATAAAACTTGTAGTCCTTCCAATTAGCATTCCTGTCTTCTTAGATAATAGTGATGGTTCAAGTAGACAGATTACAAAAGGACTGTTCTGTCACAAGATACTGGACTGTAGCAGGGATTTTTCTGCAATTCGTATCCGGGAGTTTTGTTTGTTTGCTATTACTCCAGATGCACCTGCAGTAAAGATTTATGGAGGATGCAGAGGATTTTGAATTTTTATAATGCTCAGGACCAAGCATTGAATATATAGATACTGGCTTTTGAATTATTCCATGACTATTATATAAATGGCTGCAATTTATAATCTAGAAATTGTAAATTGTATATTGTTGCTACGTAGGTTCTTGTTACTCTTTTCCTTTTATGCTATAAAAAGATATGAAAAATCTTACTTTGAAGCTTCAAAGAAGGTAAAATTGAATGTGGAAATGCAGATAAGGTTGTGTTGATATAGTGTTATATATAATATATATTTATATCTGAATTTAAGCATGTTCCCCTCGGTTCTGTTAAAGCTTCCCAAATATACTTTTAAGACCTCATCTGAAGTTTATAGGGGTGCCAGTCTTTCACTGATAGAACTGTTTCTCTTAAATGCTGCACAGGCTGCTTGGAGTCTGCAGCGTAAATGATATCCAAGTGGCTCATCAGAGATGAGGCCTGTGGTGTTAATAACTGTGCAAGTGCATAATGAGAAATCTTTCCAGACATGGAGAATTTGCCAGTGAAACTCCAAATGTTTGGAGAATGATGCACAGAGATGCAGCGTGTTTCTTTTCTGTGTTGAAGGTCAGTGTAAGGTCTGGATTTACAAATTTCTTAGGACTTTTAAGGCATGGTATTTTCTATTCTTTCCATTGTGGGTTTTTTATATAGCTTCTAGGCAAACTGCTATAAACTGAGTATTTCTTGATGATAAGGTTTTTTTGCATTCTTCATCAATAACTTGGTCTTCTCAAAAGCCAAGAAAAGCTCTGGATGATAGTGTGGGTCTCTTGTGCCTGTGCTCAGAAAGCACTCAAAATCAGTTTGCATGAACATTTTTAATAACTGCACTTCRAAACAGCACTAGTTGCTTCAGGAAAGCAGGGATTTCATCTGGTTTCCTGGAGGTTTCATCTTTACCCCATTTCTAATGGATTTTCCTTTCTGTCGCTTGGGTCTGTCTGCAAACCCTTCTCCATCAGATAATGTCTCAAACTGATGGATGTGAAATGCTGCCTGCTGTGCTCAATCCCTGCACGAAGCACCTGCAGCCTTCCCTTTTTCTGTGCAAACAGGCCCTAGCCCCTGACTGCAGGAGGAAATGGTAACGAGTGGTAACGAGGAAATGGTAACGAGGCAGAGGGCTCTTTGTATCGGCTCCCCCTGCTTTCCCGATAACGTGGTCGTACGTCGAGCGCAGCCTCTGCTTGTCCCCTGGCTCCTGCAGCCCGAGCTGCTGCTCGCTGCCCGCTGCGGCCTCTGCCCTCTAGGTAGCAGTGCAGGCTCGGGAAAGGTGCCCGCCCGCCATGGGGAGCGGGGCGGCCGGCGAGG
>NW_020455532.1:5810156-5815993 GCF_003342845.1 Nothoprocta perdicaria
CCGCCTGTAACGGTCGCGGGCGGCGGTTGAGGGCAGCGGCCCCGGGCCGGGCGCTGCGACCCGCGGCGCTGCCTCCGTGCGCCGGGAGCTCCGGGCGGCCCGTCCCGGTGTCGCTCCCGCTCTCCCCCGCGCTTTCCTTTATCGTTGTTCATATCCCGCCCTGGCCGAGCGGGGCCGGTCTCGGGTCTCCTGGGTCTCGGATGCGGTGCGGGATAAAGTTGAGCGGCTGCCGAGCTCTCCGGTACCGCGCGCGGGGAGCGAGGCCGGCCTGGGGCGCGCCGGGACCCGCGGGACGAGGCTGCTGCCGAGGACACGGGAGCAGCCGCCGGCGCCGTGAGGGCCGTGCTGCCGGTGCGCGGCTGAAGGGTGTCGGGGCTGCAGGATCCCCAGAGCAAAGAGGGAGGCTGGGGCTTCCTCTCGCTCCCCTTTTCCCCCTCCAGAGAAGAAGAGACAAAGTCCGTGTGAAAACTCGGAGAAGCCGAGAGCGGCCGCGGGCCCCGCTGCGCCGCGGGCAGCCCCGAGCGGGAGCACAAGGTGGGCACCGGCGAAGGACGTTCTGCAGGTCAGCGCAGCCTTCCCCTGTCAAGCGGACGATAATCATAGATCACTGTCTCTAAAACAGCTTCCTCCCCCTCCTTTGGGCAGTAAAATGCTAATGTTATTATCTCCAAGAGATAAAGAGCAGGAAAACTTTCTTTCYGGTCAGCCGTTTAGAGGTCTGTCTTTTCCTTATGCTTCTCCCCTTATATCATTGCGCCGTCAATGTCATCCTTCCCTATGTGGTTATCCGTGGTTTGCAATAAATCAGACTGCTTTCATACGTACAAGTTGTTAGATCTTTGTCTTGTTTTTCTGTTCAGCGTTTTTGAGGAGATGATATAATGCTTGGTCCTTGCTGTCCGCATCATTTTCCTGTGGTTAAACCACAGGATTCTGTTGTTCTGGATTCTGATCCACTGTATTAGTAATTTACACAGCTGTAGGGGACCAGAAACAAGTATTATCAATGCTATTAGCAATTACAAAAACTCTTTTTTTTTTTTTTTTTAAGCTCAATTGACACGACAGTGGAAATGAACTATTTAGCAGGGAAGAAGCTTCAATAAAGTACTCGGTAGTGTAGCTCACCTTATAAAGTGCCACTTATAATGGTGGTAAATAAGAAATAAAGATGACCTGCTAATAAATAAACCAAGCTTCTTGTGTGACTCAGTGCAGCAGATCTTGTCCTTTCTGTTCCTCAGCACCAAGGCTGTTTGTCCTCAAGGAATACAGAAACAACTGGAGCTGTTCGTTGCTTGCAAGTCATTCTGTTTCCTTCAGGATTCTTCAGCTGAAATAAGCGACTTCTTTATACTATTCCCTTTCGATTCTTGCAAATATCAATCTCTTGTTCGAAGCAATGATATACACTGGATATTAAAAACTATAAAATGGGTACTCATGGATTAATCACATTATTTGTGGAATGTTCTTAAGTGTCTCTGCCTACGGGCCTTGCCATGCTAGCTCAACTACGTCACATATCACAAATAGCATCGCTGGAATCAGAACGAGGACTTCCAGTTCTTCTCCACAGAGAGAGATGCAATAGCAGTTTCCTCTAGCAGTTAATTCTAGGTATTCATTAGGATTTTTAATTCTGTGTTAACAGTCTGAGTGTGTGAAACCACAGCAATGAAGAATGCAAAATAAGGTCTTACATATTTCAGCAGAAGATTTTGCCAAGTTTAAGCTTTCAGGCCTATGCTGCGTGATAGATTATCGTTCTGCCTGATTTGATTGTACTTTAAAATAGTTGGGAAAGACTTTCTTGGATTTAGTTTTCACTTTGAAATATAGCTGTCTTGTGCTGTTCTCTTCTGCTTTCTTATACATTGCTATTTTCCTCTCATTTTTTTTCTCCTCAGTGTCCTGAAGCTGGCATAGTTGGACATCKTAATGAACATTGTTAATTTTCAAAAATATTAGAATGTTAAAATGTAACAAACCTTGAACTTACAGAAGYATAGAGATATGTGGTTCTCTGCTCTGGCTAGTTTTAAAATTTTCTGTGCCTGCCTTTTCAGGTGGGACGCTTGCCAGGACAGCACCTCCAGCTGTGACAAAGGCGGCCTAACTTATTAAGYGGAGGTCTAAGGTTTTTGGAAAGCGGTGTAGGAAAGACCTAATGCTCATTATTTTTTCCTATGTTCCTTAATGAAGAACATAAGTTGTAGCACTGTATTAATGAATTGTGGTCCTGAAGTATTGACAGGAGGGAATCCATGACCCAAATTCTTGAATAAAGGAGAGAGAACTTGGAAAAAAAAAATCCTGGGGGAAAAGCAGATAAACGTTAAATGGGAGCTTATACTGAGGTTGAGAAAAAACCAAAGGCTTAGTACTGGGGGGAAATGTTAGTTTTATCTAGGGCTTGGAAGAAAAGCAAGTGGAGATTGATGTTCGAAACAAAGGCATGTAAAGGGAAGTGGTAAGAAAGGGATATTACTATGGTATAGTATATACTGCTTAAGAGAGAGTCTGAAAGGAAAGCTAACCTCAAGGCTAGACTGCATGTTTTTCCCTTTTAGGTTTCAAGATGAAGTAGTGGTTTTGATTTTGTTTTGCTTTCTGTTCTTAAACAGGAGAATCAACAGGGAGTAGAAGGGAGCATTAAAACGCCTCCTGGAAGTGGCCTTGTTGTGTGTCTGGCCAAGTTTTGTAAGATTAACACCGTTTTTGAATGACCCAACATCGCTCATCCCTTAGCTACATGGTTTTAAACCTTCGTGTAAGGAATTGGAGAACTCATTTGAGCTAAAATGGTTTGGCAAAGGAATCAATGATTAGATCTTAAACTAGATGAGTTTCCCAGTTCATTTCACTGTGTGAACATTTGTGCCCTTGCATGCAAAGGGTTGGCCTGAGGGGCATGAGCAAGTGATGGGAGAAAGCAGACTGCTTTACTGTGAGTGTCGACTTATACCATTTTAAAGTGATTGTGAAGTTACAGTATTAGCTAAGGAACGCTTGTCACCCCCTATTTTCATCGTAACTTTGAAAAGTGTTTAGCAGGTTTTAATTTGGATCTCAATAATAAATATACAATCAATTCTACAGTCACCTGGAAGAAGCTGGTTAGGATCTGCTTAGTAAATACCTAACTGCAGATTATGGTAAACATGTTATTTGTACTGCAGATGCTAATGGACATCTCTTTGCTATTTTTGAAGGGGTAGTAAATACACTGAGTCTCTAGGCATATATTGTCTCCTCTTTTGCAAGTGCTGTAAACCCGCTGAATGTTTGCAACTGAGCCCTTTCTAAAACTTAGTATTTTGGCTTTGTTTATTCCTATTTTCCTTTATAGCAGGATGTTTCTGAATTAATGGTATGAACTTGCTTGTCTAAATGGAACTGCATGTCTGCAGGCYTAGTCGGAAAATAGTAGTAGTCTGTAGGGCTAATGCAACTTATTTTGGCAGATGTTTTCTAATGCACAGTCTGTTAAATGAATGGAATTTATGCTTGCTTTCTGCTCATGCATTTTGTGATTGCTATCACCCAGTCTCTTTAAAGTTGAGTTTGGTATCAATTTTGGAGCTTTTTTGTGTCAAATGTGCTCATCCTGGAGGTCTGGCAGCGTTGGCGGCTTCAAGCCTATGAGTCTGACTGCACAGACTTGCCAAGAAATGATTGAGAGTTCGACAGAATTGCTCTGCAGGCCACCTGATGAATGCAGCACCCACTGGGTTTGCTCTGCTGTTAGACACACTTAAGAAGAGCTAGAAATTACATTATTTTGCTTTGTGAAGGCTTCATTTCAAGAAACTGTTTTCTCAGACTGAATACTTACAAGTTATTCGTAAATTAAATGKGGCCGTTAACAACATAAAGTCACTGAGAATTCTTCCTTATTTGCAAAGAAGGCTTTTCTTTTTTCCCCTGGTGTTTATCAGTAGTCTTTGCAGAGCTAAYCTGCGTGAAGTGGGGTGAAAGAGTGCTATTTTTTTTCCTATTTTACTCCTTTATTTCAACATGTAAAGAGGAAGAAAAAGGAAAAAGTGTTCCTCCATGCAGAGATCTTTAGCATAGAGAGACATGGAACAGATTGAGAGGGGATATGGATTCATGTAGTACTGCTGAAATCTCTGCCTTGACCTATGGCATCCATGGATCTCTGCTGATAAACCTGTGGACTGTAATGTGCTCCGAGGTTTCTTCTGTTCGGGTGTGTACACATGCCAAAAGGGACCATAAAACTTTTATGGATAGCTCTTAAATGTTGCAAGGGTGGAATTACAATGTGAATATGGTGTGACAATTAATGCCATAATGGAGGTGAGAAATAGGCACCTAAGGAAACAACTTTAATAGGCTCACAGGTGTTGTTCGTGTGACTCATCAGAAGATGACAGCTACAAAAGATGAATAAATCTGATCTCATTTGTGTAGCCTAGTAGTGCATTGCTGCCCTTAAGAAAAGAGGCACTATTTCATCCATGTGCCTGGAGGTTTTCTGTGGCACTTCCCTTCCTCTTTGTGGTCTCATTAATTTCTCCTAATTTTTGAACCACTCTCTTGAATCTGACTGCACTGTTCTTAAATGTGCCAGTTCTTGCTTTGGAAGCACAACCTTCCTGTAGCCAAGAAGGCTGCAGCAGGGGCAGGTTTTTATTGTAGCCTCTGTCCAGTTGAGAATGTGACACACTAAATCACATATTTTCAGATTGCTGGTGACAAGTGTGAAAGAGATTTTCATAGAGAAGAATTATAGCACAAGTATTTGTCAAAGATGATTTTCTTGCATCCATTCACATCTTTAGAGTGAAATAGTTCAAATCTATAACTCATATCACTTCTGTTACAATTCTACAGTTGCTCTGGGTATCTGTATCTTTTTCTGCTAAATATGATCCGTGATTCCACTGATAATCAGAAGTTCATTACGCCCAGTTGGTTACTGCTAAACTGTTTCAATCACAGTACGGTTGGCAGCAGTTTGTTCCTGAGGTTCTTGTCCCATCCTGGAGGCACGAGGGTCCTTGGAGCTGAGTTGTGTGTGATGTGCAGACCTGGCAGGGTACTCGCGCTTCCCGTGGTGGATTTAGTTTCCTGGCTTCATGTGATTCATTTCGGGATGGCTTTCAGGAGCCTCTTCAGGTCTCCCTTTCCACAGGGATACATGGACCAGGTGGTCCCACTAATAACTCCTGCTTCTCCTTTGCTTCTCCTCTCTGCTCTGCAGCAAACAACTTTCCCCTTCCTATTACCATCTTGTTGGCGATGCAGAAGCTACCTCCACATCTGAAATGGTTCCCTTCAATCTTTCTGCTACAAAAGTTGGCTGCAAATAGGTGTCCATGATGAGAGAACATTTTCTTTCCGGTGGAAAACTTGGTTCAGGCTTTGCGTAGAGTGGTTTTTCTGTTTACACAGAATAGGTTTTATAAAGCAAGAGGGGCTTGCATGCCATAGTGACCAGCTCCAGGCAAGGTTTATCTACTAGGTATTTGTTGATGACTTTTTTTGTTGTTAAAACATTCATTCCTTTCAGTGTGGACTGTGTGGACTGTAACTTCCAGTTGGCAGTTATAAATTGTGTGTTGTTATTTATACCCAAGTGCAAATGTTACAATAAACCTTCCTACKTAAGCCCTCCTACAGCCCCTTGCTGGTGTTTCTGGTCGTTCCCAGGTTTTGTCCCAAACAACGTGCATCCACTGTGGACGTGGCCAAGACCGGAGCACGGCCGCGTTGGAATCAAACAGACCCGGCCCTGCCCTTGTGTTCTTGTTCCCCTCCTCAGGTGGAAGGGCTGGAAGAAGCCATGGCCGACTGGGGGCCGCGGCAGG
>NW_020455532.1:5816241-5853179 GCF_003342845.1 Nothoprocta perdicaria
GTGATGGCGTCGTGCATTCGCGAGCCCAACGCCCTTGTGTGTAGGAGCCGAGGCCTGGCTGCTCCCATGGGCCTGTAGTCCCCCTTGGCAGTGAGCAGTTCATCCACGGAATCGCGGAGCGGGGAGCACGCGCAGGCAGAGCGGGAGTGACCCGCCCGGCTGCTGGTGCAGGCCATGAGGAGGCCGGGCGCCTGCCCGTGGAAGGCCCCAGGGGTTGTGCTTGTGTGAAAAGTAAGAACATCTGGTGTTTTTGTGGTCAACTTTGCCTACCCTGACAGGCAAAAGTAAAACTACGTGAAAATTACTGCAATTTAAGCCTTCCTAAGCATTTCATTGTGTGTTTAGGGAGAGCTCGCGTAGCACGGCCGCAGCTTACTTGCACGGACCTTCTCTGCTCTGATGTGCAGCCCATCTCTTCTTCGAGCTGTTGCATTTTTCTCCTCTCTTTATGAACAGCTTGTATAATAGAAGTGTCACTCGTAACTGCAACTGTTGCTAAAGTGCTGCGGGAATACTGAAGATAGTAATAGCAAGAAGTGACCAGCCAGCATTTCTACAGTGACCTAACAGCATAAGAGCTATTTTGTGGGATGGTTCTTAGGAACTGCACAGAGGGGGACCTGGAAAACAAGACATAACCAAAACTGGCTGCGTAATTTCATTAGGCATCTGAAAAGTAGTTCTCCCATGTTACTTTTACACTAGCTTTACACTGCAAATGAAAGGTACCGCAGGGCTGGCTGTTCTGCATGTTGTCTCCTGTTCACAGGAGGTGTCTTTTGAGCATTGTTCCACTTCTTGTCCCCGTGTGACTTGGAGAAATGCTGTACTTGCTCACAAAGACCTCGTAAGGCACAGGTGGCCGCAGAGCACTCTGGTGTGGTTTGCAAGAGTCTTTTGAAAATTTCCTAATACATTTGATGCGGTTTATGCAAAATACCATCAGCTAACTAGTGACTGTAACTGCTTGGTCGTCGACAAATCTTGCACTTTAAATGTGAATCCTGCTCAAGAGAAGTGAGGCCATCCTTGTTCTAGGTGAGTCAGTCAGCCCTATGGCAAGTTACTCATTCTAACTTTTGTTGGGGCTTTCTGGTTTGTTGTTTGCATTTCTTCCTTATGGAAAGGAAGTATCATTAGTTCCAGAAGAAGTGACAGAGAATGGAAAGAAACAAAAGCTTGGCTCATGAAAGTCTCACATGGTTTAGAGGGACCTATAAAAAGAAATATCTGTCTTGAAAGGATGGTTCAGTATTAGTGACTGTTGAAGCATTTCTCTTCCATTCAGCTTTTGACAAAAATAGCTGTAAAGGAGCATACTAACTTAAGAATACACAGTCTGTTTTTTGATACATCTTGGCTTGTATTTGTCAGCTTTAGATTCTCTACTATGGCACGTTCAGTTTGTGCAAAGTGTAGAATACAAGAGATTGATTTCTTGGTCCAAGAAGTCCTTTGAGTTCTTTTTGGCAAGATGAGGGTTGCTTCAGAAGTATGACATCAGCATGCTCAAAACAAGTGCTTTGAATGAGTTGCTTTTCTCTACTGATTGTGTTCTGTCTGTTCTACTATTAAGTTAATTCACTCAATTCTTCTGTTTGGGAGTCTTGGCTAAGGATTTACATTTTCTGCCCATCAACCAGACAGGCACTTTACGTTGTTGGCTCTAACATATGGAATATTGTTGGCTTGTTCAGATGATCCAGAGAGCTTTAAAAGCTTGTGTGAGACGACTTCTCTTGCCAACCTTTTCTACAGAAAGCACTAATCTAGTTTCAATACGTTATCTTTGCTCTACCCATGAAAAGATTTTTCCACAACCTATGGGCTGTGAATGTTTAGCTAGTATGCAGATTACTGATCTTTATCTGGGAATATCAAAGACCTGCAGTCAGTGTGTTGATTATTTGCCTTTCTGTGCCTTACCTGCACTGTGAGCTTCCTGTCAGCTGCACATCCAGTGGTATCTGGGAATCTGATAAATACAAAGTAGTATTTGAATTGATTCCAGTTTCTTTGCATACCAATGCAATTCCAGCATACCAATGGTCTGCTCTTTTGGCCATGCCAATGAGAGGCAAGAGGAATCTTGCTTATTCCAATTAGGTATTCCATAAGGTAGTCCTGGGAAGGAATTTGTTTTGGAATAAAGCTCCTTTAAATGTGCTGCCGCTTTTCACTTGTAAGCACTGTTAATGCATCATTATACTGCAGTGGTGACAAACCTGGATCTTCAGTGCTAGGAAGACAAATCGCAGCTTCCAGTGTCCGGTTGCATGAGCTGTCCCTGACCAGGCACAACACCTACTACTTGTACAGTGGGCCAGATGGTGTGACAGTAARCACAGCAGCATGTGTGGAAGGAGCACTTGCAAAGAACAGTGCTAGGAGGATGCTAGTGTCAGTTGGTGGCTTTGTGTGATGTCTTCCTTAGGGTGCTGACTTCAGCACGGTGAATTAACAACTTGCAAGTGGCATTGGAGCCACTCAAGTGTAATTATCAAATTACGATTTTAACTGAGTTRTGATTTGAACCAGTGACAGACAAAGAATTTCACAGTAATCAGACTCGTGTTCATTCTGTTCTTGTATTGTTTTTGTGAGTCATAGTTGGGTACCTTTTTAGATATAGTCCTTTGTGTATCTCATACATCTACAACCGTAATTGAAAGTGATAGCTCTTCAGAGAGACACACCTAGTTTAGTTGCAAGTGATTTCTTTCACTTCTAATATTTGAAGGAGCATTTGTGGGCATACACAGATCTGCATACATGGAACTCGTCTTTCTGTTAAATATTTATGTTCAGCATACCTACTGATTTATAAACCACAAGTTGGTGGTTCTCAAACCACTGAACTTTCACACAGAATAAGCGCCAGAGAAATKATATGTTTGTAAATTTTGCTTTAATATGGTTTCACAAAGCAGCTGCTGTTTACTTTTGTCTCCAGGACRTAGAGTTTGGGAACATCCTACATAGTATCTTATGTGTGAAACCTGGTTTCATCACTGATGAAGAGAGGAAAAGGTTGGTTGGTTTGGTTTGCAGCGGCAAGGGTTTGCTAACTCCCCAGGAACACACTGACCTCAGTTTTCCCTTTTCTCACCACTGAGCTCTGCAGTTTTGAGTGGTTAATTTCACTGGCAACTCTCTTATGTTTTTGTTTTGTTTTTGTTTTACAAAATATAAGGTAACAGAATCTGTCCTTATATTAGCTGGTAGAGCTGTAGTGTAGGCAAGGATCAGGTCTTGCTGGCCTGCCTGCAATATGCTTTCATGCTTTGTGTGTTAGTTCATCATCTGTATGCTCTTTTTRCTGTCTTCTAACAGACTTTTCTGCTCTTGGTTTGCTTCCTCCTTAGTTTTACTCTTGAATTGTCAGATGACAAAGCTCAGGCCTTCCCTTCTCACCCCCTCCTCCAATTAGCAGAGCAAAACCCGCTAAGTGGAAGCCTTTTCCACAGACGGCTGTGCTCTGGCGTTTGTGCTTGAGCACTCAGCTAAATCTGCAGCAAGATAACGTAAAAAGAATTGCACAAGGGGAAAYAAATTAGTTTTATAAGATAGAGCTTCAGAGCAGCCCTGCTTTCTCTGGCTCGTGAGAGGTTTCTGTACTGGGAGAAGCATTTCCCTTTGTCRTGTACTCACTCCTCTTGAGCTCCTCTGTCGCTGTGGTTCTGCAGGCTGCTGCAGAATGGCTCTTCTTGAATCATATTTGCATATCATTTCCTTTCATCACAAGCTGCAAAATCTGCTCTCCTGTGTCTTGTAGTGGATGTTTGCTTGTGCTACCAAAGAAAGAGGGTCCAAGTTTGTGCCATGTCTGCTTTGACCTTGTTGTGTTCATAGTTTTTATGGTAGGTCTGTACAGCATCTCCCATTTTCTGGCTGTGTCCCAAACTGTGCTTATATTTGCYGTAGTTATCTAGCATTTAGTTGTAAGAGTGGCTTTTCCCTACTCCTTTTGGAGACCAACGTGAGGGAACAAGCTTGTTCCCCTCAGAAATCTCAGGGTGGAATTTTAATTGACGTTGCTGATCAGAGTATCAGATTAGCAGTCAGCTTTTTATGTGTCTTTTATGACAGAAGGATTTTTTGGCAACTRCTAAGCCAAAAGAATTGAGCGGAACGAACCTGGAATTTATCTGCTTTGACTCTTTTATTCTGTATTCATTTCATATTTTATTTAACTTTTGGAAATATAAGTCTGACTTCATTTACAGGGATCCTGCCTAAACATCTGTCTTCATTTTCCATTGGATATAAAGCGTACACCGTAAAGACCACAGTGGGTGTCTGCGTGTGCGGTTGTGTCTCCACCGGGGAAGATACATGTGGATCTAGTGCCCAGGCCAGTAACGTGGAAGGAGAAGCTTGTTGACAACAGAAAGTTGTTACTGTTTTGATAGATATGTATGATCTCCTATTAAGGAACAATCACAGCAGAGTAAAAGCATTTGACCGTTATGTACTCATTCTGGTAATAAAAATACCACACAGTCTAACAGTGTCTTTCTGTGGCCCTGTCACTGGACTGATCCTAAGCTCAGCTTGGTCAGGGAGTTTGGTCTGCAAAAAACTAACCCAGTGAGACAGAGTATCAGCTCTTGTGCCTGAACTGCCTTTCTCCAAAATCTGCTGGGCACTGGCACACAGCGGGAGGGGAGGACACACACAGAGGCAAGAGAGCAGGAGAAGTGACCAAGACTTGGTGTCAAGTGACTCCTCAAGGCAGGAGCAGAAGAGCTTGTCTTACCCATCATTTTTATTTTGTGTGTTACTATTTGCTATAGTCCTGCGTTTGGAAATGTGTCTTATTGCCACCTAACTGACCAGTTAGAGTTCATATAGGAAGGGAGTCTTGCTAACAGAATGCTAGCAAAAGTTTCAGATCAGGTTCAGGCTCTCACATGAAGAGCAAAGACATATTGCTATGCTCTAGATGTTGTGTACAGTACTTCATTACAGAAGATGGAAAATCTCTTAAGTAGTATGGAAATAACTGAAGTGCGCTGGCTAAATTTGGAAAGAAGAGATGGGGCTGGTTAGAATTTTGCTGTGGGAGTCCTGCCAACTACTTTTGGTTATTTTGTTGTCTCACGGATTATTTGAGAAAGTTAATTTCGAGGCTCTGCTTTAGAGCACACTTACAGAAGAGCCTCTGTGATATATTTTCCCAGCACTAGTGCTTTGAAATGTTCAGGTTAAAGAAAATGTAAGTATTTATCATCAAGATTCATCTTCATGTGAGATGCCTTTTTTCTTTTTAAATGCAGATTAGAAGTGATACATCCAAGATACTGGACTGCTCCACTAATTAAAGACAAGATGATAGAATTGAACCGCGTCTCCTCCAAAGTTGATAGATTACAGGTTTGTTAATTGTATTATAGGATTTATATTCTTTGTTTTAAGTTTATTACACCTTTACTGACCAGATATTTATATGGAATACTCAAATGTTCACAGCTCTCTATTGTCTTAGGTTTTCTTTGTTTTAAAATCAGTGTAATGTTTGCCCATTGTTTAGCACAGGTAACTGCTTATGGTTGTGGAACGTTACTGAATAGTTTATTGCTGTGGATTCTGAAATTCCTAGTGCTAGATTAAAGGCATTCCTGATGTTTTTCATGTTAATAGTATTAAGAAAGTTGGTATATTTTTAAACTTGAAAAAATATTTGTAAAACCATTAATAAGTTTAAAATTTCAAGTCTTGCATACAGTGTAGGACATGCCAATACCAAGCTGTTAACAGTCTTGCAGTGCAGTGGAGGCCCTCTTCTGCATTTTTGTTCTGGTGCTTGCTATATCCTGAATGAGGAAAGCCAATGTGACTCACTACTATGATGCCCTTGCCATATTTATTAAGAAGTATATTAAAATTAGTATCAACTGAGGGGAAGTTTGCCTCTGGGAAGAATATAATTAAAACATGACAAGATAAATTGTATAATACTTTAAATCACTTTTAACTGACTCAGAAGTGAAAGACGCTGTTTGAGCCATTAATTCCCGATAGGCTGTTCTGAAGCTTAAGGCTCCTGTATAAAGTGGCATCCTCTGGTGAGGTTTATTCTGGGAGGGACAGGGCAATTGACTCAGCTTTCAGAAATTTTTCTTTAAGTGGAATTTACTTTTTATATTTTGTATTTTTGCTAATTAGAGAATTTAATATTAAGCATACTTAATGCTTAATATTTTGCTGTTGCATCTTTTAACTTGAAAGGATGTTGAATTGCCATTGGTGTTATACACTGAAGATGTTCTTGGTTTTGCTTCCTTTACAGACTGCCATATATTAAAAGGTTTTCTTTAGCTTGAGAACATTCTTTGCAAAACTGAGGGGATCCTCTGCATGTAGACCATCACTTTACAGGAGTTATTCCCTAATTTAATTTGATTTCACAGAGTAAATATAAAACAATCCAAAGAYGTCTCTAATTTGCCTTTTCAACTGTGGCAGTTTCTGTTATCGTGTCAACCCTTCTTGCCCTCTCAACTTATTCAGTTGATACAGCCACGGGAACATAGTGATTTGGAACATGAAAACCAGTCTTTGCACTAGGCTACAGGTTGCCGTTGGAAAGTACAGCAGCATTTTATGGAGATGCTTTCTGTACTTATCTGAGGAAGCTAATGCCATGAATTGATTAGAAGACAGTTTTCTGCCTAACATTACCCACTGTAATGACAGTAATCTGAAAGCACAAGATTAAATTGGCAATTTGAGCAGTAGTTAATGCTTTAATTACAACTTTTAAATTTAAAGCTTAGTATCCATGGGGATTTTCAAGGAAGAAATTAACTTGGGCTCCCCAGAGTAGAAAAGAGAGGGACTGTAATGGTTAAATAGAAAGAAAATCTGCTAGATTTTAATTTTGATGCAGCTGTTGATATATTTGGGGCAATTAATTTTCCTGTTCTGCCTCACTGACCTCATCCCTAAAATGAGCAGTGTTCAGCTTCTCAGGGAGAAAAAAGAAAAAAATAAAGCTTAATGATTAATACAGGATTTTGAACCTCTCCACATCATTCTGTATTTCAGCAAAGAAATACTGTATAATTTCTAAATGACTTTACCTTTTGGCTCAAGTTTCTACTAGAATTGAATACATGTATGTTTTGGATCAATCATTCCCTTTTTTTTTTCTTTTTTTAAGTCAAAATCTTCTGTTTTCTCTGCTCCTACTACTTTAGCCGCCTCCATTCTAGTATTAGCTGTGCCCATAGCGGGTCTGAGGATCCCTTCCCTGTTGAGCTGTTGCCCATCTTCTAGCTGGTTTGGAAGTGCTTGCTCACTCTGTGCATATGAGGGAGTCTGTGCTTAAAAAAGGAGGAAAATACCCTTAGGTCATTGTTCTTGCAGTTGCAAGCATTTGTAGTCTGCTTGCAAATATATATGCCCTTTGGGTCTTCAAATTAGTAACAGTACATTCTGAAATCTTGTCTAAGATGCTTTGACTTCTTATCTATGGCTAGGGCAATGTTGAGAGCCAGTGCAGGTGCTGGTAATTCTCACTAGGTGCTTCTCCCTCTCCCCAGAYGTTTGTGAAGACGATTGCGCATCATGTTTCCTCCCTAGAAGAGCAAGTTCTTGAAACAGAGAAGACTGGCACATTTCTTAATATTGWCTGCAAATTGTTTCAGTGTACATGTTTCTTCTTCCAAAAACGTGAGTATTTTGAAAGTTGATTATAGCACACAGGAAATGATATTAAATACTGTTTTTGTATTAATGAGGCCTGACAAGTTGTCTTTCAATGAAATCATTTGACATTTTCAGAAATGCTGCATAGGTATTGAGTAGTTTCTCAATACTAATTTCCAAAGATCTCTGCATTTTGCTGCTGAATGAGAGGTTTTCTCTGTAGTTATATGCAAATAGGACACTTGTTATACATCATCTTTCAGTGAGAGACATAAGCATAGATTGCTCCTTCTATTTAATCTTGCTTTTATGTCAATTTATTTTGAAATTACATTATTTGTATAGGGTAGTCCATGGATGAGCACTAGAGGGGGATGAGGCACACACTCTTTGTCAGTGAGTTTTAGTAATATTTGCTGGGAGAAGAATGTTGTGAGTCAGCAATAATGAGATTTGATGTGGGCCTAGGTGGAAGCTTACACTCTCTTCGTCCCTTCGATCCMTGTTCTCTTGCAAGTCTTGCTGTATGCCACTTATCTTTCTATTCTGTTATCCTTTTCTAAGCTTCTAGGTCTCCCTCTAAATCTGGCATTTCCTCCAGCTCTGTGTCCCAATTTCCAGTCAGCATTTGTAGGCTCATCCTTTTCATTCCTCCTTGTCAATCTTGATCTGATGTTTACTGTATCTAATCTTAGCATAACTACTTGAGCTCCTTGGTCTAGTGTCAGGTCTTTTCCTGCTCTCTTGTGTCCCTTTTGCTTTCCAGCCATTGTTTTCTTCCTCCTTTTCCTCTAAGGGGCTTCCATACCAGTATGCATGGTCTCGGATGGACAATAATACACAGGTATCGATTACTGTGTAGGGACAGCTGAACCACTTTTGATTCCCATCTTGATACCATAGCAATCTCGGGCAAGTTCAGCTATAGGAAAAGTCCTGTTCRGTTTCTGTGGAGTCCAGGACAAACCTTAATTCTCGGGATAATGAAAATGTGGCCTTTTTAACAGAGGTGCTGAGGGGAGATAGTGCGCACTGATTTGGCCTGTGGATAATTCAGCTGTCAAACTCGAGCAAATCTTTAGAAAGCCATAACTGAAGAGTTACGACTTGGCCAAATTTGGTAATATTTTCCTAGGACTGGCAAAAGATGTCCATGATATGACAGCAGTTTAGCAGTTTACTGCCAATTTAAAATCTCTGCTGCAGCTTTTGAAGGCACTGGAGCTTTTCAAAAAAGCTAAACAACACATACTTTTCCTTAACTTCATTATCTGAATTGGCTGATTTTTGTTCCCTAAAACTTTCCAAGCACATTGAGCCTGCAGCAGATACCCAGGCTGGAAAATACAGCAAAGTTATAAACAGCTGGAAGTTTTGCAGGGTTAGTCTGCCTATACAAATAATGTTGTGTAACTAGATGCTAAGAAGAATGTTGAGAAAGCCTGGCAATCTACTTAAGAGGCTTGCTGAAGTTGGGCTCAACTGCAGTCTAGTGCTTTCAGTATTTTTTTTTACTTACAACAGCAAAGAAAAAAATTGAAATAATTACGTAATTGTGTATCATGTTTGCARTCACCTTGATATTATAATATTAGTCAACAAAAGATAAAAATAAATAAGGAGTAGTGCAACTTTATGGTGTATCTGGAATGATCTTGTCCTCCCACTCCCATCCTTTCCCCAAAATACAGTGCAACAGAAAGATAGTGAGAGGGGTAACCAGTATGACATGGGTAAGGAGTACTTTGTTCACAAGAATTTTTGAACAGATAAAGAAGATAAATTCATGTCCACAAGGTGATACAGATTCTTAAAGGAATTAGATAAATTTATGTAAGAAAAATCCATGAGGGGATATTAAAATTATTTCAGCCCTTCAACTACATGTACTTGGAGGCTAGGAGAAAGCTTTTGTATATTTTCCCTTCCCGCAGTCCTTTTAATTGGTCACTATTAAAGAAGGATTATTGGGTTGCATGGACCTCTGATAGATACAATAAAGCTGGTGGAAACTTTTATTCTGCTTCTTGCTGTAAAATCTGGCTCCTAATGACTATTACCTATGCATTGGTAAGGAATGGCTACCTTCCAACAGAGAAATATGCAGGAAAGGACTGTATTATTTAAGAACATAAATGAAGTTTGAATTTCTACAGCTACCATTCTTCTGGTTTGACTGTTGCCGGAAGCGTACTAAGATCCTTGCCAACTATCCACATTTCTGAATTGTCTCCAAATCCATCTCTTTGTAGCTGTCTCTTCCTTAATAGCATACACTGCAGAGATGCCCCTTTGTCATCTTTTTCTATTTGAAAAATAGAAATAGTCTATTCTGACCATTTTTCTGGGCAGGATGTTGCGAGGTAGTTKAACTTGTTCTGCAGGGACGGAATCCGGCTTGCGCATCTTCTCTCCRTAGCCTTTTGCATTGTCATGCTGAGTATAAAGGTCTAAGAGTTCCCCTCTGAGCAGAAAGTGTCTGTGCATGTATTTCACCTAAGATTTCTTATCCTTATGATTCTAAACATACATACTGTTTTAAATGTAAGGAAAATTTAATTCTCATTGTTTCGCCATTGTATTTCAAGGCACAATAAAATCCCATAATGCTTAAGCTTCTTGGCTGTGTTTTTGGAGTATTCAAGAAGTTGTTTCATACAGACTTCTGATACAGAGAAACTCAGAGAAAGGTGTCAAATCTGTGGAAGAAAACTGAGTAATCAGAATTCAGTAATCAGAATTCACATTGAATTCTGATTCTGTCTTAGTAATATTCAGAGGTGGTCTGAAAATAATTTAAACCTTTGCGAGACAAAAAAGTTGGAAATTTCAGAGAACTTCTTACTTCATGCATGTTATTGTTAGCACATAGGACCAGGGAGACTCCACCCTAACATTTGAAACTCTTAGAAAGTATTCCTGCAACAGTACAGGTTCGTGCTGTACGGACAAGGTACTAAGCATGTGGAGTTAAAGAGTTTCAAACAGTTAAGCAGGAAACGTATGGAGGGATTGGAAACAGAATCTGGAACTTTTATATCATAATTAGAAATAGTGTTTGCTTTCTGGAAGTGTGTGTGATCTGCAGCTACAAAATGGGCTGAAGCTCCTATTCTCTTGATTTTCAGTAAAATTCCATTATAACCTTTTCTCTCGGTGGGCAAAAACAGAAATGAYTTTTTTTCCCTCCTAGCCACTAGCACTTCTGTGACTCGTGTGAAGGATTGAAAATGAACCGAATTTTTCAGAATCACTAGAACAGTTTGTGTGTTCCAAGCTGGGAGTATAGGAGGCTTTTACAGTGTCCTATTGTGCTGCTTGTTATTTCAGTTGTAGATGTGTGTATTGCTGGGGTGCCTCATGCTCATGTAGCTGTCCCAGTTAAGGCTCTTTCACTTTGTGTCCSTGGATGTTTGTGTGGAAAGGTTGCAGGGGACAGGGCCTGTATTCATAAACATTTTATTTTACACGTATAGCTTGGAAACTAGTTTACTCATTTTTAAAAAATATGTTTAGAATGCTTGAAATTTGCATAATCTTTGAACCGSACATTTAAGTCTCCTTTTCCTTTTTTCTTTTTTTTCATTTTTTTTTTTTTTTCTCTTCAGGGATTCTCAGTAGTTCTACATTCCATAATTTATAGGACGTATCTTGCAGAAAACTACAGATGACTTTATGCTAAATATAAATTACAAATGTATATGGCTGTATAAGTGTGACAGGTTACACAATATAACACCCCCTGAGAGAGCAGAACAGAGGAAATACTTTCTCCTGTGGMGTTTGTAGCTCTGTGGAAAAGAAAGCTTTTCTTCTCTAAAGCTTGGGCTTTGTATAGGAGAAACTGTTCTTTTTTCATACATTTCAAATCTTTTATCCAAAGATGTCATCTGTGCTTTGAGTGTACAGGGTTCAAGAGACCCAGAGAAAGGACAGGAAATGTAATTTAGAAAACTTGAGCATGTGGCGTTTAAGAAAGAAAAAATTCAGCGCTGTCGTTTCCAATGGAACAAAACGGAGTGTCGCCAGCTCTTCCTATTTTGTCACGCATCTCTCAGTATTTAGTATTTATATATTTCACAAACCCTCAATTAGCTGGGCATCTTGGCAAATATTTATTTTTAGAGTAAATTCTAACCCTTGCATAGTTGCAAGGAAAGACTTGCAAAGTCTTAGACTCCAAAGAATCTTATATCAAAGGTATAAAGCAAAGAAAAATGTAACATTTGTTACATTTTTAGGAGGTTTTTCTTTTCAAATGAGCAGCATGCTTCCTGAATAGCAGAAACTGGTGATGCTGCAAATATTCTCTGCTATGTGATTCCATTAGTTACTGGGCTGCTGACACAGTGCTGCAGGGATTTGAAACTGCAGTACTACTGCTAGGGATATGGTACAAAATGTTTCCCTTTTTCTCTATAAGTCAAAACTGGAGTTAGCATTTGATGGAATAGATATGATACTGAGAAAATATATAAATGGAAAAGAGATGCAGCATCCACCAAGATTCGTCATGTGCATAGGATAGAAAATCCTGATTTTTATTAAGGACAAATGTGAAATTAATGGTGTTGTTTGTGTTTCCGGATCTAGTAGAAAGGAGCCTGAGTCTGCTTTCCTGTTGGGCTGAGGGGATGTTGCCTGTGTCTGTGCCTGAAGCTCAGCTCCCTTCTCCCGTGGACTTATCCATGAGCTGCTTGGGAGCCCCGGGGAGGATCAGGCTGGTTCTGTGTTCAGAAAGACATCCCTGGAAAATGGGCAGTGGGCTCCGTGGCAGGGAGCCGCTGGTTCAAAGTGTTTCGTGGACTAAGTGGCTGCCATTGAGGGGGGACATCAGCTTTTACCTGAACCACTCTGCTGACGTGGTGGCAGAAAAGAAAAACATCCCCTAGCTCCTATGCAACAAGCAAGTTAAAGCAGCAGCCCAAATTCTTTTCAATCAACACTGCGATTGGCTTCTCACTCCCCGCTGGAGAGACTAAAGCCCTTTCTGTTTTGAAAGGGACGGAGCCAATTTCTGTTGTAAAATTCCAATACTGAAATTGAATGAATAAATAGAAGCTGTTGGGGGAAAAAAAACTTGATTTGTCAGAAAACTTGCCTGCTTAAGGGCTCTCCTCTCCTTTCTGTCAAGTTGCTTTTAGACTACAATTGCACCTCACCAAGGGAAAGCTTCTAAACTATGTGTATAAAGACTTGTATAATACTGCTTTTCTGTAAGCTAATATGATGTGGGCCTGAAAGAAACGCAGCCTCTGCACATCGCGAGCTCCTCCCTCCCAGTTCAGTTTCAGTGACTATTGGTTGGTATTGTTGAGCTTTAAATATATTCTGCAGTACATGGCTTATGAGGCTTTGATGCTGGGTCTTGAAAGGCAGGAAAAAAATCTCGCTTTAGAAATGTTTTATATAACATTGCTCTGTGCAGAGATAAAGTGAATTAGCTGCAGAAAAGGGATTAGCTGCTGCAGTGAAAGTAAGAGGGAAATATCTCTTCACCCTCTTATTTTTTGTTCCTTTGGCTGCTGCTGTAAGGAATGCAGCAAGCGGTAGTTACAGCTTTGCACTATTGATTTAAGTATTTGCATGTTATGAATTTCAGATCTGCACTGGCCTGTCTGCTGAGGCAATAAAGATATCTGGAGTTGTATCACATTTCTGTTTGTCTAGGGGCTTACGTTCCTGCCTTTCATACGTGGCTACCTGCCATTATTTCTGTTGTTAAACAGGCAGCGTATGCGCGTCGCTGCAAAACAATGGGTGGGAAATGCTAGCGCCACTCCTCATTCGAGTGGTTCAGTCCTCTGTCCATAAACCTATGATGTGCTGCCCTAGATTCGTAAAAAATCTCCAAACTAATACACAGAGAAAGCAAAAACTTGGCTGCTGTGACTGTAGCATGAGTGCCCTGGGGCCAACAGAGCAGCACGTTGTGAAGGGGATCTTTGAGTCCATTTCTTAGCACATTTTTCTCACTACATCCCAGTTTCTTTGTTAGAGATGTGTCAGACCTCTGGTAGTAAGAGATATTAGCCAAATGTTTTCCCAGAATAATTAAACTCTCCTGCTTTGCTGGAGAAGGGTATCTATTTTCCCTGTTTCAGGATTTCCTGGGTTATACTTCCTTCCTTGATTTATGTTTTAGCTAAATTTTAAACTCAAAGCTGAGATGCAGAAACATACTGTGAATTACATAAGGCTGAGGTTAAATGTTTCAGATGAATTGTAGTCCTCTGAGAGATTATGTTCTTGCTAGCCCTGGCTGTGGTGAACTTGTTAGATTGTGTTTTACCATATTTCTGTGGATTATTGTCTCCACAGCACGGTGTGCCCCTCTGCTTATTGCTGTAACTGTATAACATGCACCCCAGGAATAGTGTCTCGTCAGAAGAATGTCTGCAGAAATTGTAGGCCTCTGACAAAAGCAATATTTCATGTGTTTATTTTTTGCATATTCTCACTTCTGCACAAAAAGAAGTGCCTTTTAACGGATTTTCTATGTCCAGTAGTTTTACTTTTTAAAAATTCGTAGCAGTGTCTAGGTGGATTAACTGAGATCAGGGTGCTAATCTTCAAGCACATGATTGACAATACTTCCAGGCTCAAAYAGCTCTCTGGGTGAGCACACCAGGCAAGTGGAGGGTGGGCAACAGGCAATATATGCTGATGGGAACTGGAGGCTTATAGAAATAAAATTACTGTCTGGGGTTGTGCCATAAACCTACAGCACAGCAGACTTTAGAAGTATCATTGCACATTACATTGCGCTTTTCACCTGAGGCCCTTTTTTAAAGTATTACAGTAAAGACATGACTTCTCAGAAACAGGTGAGTRTACAAACATTTCATAATGGGATAGATAAACTGGTATAAGACCCAGGGAAATACCATGAGCAAGGAAAGGTTTAAATAGAAAAATCTTCGCTCCAAACGTTCTGCACAGGGTGATTTTGATTCTAAGGTTTGGGTGAAGCTGGCATGAGGAAATGGAAAGGARTTCCTAATCTGATTCGGCTTTTACAATATAGAACATGTTCTATCTTGTGGACCTTCAAATTATTCTAAATTTAAACAGGATTGCCCTTCACTATAAATCAGGTTATTTTTATGACTTTTCTGGGAGTATTTTCATAGAGTAAGATGACTGAAATATGAAGGGCATCTGGGAAAAAGAAAGATCTTGATCCTGCATAAATGTCAAATAAAGTTAGCCATAAGAGCTAATAGCTGTGTACACAAAAGCAGTTACCAAAACGTGCTCTTTGTGAAATCAGTCTGTATCTTAGTTTTCACTAAGGTAATTGAGATAATTTGTGTGCAAGTTAGAAGGTAAAGATATAGTCAGATAATGGAGACATTTGATCTTTTTTACCTTTCAATAAACGTAACATAGAGACTGGGTACTGGGAAACCTTATAATAAATTACACCTTTCCCTCAAAAAGAGCACACTTTAGTATTTAATTTGCAAATCATTGTTAAACAAAACCAACAAAAATAACAGTGGTTTTGCCTGTTTTCCAAATTGTCTGGGATAAGCAAAACCAGTTAGAAGATGCTTGAATTCTTGCACAGGCAGTTTTTCTTCTGGGGGGGGGGGGAGAGAGAAAGTGGATTCTGCTTCCGTGCTGCCAGTAAAGCTGGAATGTTACCCTGGCCCCGCGGCGGGGTCTGCTTATGGAGTTCATTACTACCTTCCTGTGTGCCCTCCCCCAGCTTCGCACCCGCGTCCGCCAGCGCCGCGCTCGCTCCCTCCGCCGCCCGCGCTGCCGCCCGGGTGCTCCCGCTCGGACGCCCACCACCTTTTAAAGCTCTTGGTTTATGTTCAGTGCCGCCGGCTTTTCCATCCGTGAAACTGTTCCATATAGAAGTCATCTTTTGGATTTGGATCATCTGCTCTGACTCATTTGCCGGAGTGTCTGCTCTTGTCTTTGGGTTTGTTCCTGCTTTCTTTAGCTTGGATTTTTGGAGGGCCTCTTTTTAAAAGAGTTGTACTCATCCGGGAACATACATAAATGTAAATGCATTTAGGATAAATACCAGTATTACAGGGCAATAATGAGAAATAGACAGAGTAAGTCCCATGGGTGAAATGGATACCAGGCTCCTCTCATGAAGATTACAACTTGTCTGGATTTTGAAGCAGCTCTTAAGCACTGGTTATTGGTATGCTGAGGTAAAATTAAACCAAGCTTGGTTTTCTTTAATACCCTGGGCTCTTAGCTGGGGCAGTTTAGCAGTTCTTCCTCCAGTGAAGAGGAGCACTAGAAGAAGCAGGAAATTCAGCTGGAGTTGAAAAWCACTGCAGCTGTCCTCATGTAAGCAGTCCTCGCCTTGAGCCTTCAGTTTAACATGTGCAGCCTGTCAAAACCATTCTTCAAGTAGCTCTTAAGTGGGTATTTGCACAAGGGGTGTTCTTGGTCCAATAGACTTGTGAAAATAGGAATTTCAGTGCTGTAATAGGAGAAACGTATCTTCTTTTCCAGTATCAAAACTGTCCCAAATAAAACAATCAAGTTCACAGTAGTCTTCAAAATTAGGAAAGAGGCTAACAAAAGTTGTACAATTTCTTTTTAGTACAGGTAAAGTTATTCAGAAAATGAATGCAAATCTCAGGAAAAGGGCAATAAGAAAGGAACTAAGGACAGTAATACTTGAACATATGGATTCCATTAAAGTTAGAGTGACTGAAGGACTGGAAATACTAGGCAAATTCGAGAAACACCTGGGCTGCTCCTTTGTGCAGTGGAAAGAAGGATCAAGTGTGGAAGTAAGACAGCAGGAGTTTTAAGCAGCAGCAATCTGGGCCCAGATAGGTTTTTTTGCACTGTAAAGAATTTCTTGTGTTTAAGTATTTGTGGCATGAATTCTGTCCTGTTCCTGTGCTTTTCTAGTTGAGCGCAGCATAGACTGACATTTGTTCACTCTGGCTATGACTGCAGTGTTTCATTAGTTTGTTTTTAGTAGTTCCAGTCATCAGGAATAGGACCTCAGCAGTTAATAATATTTTACCAAATGCCACTCCTGTTAAGTAATATTGGGAATATACTTAGGAGATATCCAAAGAAACTAAGCTGTGTTGTAGGAAAGGAAAATATTTCTGGGAACTAGTGATGGGAAATGGATGAAACGGATCTTCAAACAGAAGAGACAATTTCAGATTTTGTGCTCTGACTTATTTCAGTCAGGGACAGGTACTGGAGCCAGGGTTCACTTGCAGTTCCTGTGCAATGACTTTGGTGAAAGGTTTTGTCCAGATTCCAGTGAGCAGGATTCCACCTCACAGGCTGTCACCATGTCTGCCCCTCTACAAGGGAAACTTGCTGCTGARTTTGCACTTCTGGATCAAGACCATCAGCTACTGCCCTGCTGCTTGCTGCCTGCTGCATCTCGCACACTGACGGTAAATGTCAGGCCACCATAGTTAATACAATAGACCATTTAGATGCTCTGTTTATAAGCACCCATTTAAAATATGCTGATTTTAAAAGACACAAAAGCAACTGTGATAATTTTTTTTTTACTTATTTATGTAGTTATTTATTTTTCTGGCACTAACTAATGAGAACGTTTTGGCAGATAACTTTGGAAATAGTTCTTCCTTGGTGACCTCACTTCCCCAAYAAATGTCTTTCTGCTTGCATCACTGGAAGTCTAGAGTGCTTTTTAGGAACATTACTGGAAACACTCTGAACGTTAAATGAGATAAAACTTCAGCTACAACTAAAACACACTCGGCCTCACAGTGTTGTAGCATCCTCAAGCTGTGGGCCAGGCTTTGGGGGTGAAAGGTCCGGGATGCAGCAGAGAGCCGCGGGAAGGGGCTCTGGGGGTGCAGCCTCCGGGAGCCCCTGCACACATTCCCGCTCCGCTGCGCTCCCTGTGCACACCCCTCCCAGCCCTTCCCCCTCTCCTTGGCGCTGCCTTTCTCCCTGAGGCAAATCTCTACTGTCTGGAGTACCAAACATGCACAGGCACTTTCCTTTATCTTTTAAATTTCCTGTTGCGGCTATTACAAAGCAGCAAGGGCTCAAAAGGCTGTTTTACTGAGGTTCTGTTCTCTAGTTGTGTGTGTGTGTGTCTGTGTGTAAAAAAATAAACCCTGGGTTTATGGCTGAGGGAGGCCAGGTTTCTCCTCTTTCATTTTTTGAAGTGCCTTTACTCAGCAGTCACTTCTTTTTTTTTTTTTTTTTTTGTTGAGGTAAAAAAATGCACTGCGAGCAGATGGCAAGTATTAACACATGAAGTGCAGTGCCTGCTTGAAGCTGATTTAACAGCACTCTGCCTTTCCCTCGCTGGCTTTCAGTTAGTTAAGTAGTGTTTACAAGTTAATGAATTTGTTCCACTTGAAATATTTGATGGTATGTGCTGAGGTTCAGCAGTAAAGGGATCCTTTAGGAGTAATCGAGGAAAACAGGAGGTTTCTAGACAGGGAGTTTGTGGTTTTTTTTTTCCCTTTGATTTTAGCATTTCTGCCATTAATGTGAAGCTGAAAGGAGAAGCAGAACATAGAATATTAGATAGCAGTCCCCAACTTCCTCTCGTCTGTGGGTGACACAGCATTGAACAATGCAGTGAATAGCATGCCATATTAGTAGCTCCATGGACTAGCAATGTATTTGCTGTTTTATTTCTATGGCGTGTTCATAAACCTTAGGCAAGGGTTTGAAAAGTAAATACAGTTTTATACAGTGAATCAGGCAGAATTTCCATATTTGTGTGGTCTGCCTGTGCGCTTGCTTTGGAAATATGAATGCAAACTATTAAGTAGGCTGCTGTATATAAATAAGCCCACATTTGGCAGTAAAACTGCTTAGAATAGTATGAACAAATTCAGAGTATTTTCCAGTTTGTGTGTAAGACTTCTTACTACCACGCTGCATGCTATCTACCTAATTACTTTTGAAGCTAAGCCAGCTCCCAGAGCTGCTTGCACAAAAAGAAGCAAAATAAATATTGGTTGCTGGTGATTAAGCATCATACACATAGATTAGTGCTTTTATGCAACAAATCCCTGTCTACGTGTAATGCTCAGCCTGTCAAAGCTATCTACCCCTCTTCTGAACTTGCAAACTAGTGCTCCCTGTCTAGCAGCCGGTGAGCATGGAAGGAGTTAACGTATTTTACTGCTTGAGCAGCTTGTGCCAAAATGGTGCGTTTTAAAGGTTGGGTTGATATTTCTGGAACTAGTCTTTGAGTTTCTGAAACCTGTAGATTTGTGTTTTATTGGGGCTCTTGACAAATACATTGCTCACTTTAATAACTGTCGAGTTGATCAGGGCTGAAGGTCAAGTTCCTCTTTGAAAAGGGCACCATCCTCCTTTCGCGTGGGCCTGCAGCCGTAACGCTGCAGCTGCCAGCGAAGACAGCGTGAACTGTGCACCCGTGCCGTCCAGCCCGGAGCCCAGCGCCTGCAGCCCGGGATGCGCCTTCCCTTTGCACCATCACACGCGCAGTGTTTTATTCCTCAGTGGCTGACCTAACTTTGCTGTTTCGAAGGGGAACCATTCACAGTGCCTCTTCCAGAAAAGTCTGTTCAACCCATGGGGCTGCCATCTGCCCCCAAACATTGCCTTTTAACTCCTTCATTTCCAAAGCATTCTTCTACTGAGACACATAGGATCTAAAACCTAATTATTAGGGTAATTTAAGGTCCTTAAGAATGATTTTTTATACCRGTTACCACAAAAACCTCGTTCTTATTAAAAAATAATTAAAAAAAAATAAAAGGAACGGAACTATGTATCAATTGTGGTACCACGCACTTTTTTTATTATTCACTGTCCTCAATGGGCCTGCAAAGTGTGGCTGGCCTGGGGTGCCAAGGAGTGTCTCTGCTCCCGAGCAAGCGGCTTGGAGGAAATCCTGAGGAAGCCTTCGGCTGCTCACGCTCCATCCTCCAGCAGGCCGCCCTGTGTTCACAAATGACTTGGAAAAGGAGGCATACAAAGAGAGGAGAACGCTTGCTGATGAGTTATTTTGAGATCAGACATGAATGCCAGCTACAGAGAACTGTAGACAGACCTTGCTACAGTGAGAGACTGAAGGGAAAGATCCGTAGCTGAAATTAAAGATAAATAAATATAAGGTGAGGCAGATGGGGTGATGTGAGTGAGCCTTATACATGCCTTGTTGGCTTCTGAACTTGCATCTTTAACCCAGGGAAGAGATCTTGAACTTACCACAGGTAGCTTCATGAAAACCATCATCTCACTTAGTCAGTACTAAGCATAAAAGAAAACTTGAATGTTAAGAATTATTAGGGAAAGTATTAAGAAAGAAAATATATCTTCTCTGAGACACTGTGAAAATCAATAAATTCATCTTTAATGTGATGGGCTGTTTTGGTCCTACTTCAGTAGAACTAGAGAAGACATCTGGAACAACAACAGAGATAATCCAGAAGTATGGAACTGCTTCCCTTTGAGAAACTGCAAAACAGACTGTGACTTTAGCTGCTTCTTTTCCACACTTAAAAAWTATGCATTGGAGTTCTCTGAAGTCTAACACTGCATGAGAGGTTAAATAGAAATTATTTGCTGTCTTGTGGAGCAAAAACTCTGAGACAACAAATGAAGTTATTAGGAGGTAGGCTGAAAACAAGATTTTCATTTTCATGCAGTATGTCACTGGAGCCTTATTGTCACATTTGTAAATGAAAAATGTCTGTATGTTAAGCTCACTGAAACAAAGTAATTTAGCAGCTTTAAATTTTCTGGTTCTGGAATCCTCTAAGCTGCAAATTCGTGTAGGCTGGGAGAGYATTCAAGGCAGCAACATTTTATACTTCCCTGTTTTTAGACTCTGAGCATCAGCTGTTGCTCTCAGCTGGAGACAACTTAGCTTTGATTAGACAGTGTAGGCACCCTGGCTATTTTTGTGTTGGTGGACAGATTTCTTCTTGTACTACTGTAGAATAGCATCACAGCTGCTGACTAGAAGTTGACATAAAAGCCAAACCTCATTGATCTTTGTTTCTTGCTGTATCATCCTTGGAGTGTCATTTCCCATCCCCTGTGACTTGTGGGTAGGTCAGTTTGTCTCTTTCTCCGGATACCTTCCACTTGAGCATTAGAATATTGTGTATTTTGCGAGTTCACATGTGCACACACACACACACTTCCATTCCTGTTGCCATGTTTCTAGCATCTGTGAAAGCTGGGTTCTCCAAGGAGGTTTTAGTTAATATTGTCTAGAGAGGAAATGTAGTAGGATCAGTACCTGCTTTCATACTTCTCTTCGTGAAACTTTTTCTGATATTATTTCTCATTTAGGAACATTGTTCGTTCTGACTGTGAATTCTCATGCATGATGTGACTGTTGATGAGAGGAAAGCAGTGGGTATCAAGTATGTTGTATTTAACAAGTCCTTTGATGCAGTCTGCTACAGCATCCTTGATTCTAGACTGTCACATTATGATCTAGGAGGGTGGACTTGCAGGTGGGTGAAGCTCYAGTGTGACTCATTGGGCTCAAAGGAGAATTTGCTGAAGGTTTGTACGCTTCCAGGAGGCCAGTTACAGGGGCCAGGTATCTTGCTCAGGGTGCCAGAGAAGACATCAGTAAAGGAATGGAGTGATGCAAATCTTGCAAAATTTGACGGTTCTGCTAAGCCCTGCACCAGGTTTGGATTGACCCTCTGCTATCATACAAGCTGGGACTGACAGGATGTGTAGTATTGAATACAGTTCTGTCTCACATCCATACTGTCCAATTGCTTGTTCATAGTCTCAGGCAAGGGATTTTCAGGGTGTTGTTTATTACAGCAATATTGAAAGAAGGAGCCAGGTTGGGGAGCAGACTGTCTCCTTGACCTGGCTACTGTTGTAGACTCAAAGTGAATCATCTGCCCAGTAAAGGAGAAATAAAGAGAGGAGTTCCTGTGCTTTATCTTCTCTCTGGTTAATCTAATTTCTTATTAGCCTTATCTGATTGCCATTATAATTGCATTATAATTTTTTTCTGAGTATAATGCTGCCTCATGCTTCAGATGGATAATACTATTTTTATTTACCTCTTGTCTGGGTTGTTACTCCTGAAAGTGAAAGCAGTTGGGGTTGTTCCCTGCGGATCTCAGCTGCTGTTCCATATGCAAGAGATGCCAAACGTTTAAATGTCTTAGATGAGAAAATGTGTTGGTGTGAATTGATTCGCAAAGGGACCTATATTTTGAGGCTATTACTATGCTGGTATTGTATGTGCTTGACTCAGACACCGCATTAATAATAATAAAGATAAGTGCTCATAAAAATCTAGGACTGAGAGCTCCAGAGTCTGTGTTTGTGTCTTAACTCATTGCTGAACAAAGACTGAAAGACAGGATACCCTGAAGAGGGACTAGTCCAGGCTCTCCAGCCCTTCTATCTTAGTGTCTTGTGGAAAAAGCCATTGAACATCTGTTTGGAAGCCTTGGGGATGGACCTGGAGCTGGACTGAGACTGCCAGCAAGCGATGCATTAGGGAGTAATGAGAAAATTGATTTTTTTTTCATTTTTAAAACACTGGRTACAGTAGTAACAGACATGGTAGTAGACTTGGACTCCGCATGTTTTAATGAGTCTGTGGTGCCAGTGGATAATGTGGGTGCAGCACTGCATTTTTTTAACTTATAATTTAACTTGTGCAGGAAGGCAGAAAACCTACTTAACCAAAACCTACCTAACCCTAATACCACGTGGTAATTACTCAGCAGTTAGGGGATGGAATGAATAGCCCAGAAATGCTGAGTTTCAAACCCTGGGTTAAGAGATCAAGAAAACAGGCAGCATTCAAGTAATTTATTGCCTCTGTGCCTTGGTTAGACTCATTGCTTAATACAACTTAGAACCTTTGGAGGTCATCTAGTCCAACTCCCTCCTGAAAGCAGGGCCAACTTTGAAGTTAATTAGGTTGTCTAGGGTCTTTTCCAGTCAAGTTTTGAATATCTGTAAGAATGGAGGTTTTACAATCTCTATGGGCACCTATTCAGTCTTTGATCACCTCAATGCGTAGAATTTTCCTTATGTCTGAATGGGATTTTTCTTGTAATTGATATCCATTCCCCATAGTCCTTTTGCTGTGTACTTCAGAGATGAGCTTAGCTCAAGAMAAGTAGCCTTGTCTTCACTTACTACATAGTTGAATACCTAAGCTCAGTTGTTCTTCCGCAGGCTGAACAAATTTGGCTGCTTAAACGTCTCTTCACAGGGTTCGTGCTGCAGCTTCCAGAGTTGTGGTGGCCRTCTGCTAGACATCGTCCAAGTATGTCAGTCCAGGGTGTCCCCCTTATCCTGGGAAGCTCAAAACCAGGGACAGTTTTCCAGACTGACCTCACAAGCGTCAAGTAGAGGGGAGTAATCATTTCCTTCAGAGTGTTGTTTGTGCTCTTATTGACACCAATGTGCTGTGAGCTCTCAGCACTTCAGAGTACAAAACTGACTTGAGCTGTTTATCCATGAGGATCTCCAGCACTTTTTCTGCAGTGAGACCTATCACTTAGGTTGACTAACCATGTTTTTGCCTTGCTGGATCCATGCTTACTGGTCTCCATCACCTCCTTTCCTTGAAATGATCAAAAAGAATTCTAGGATGATTTGTTTCGTATTTTCTTGGGCCTGAGATTAGGATAAACATCCTGTAATTCCTTTTATTTTTACCCTTGACCTTCTTGAATTTAAATGTGATATTTGCCTTTTTTCAGCCATTAAGGATCTCTTCTGATTGCTGTGACCTTTAAGGTAACGTAGAGTAACCTTGCAGTGATATCAGTCAGGTCCTTTAGCATTCTCAAATGCATGCATCTGGTTCCACGCATTTCTTTTTTGTTTGATTATATTTTTTGTTTGTTTGTTTTGACTAATTTGCTGAAATCCTTAACTGGATCTTCCTCTGTTGGGTGGAATGCTTCATTTCATTAGATTCTGCCACTGGATACAGGGACCTGGGAGGTCCAGGAACAGACCTTACCAGTAAAGTCCAGAGCAAAGAAGGCATTGAGTTATCCTATTAATAAAATGAGAAATCTTGTGTTAGAAAGATATTGTGAAGATCAGTTGGCCAATTTCTGCCATTTTTTTTCTTGCTACTGCAGATAGAAGTACTACATATTATTATCTAAGTTTACGTCATTGTTTTCTTTACTCCTACTCCCTCTTGGGGGGAGTAATSAGAAGCTGCCAGCAACTGCAGCTGGCAGCGCTGGGCAGGTGGCCCCAAATCTRCATTATGCATTATGATGGTGCCAGAGCGAGTTCAGATCCACCCTGTAAGTGCTTGGATGGAAGGGAAGCTGTTTCTTGTCCACAGGAGGTTCTTATAGCACTCACCTTCCTTGTAAGGCTGCAGTGGCACAGCTAAGGCAGGTTGCTCGYGTCTGGCTCTGAGAGTGCAGCTAGGCAAGCAGGCACATGCAGCCGAGCTCCTCTTCACTAGGATGGAACGCCGAGTGTCCATGGATGGAGCTGTTTCCTGGATGTGATACACCCTGCAGCTGAGCACCTTTTGACCCAGCATTGCTATTCTAATGTGGTGKTGTGCTGTCAAAAATAAGGACCATGCTCTGAAATGGGTTGTGTTCCTAATGCTCTTAGGTGTTTTGTTTGATCAGCTGGGGCCTGGCTTTTAGGGGCTTCAGGCTGTGTTTCTCAAGGGGTGGTTGTAGAGCCATAGAAAATATGTCGTACAACTTGTCTCCCTAGATAACTTGACTGCCTGGTAAAATTTAATGGACTGACGTATCTAAAGCTGCCACCAGAAATGTTAATCCTTGAGGCATGATTCTACATGCACTTTCTGTTATTTGCCTGCAAGTGCCAGTTGTTGCTTGTGCTTCGTTTTTGAAAAGCTCTTTAAAATCTTTTCATCTCTTTATTTCTTCTAAATATTTGAGCTAGATTCAGCTAGACCTGTTATTCTTCCTTCCTAATATTATGTTCCTTGCTAACTTCTTTACTCCTCATTTCCTCAATTTATTCCCTTGTAGTGGGATTTTTATAGTTTAATTAATAGTTTCCTGGTTTAGGAGAAACACTGTGGGCAGTAGGGGCCATCCCACCAGAGATCTCTTTCCAGATGGTGCTTTGCTGACTTTTCTAAACATTGTGTTTCCTTTTTAGGAGCTCTAATGAAGCAGATAGGCTGAGGAGACCCTTCTCCGTTGGCTTTGGCAGGCTAGGGGTTCTGGAGAGCTTCCTACGCTCTGGCTTGAAATATGTGGTGCAGTAGAAACGCCTCCGTTTTGAAGTGTAGTTTATTGTTGTGGTTTATTGTTGGGTGAATTTAATGCCAGTGCCAGGTTGTAGAGTGGCAGCTCTCTGCTCGCAGTGCCGGTACCATCCAGGCCCGGGGCAGATTTGCTGTGCGCTGCTCAGCTGGCTCCAGCTGGACCTGCAYGGTTAGATTGAGGGTTTGTGGATCCTGTGCTGTGGGTGCTCATGGAGGCCAGTGCGTGACCACGCTTTGCCCTAAGGCTTTAAGAGTAGCTGAGACGGTCATGGTCCAGTCTCCCGGCCACTGGCCATCAGGAAGCTGCTGCTGTGGCCAGTGCCACTTGCCCTTGTATTTTGTGGTGGTGATGCCCTGCTAGCCAGAAGCAGAAGCCCTCATTTCTAAGGGCATAATCTGGCCCTTACTAGGGTGCGACAGACATGAACCCAAGCGAGCGAGAGGTGAAAAGGCAGTTGTTACTGCTTAAGCCTTTATCTTGTCATCCCTTCAGTAGGCTTTGGGTGGAATTTCAAGCCATTTCCTGCCCCCCTTCCTATTCTTCTTGGCAAGCAACCGTATCATTTTTCCTTTACGTTTTGCGGCAGCCTGACCACAAAGAAATTATTTCATCTTCACTTTGTGTGATGTGCTCGGCTCCAAGATTCCCTGTGCCCTTGTCKGTTAACCCTATATTTGTACCACTGCAAAAGAAGGATTTCTCCCTTCTAAAAGAATGTCTCATCATGTGGATTGGTATTATTCCATCATATTTACTTCTGGTCCTTCGATTGCTTTGATCAGGACAAGCAGTTTGCTACTCAGCAGCTTAATTTTAATTACTGTTGTTCATAACAGTATCTCCGCCTTGTGTTGTCTTACTATGGCCACTGTCAATACTGCTCTGGAAATGAAGGACAGGTCATTTTCTTTTGAAAATCAAGGTGATTTTTTTCAATTATCCTTCTCTCRAGGTGGTTCTTTGGAAGGTGATGCAAACTTCAGTATTTCACTGTGAAGGCAGACTGCTGTTACGGTGGTTTGGGTTGGTTGTTTTCCCCCTCCTTTGTCCTTGCTGCCAGTGTTGACTCCACTGATTCAGATCCCTCTTCTGCCGGTGTTCAGTGGTTATGACTGAGCATCTGTTTTCAGTAGTAGATTAAAAAAGACAGTTACCTTCTACATTAAAGTTTCCAATATTCTGCTCATTAAAAGGAGCTGATCTCCTTTTATTTGGGTGTGTRCATAGAAAGCTCAAACCCACAGCCAGCTGCTGCTGATTATTGACATCAGGGCTTCCCGACAACCCAGTGTGTAGATCGTAGGAGCTGCCAGGGCCGTTCTCTGTGCAGTGTCATTGTCCCAGCAGGTCTGGGAGCGAATCCCCCTCATCCTGCCTGTCCTGAGAGTGACGGTGGAACCTCGCAGCTTAGGTRGCTCTACCTGTGCCATAGTACAAATATGTTTATGCCTCTTCAAGTGGGCCTTGGTATACATCAAGACACGTCAGTATCTCTCCAACTAGCAGTGGATACTGTAAGGAAAACTATGTAAGCAGATACATGAACGAGAATTAAATACCTGTAAATGTGAAGGTTGTGTGTAACTCGCAAACTGTGCTCTGAAAATACCTCTTTAGAGCCTGAAAAGCTTTAACAGTATGGAGGGGTAGGCACCWTATTTTCCACTGACACCCTGAATTCAAGCCGTTTCTAACCTTGTACCTCTCCAGTACAAGGCCTATGTAGGGCTCCCACAACAGCTACTTGCTCCTCATGTTTTCTCTGACGTGCCTGCAAGCTMCCGAACCTTCAGTCTAGCCCTTTCATTTCTACATCTTCTGCCTCATTTGTTGCACAGGCTAAAGAATTTAATATATTATTTTCTCTTTAACARTAAGATTAATTTCTCTCCTGTTTTTCTTTCAGAGCCATCAGCAGCACACTCCTATGATCTGCCTACTCCTATGATCAGATGCTCAGAACAGAAGACTTTTTTTCCTATGAACTATGTAGGTATGAAGTATCAAAACCACTAATGTTTGATTTAGCAACAGCTTTCTAGGAAAAGCTGCCCAGGGTGGTTGTTATGGTTTATACTTTTAGCATTAGAAATGTACTTTATATATATGCTTTTATATATACTTTATACTTTTATTTTAGAAATATAGACATAACTTTAGAAGCAGCATTTCAGAGCTGTGGTGAGCTTCTTTAAGGCAAGCTTAAACTTTCTGATCACATTATGGATATATATGCAGCCTGGAACACCTCTTCTGCAATCTGATCACACTAGTGCKCCATAAACTTCGTAAATCAATGAAGAAAATGTTTAAGAACTCACTTTGTTTACACTTCAAAAATCCTTTTATACCTATGATGACCAGATGGTTGAAGAGTGCTCTCAGTATAGCATGTTAAAGCTGTCGTGTCATGTATTAGTACTTTATAAATGTTCAGATTTTACAACTGAGCATGAAATCAGTGTCAGTTTTGAAATTCAATAAACTGCACATGCTTGAAACTTCCAGCATTCTTCTTCAAAACAGGAATAGGGTTCTAAAAGCTGTTGTGTTAGATAACTGGAATGGTATAAACAAACTTTCTGCAAAGCTGATACAGATCTTTGGAAGTGCAAGTTTCATAATGGAGATATTACTTGACCAGAACCAGAAGTAGGATGTAGTTCATGGCTCCGCTTGTTTTAAACCATGAAACAGGTCTAGGGAAACAGAAAGTACCACATTGTTTGAATAAGGCACGTTAGGAAAAATGACATATCTTTAATTTAGATGAGGTTTGTCACCATTATATACAGAAAATMTCACTGGGACAAGAGTAATGGGTATTGGTCAACACCCGTTCTGAAACACAGTGTTTCAAATGATCAGCTTTGCATGTAGTGCAGTATGGAGAAGCAGAGGCTCTTGTTACAAAAATACCTGTGCAAAAAAGCTAAGATGGAGGAGCCAGTGCAAATTCTGTGAAAAGAGAAAGGCTTATGGGGAAAGTGAAGCTCCATGGCTTTGAGTAACCATGGAGATGAAGGCTTTTCTGATGCAGGAGTGAGTAACCTTTTCATATTTATTAGTGAGAATGATGCTGAAAGATAAAGGCAAATTAAAATATGAAGCATAAAACACAGACTTAGCCACTCTCTGCCCTGCCAGTGCAGTTTATTGTAATGGATTATTGGAAATGAGCAGGTATTAGAGAAGCAAATCAATTATGAAAGGGACAAAATACTCTAATTATACCAACCTGTTTACTAAAGTATCGGGTTCTTTATTAACAAAAATGAAAAGGCAGTATGCACACACTACTAAAATGTTTTGTTTTGTCTGATTAAAATAGAAAGATTAGCTTAAGCTTTGCCATAGCAGTGCTTTAAATATTCATACTAGAAAATAGTAAATTGTTTACTGTAACCATGTTAGCGGATATTTAAAGTCTACTATATTTTCTGGTGCTAAGAATGGTTGAAAGTTGCTATAAAAAGWACTGTGTGGATAGTCAGGTATCTGTTTTGCCTTGGAAATACAAGTCAAAGACTAACCTTTTAATTGGCGAGTTCTTGCTACAAAAATGCTACAGCTGAACAGAGATGGCAGCATTAAATGTTGCTTGAACTTTCTATATGATTAAGAGCTTATGAAATAAAACTGGAATACAGATATTTCTAAAACATCTTGTAGAAGTTTTGATTGATGAGAAATCCTGGGTTCAATTGGGGATTAACTCACAGTGCCCACAGGMAAACGCTGAGATCAAGAGGGGCAGTAGTAGACGATGTGGCTGTTAGAAAATGAGGAGTTCAGCAAAAACTGTCTCTCCCTGCTGGAAAGTAATTGTTTGGTTTGGATGAGAGCTCCCGGGCTGGACCTGCGCTTCAGGGAGCGAGGGGAGGGAGGGCAAGACAGGGAAGTTTACTGAAAAAAAAAAAGGTCAGCTCAATAAAAGCAGCTTAAAAAATATAGTTACCCCTGCAAAGATCGATTAAAAACAGGAGTACAAAAGCCACAAAAAAACTCACAAATGTTCCTGAAGTCCAAGCCATCCCTGCCAAGATCAGCTATTTTGGTTCAAAATTCAAGGTATATTTATTATAGCTCTTTTTGTTACTCAAAGCTGACCTGTATCTAAAATGAGTGTATATGCTAGTGATGTCTTCTTTCTCACCTGTTAAACCTTTAGATTCGAGGCAGCGTTGTTTCACATGGAAACACGGGCTTTGCTTCAATTCAGGTAAATGGAAACAAATTCCTTAGAGTCTGAAGTTAATCTTTGTGTTCTGTTGTGCTGGACAAACGTGGCGGCTCGAGCCGTGGCCTGGGGCTCCTGCTGCACAAAGCAGCAGCAGTTATTTCTGAGCCGGGGCCGGCTGCGTGCGAGCAGGGCTGTGCCACTGCTGCAGAACGCAGGGATCTGTGTGCAGGGGCACCTCCAGCCCGAGCCGCCCRCTCTAACGGTGTGGCAAAATGGCCCAAACTGCAGTTAAAGTTTCCCCAGTTTTATGAGGCTGTTCTACTTCTCTTTGAGACTTCCTCAAAAAAAAAAAAAAGTGTGGTTAGCCTCAAATCTAGCAAGGAATTCTTGTCCTGTCAAGAATTCAGATATTAGAGCAACATCTCTCAAATACTATAAACTTTATGGTAATGTTTAATCCTCGCTTTCCCTGCCCTGTCCCCAGTTCTTACTTATATTCCTGTTAAGCAGGGCCATTTTTTTCTGTAAGATTTATAAATTAATCATTACATAAATGGCATTTTCTGTCATAGACTTTTTTTTCTGGTAAATAAAGCATTTCTAAGCAGTTCATAGTTTATAGCCTTACTAAAAATGGAAATTTGAGAATACCTAAATTCAGTTTATGGTCCCACAGTATTGAAGGAACTTTGCCAGGTACTGAGGTAAATATGATGCAGACCTGCAGAGAATGGCAGCAGTTGTTGTACTGCCATTAGAAAGAGCCACTTTAGCCAGCAAGGAGGACAAAACTGCAAAACTGAAGTCTGGGGAAAAGGTTAAAAATGTGTATATACACATAAATAAATATTTTTTTGAGATGCTAAGTGAAATGATGCAAAACAGGAATTTAAGTGTAGTGCAGATTCAGACAGYAAGCAACAGTGGAACAGAGCAGCCCCAAAGAAAAGAATATAACCAAGTTCTCTTAGCAACACTTGCCCTTTTCTAGGGCTTCCAGGAACTGGGTTTTGGTGTGAAAAAGTTCTGCCCAATTGACATCTATAAATGGTAGCTAATAAACTCTCTCAATTGATTTGAAGTTATTTTCAGTGAAGTAGTTTTAAATGCGTACTAACAAAATGAGAGTTGAGGCCCAAGTTTTGTTGCAGCAGAGAAGCACGAGGAAGTCTTGCCGATGGAAGTATCAAAAGCATCTTTTGTGTGTTGTTAAACGCTCGTCTTCTAACACTTACTTCAAAAATGAGAGCCAGTCCAACATCTACTCACCTCTCCTCTTGCTTAAAAAAAAGGAGAACTAAAGTACCCATTCCCCTGTGAAGGGGAAAAGGAAGACAGAAGACAAATCTAAGCCATCTGATAAAGGTAACTGCTTTCTGATATTACTTCTCACAAATGGTTCACAAATCAATGGTTAATTCAACAAAATACAGGAGTGTTCTTTCCAAAGAGTGCCAGCAGCACCAGTTACTGCACAACGGGATGGCATAGAGGCATTTGGGGCTTTGGCTTCTATTGCAGATTTTTCACTCTACTAGTGGGAAGTTTACTTTACACCTCCCCAAGACTGACTAGAAATCAGCTGCAAACCATCACAACTACTTCCTCCAACATGACAATAAGTTCCACAGAGCAGTTTTTGAAATTTTACAAGCTCTGAATTAGGTACGTGGGTATCTTACTAAATCAAAGCTGTTGCTATAATTAAGAATAGTTTTGTTCTCATCACCTTTAGATTCCTTTAAGTAGAACATTATCTCAATGAGGTTTTGCTTATGTAACTGCCTATTGCACTTGCTCCAGGGCAGGAATGGTTTGACCAAACGTATTGCAAATTCCCTACCTGTGCTTTCAAATTACTTTTCTTCAAAGCAAAGCCAAAGAAACAAAAATCCATAGCTCTGTCTCTGAGGTGTGTTCTTTCATGTTTAAAGAGCCAAGTATTCAAAAATCCTCACCCTTATTTACCCTTAACACTTAAATGCTTCTGAGGGACATACACATCTTGGCAATTTAATCTTTAGTSATCTTCATTGATAAACTGGCTTTCYGTGTCTCCAGGCTCCAGAAGTAGCAGATCAGGGTCACTCTAGTTTATAAGCTAGTGTTCTCCAACACTAAGCTCASCCTAAGTTAGTTCTGTAGGATTTCTCCTGTCTTTCAATRTAGTAGGTAGATCCTACGTGTGCACAGCCCAGGAGCCAGGCGGATTGTTTCCTAGGAATGGTTGAGCAAAGCAGGATTTAACAGACAAGAACGTGGTACTTGCATGTAATAAAGCAAATGTTTACATTAAGCACAATACAGCAATTTATTTAGATGCTTAAATGAAGAATACAAAGGGAAATAAAGATCACAAAATTATACATACTACAACAGTGTGTCATATATTAGATGGTATAAATGAATAAACACCTTGTTGGTGTTAACTAAAGATAAAACTAAATATCCAAAACACAGCACTTTTGTTTCAGTGTGCTGCTTCAACACAATACACTTTTATACAGATCTAAAAGGTGTCAAAATTAGTAGCTGCAAACTTTGTTTCTTGCATGTGATTTTTCTTTTTAGCTTAAAAGATTTCAGAAAATGGCTCTGAAATACATTTGTCATCCATTGTAATGTCAAGGATATTCAGAACAAGAAAATTCTATAATACAATAGAGTCCAGATATATTTTTTATGTTGCTGGCCTCTGTTTTGAGATTGTACAAGGTTATGTGCAAAAACTAAGTTTGTCAAAATTCAGACTATAGCAGTTTCAAGCTTTTGCTAGGTAAACTAGATACAGCATTTATTACACAGCAGGGCAACACTAAAAAAGAGAAACAAATCTATGATGGATACACAAGAACAATTTCATAAGCTTCACTTGAATAGGTCTAAAAGACTGTACAAATATACATTTCAACTATTCAGAATGATACATGAAAAAAATCAATTTCCCCATAGTCTACTATACACGTTGAACTGGTAGCTCGTATGTTGGCCCTATACTACCATGTGAAAAAGGATAATGTTTAAAAAGACATACAACTGAACATGTACAAGAGTGAAATAAATGTTGAAAATGCAGATAAAATAAACCTCTGCTTCTCCTTGTGTGCATTCTAGAGCCACCAGCTTGTCTGTGTTCACATTAAGTTACTGTGCTCCTCCCGGCAGATATTCTCCAGCGAGATTAGCCAAGAGCCTCCTGCAGTGACCCCGGGAGTAGCAGCGGCCACAAGCGCGGCCCGGCCCGCAGAGGCAGGAGCGCTCAGGATGGGATGGAAGCTCCACAGTCAGTCCCAGTGCCAGGCAGGTGGCGGGTGGGTGGGCATGGGCGCAGGTGGGTGCGGGCAGCGGGCACCGCTCACGCCTGCTGGCTGCTCAGCTCCACCCCAGCGAGGCTGCCGTGCATGGGCTCTGCCACCGCACCCGCCACGCCGTCAAACTGCTCTCCGTCTTCGCTGTCAATTGTGCTGTTCTGCCACTCCATCTGCTGATTCGACAAGCTCTCCTCCATCTCCGATGCATTTTTCCATTGCGACTGGTCCTTGGACCAAAACTCTTCTACTTTTCCATAGGAACGATTCTTCCACTTTGACTGCTCTTCATCACTTTCAGATCCACCCCCTTTTGCTTCTACAGGCTGTTTACTGCTGCCAGCATCTTCGCTCTGGGAGGATTCATCTGTCCACACTTCTGGCTTTACTTCTGATGTATTATCTTCATAATCAGAAACCTGCTGAGAACCAGGCCCACTTTCAGATTGTGAAGCTCCATCTTTCCATTCAACAGCATCATCTTGATCATCCTGATCACCTTCACTGTCGGAAACATCACCTATCAGTTTTGCTGGTTCTTCAGCAGAAATAATCTCTTCATATTTAGAGCCTTCCTCTGGTTTTTGATCACTCTTCTCTGGGGACTGTAAAGTATTTTCCTCCCCAGTCTCCTTGGATATGCTGTCTTCTGGATTCTCTACTAGGCCATCAGAAGAGGTTTTCCCACCACTCTCAGAAATTTGTTGACCAAATGGACTACTGCTTTCATTGTATTCCTCTTCTATGTTCTCATAGCTGTCCGAGGAACTTTCATTATCTTTCTCTATGTTTATTTTTTTATCAACAGTCTTACTAACATTGACTCTGGCATTCTTTTCATCATGGTTTTCAAACAGCCATTCGGCATCAAAATCCATCTCATGTTTAACTTTGTTTAATTCTTTCATGTTGAAACCGAGCAGCACACCAGGCTTATATTTTTCACAATCTCTAACACATTTCTTCCGTTTGTTGCTAAAATGAGAAGCAATRTCAGATTTCCATAGCCACAAACTGGCAGCCAGCTTTTCAATTTCTCTCCTACTGGGATATGGTTGCTTATTAAAATATTTTGTAAGAAATGTTTTCCTGGCTTCATAGGAATCGTCTTCGTGACCCTTGGGGTCCAAAGCTAAAACTACCGGCTCTTCCGGCCTCTCCTCGAAGGCAGAGGGGGAGTCGTCGTCATCCATTTTCCTTCTCTTCATCAGCGAGAATTCCATGTGTTCGTAGGAACGTTTCAGAGGGGCTAGAGCTGGCGACTGGTTGAGCCGAGATGAGGAGTTACCTTTTTCTTGGCCGTTCTGAGTCTTGCCGACGCCTCTGCAGTGGACGAGGTGCAGCGTGATGGTTGAGGCAGTCATGTTACTCGTATATACACCAAGGCAATGGATGCATTTGTAAGTCAGCTTTTTCTCAACTGGGTGAACAGTTTGAATAACTTGATGCCGCTCCCTTAAATGATGTGCAAGGGCATCAGAGATGGGTCCTTTTAGGATTGAAAAGCACAGAGGACAGAGAGTTTTACCCACATCTTTTTTGTAGGGAACTGCTGCTTGCGGAGAACTTTTTACAGGTACATCAGACTTCTCYTGGACTTTTGGCTGCGGTTTTGGAGGAACTGGGGGAGTATTCTGAGCGTGATAAGCTACAGATTCAGCAGGAGCATCTCTCAGGTTGTAGGTGGTCACAAGGAGATGGATATTTGTGTGGCTCCCCTGCTGCAACGTCAAATCGAAGGTCAGCGTGGAATCAGTTTTAGGTCCCATTTCTTCATCGACGTGAACCATTCGCATGTGAGCAGCCATCTTTTCAACATCGTTGAAGGTTGAACGGCAGTACGGACAAGACAGACCATGTATTAACATATGATTAAGCAACGTGTCAGTAGGTAAATAGCGATTACAGTATAGACATTTGCTAGTAAAATTGTGTATTTTCATTATATAATTAGCTACTGCAGGCACCTTTTCAGCCTTGTGCTCCTTTTCGAAGTGGACACTATACACATTTTCAGGAAAGAGCTCATTACAGATCGTACAGATTTTCCACTTCTGTGTGGAGGATGTATTGACAGTAGAAGGACCTGTAGCAGCTACAGGAGATTTTGAGCCAGACTGACCTAATACTCTTGAAGCTGCCTGTGACTGAGATAACGATGTTTGCTTCAACTGAGCAGGTGAGAGAGAAGATGAATTGCCAGACTGCAGAGAGTATCTTGCTGAGGCCTGTGATCTCTGTTCTCCTCCAAGGGTATAAGGCCTTCCRTTTCCACTCGAAAACTGTTTCATAGTTTGGGACTGCTGGGGAATGGAAACGGGCGCGTTCCCGCTCAAGTTCAGCCTTCCCCCTGGCTGACCAACGTAACTCGGTGGCACCGATTTGACTCCATAATTATTTTGTTGCAGGTGAACGTTTGACATCATATTCACTCCAGAGTTTAACGTAGGCTTTGGTATAGTGAGTCTGTTCATCATCTGCTGTGACGAAAGCGACCGAACACTTCCAGGGGAAAGGGCACCCATCCTCTGCGGGAGTCCCATAGGCTTTTTATCCTGTGGTTTTGGAGCTATTAGCATCAAAGGTTTAGATCTTGGAACCACTACATTAGTGTGACCTATCATTGCTGTTACCTGATATCCTATACGTTCGTGGTCTTCGATAACGTGCTGCACTAAAGCTTCGTATGATTTCGGCATGAAAAGGCATCGCTTGCAGTGGATACTACCCTCCTCGCGGGCGCTGGAGCTTAACGGAACTGCACCATTGAGCGACTTCTCACCTCCCTTTGCTACATAAGGAGCAGCAACATGCTGAAAGTGTTCCCTGTAAATGTGCTTCCTAACTATTTCATACAGAGGATCTCGGTAAGTGCACTTCTTACAGTAATAAACAGCTTGTTCTACACTGTCAGCCTGCTTAGGTTTAAGGCTATCATGTTTGTTTTTATCTTTAAAAGTGCTGATGCCTCCACTCACTGTATTGGCATTTGGAGCATGAAATATTTTAATGTGCGTTTCCAAAGTCTTTTTGTCCGCATTGAAAGTACAGTAAGGACAGTTAAGAAGGATCCTATTTTCAAAGTCTTCRCTATGAACATTCCGGAAGTGGCTTTTGTAGGCGGAAAAGAACTTCGAGGAAAATGGACATGCACTGCAGCAAAAGGGCTTTGTCCGATAGTCCTTAAAACAAAGAACAAAGCAAAAACTAAGTAACCAAGAGCAGTTTGCAGGAAAAAAATCCATGAGCTTCTCCAAACAATAACATTTCTTAATCTTAAAACCCACTGCAACAATCTCAAACTTTTTATTAACTTCTCTGCAACTTTTGGCTTTAGAAGTTGTAACTGTCTGAACAAGGACACAAAACCACACGTGCCAATTTAGAGCTGCCTCAGAGCTTACACACAGACCCAGCAGCAGGGTCACACCAGAAGCCTCTTGCTCCACACCACTCAGCAGAAGCTGCCTTCCCTGGTGGGCTGAACAAGTCCACCAAGTCTCATCCTTGGGGAAAGGACAAGCATGACTGCTGGAGGATAACATTATAAAAGCCATGATTACTTCCCATCAAAACCTGCCAAACATCTATAAGTACAAGATAGGTATCTGACCTGACAGCTATTTCAGCGTCTTAATCTATTATAAGCTTCTAAGATAAAAGATGCTCTTCAAAACTTACTTTATATTGGTGTACAAGTGGAGTTAAGCTTACCAAAGTTATGCACTAGGTCCACACAAGCCCTTAAAGCAACCAAGCCTTTTCCTTCAAAGCACAATCCCCCCCCCCCCTTTTTTTTGTTTTTCAATCTTGGATCAGAAGAAGACATATTTGAAAATTTACCACTTGTATACTTTCCCTGCTCCCTCCATCTCTGGCAGTTTTAAGATGTTGCTGATACAATCTTGTTAACTTTTAACAGAAACTGGAATTATTGTGCATAGGCTTTGGAGATAGCCACAAGCAATGTGACATTTCCCATGAGATAAAACATGAAATTTAAAGAGTTATGGACTTTTCATCATGTGTATCAAACMAGTCTTGTGCATCAAGTTAGACATGGATCGGATAAGGTAGCCAGAGATTGCCCTGTGAGTAGGTGCATATGCTCTGGCAACTGGCTGAAGCCTCAGACACCTGGCAGGCTGCAGAGAAGAGCCCACAGAACAAGCTTAGTCTCCTTTTATATTACAATTACAAGCTGTCCCCTTTTATATGACACGTTTTATTCTGGAATGAACTAGGGAAAAAAATCAGTGCAGTTTATGGAACATACTAATAAAGGAACTTTTTAGATACCACGCTAGCAATCCATGGTTGCTTCCCACTTCCTATAGCAAGCAATACCTGATCTTTCAGATGCTGAAAAGGGCCTCATTTTATCATTCCCTCCTTACATTTCTAGCTTAATTCAGATTTCTTGAGCTTCATAACTAGCTCCATCATCTTCAACAAAACTCCCAGTGTCACTTCATTCTACTGTACGTAGCTTCATATGCCAAAACTGAGTAATCCCAGGCACAGAATCCTGTGGTGTGACAGACTAACAGAACTACAGCAACAGTGGAGAAAGAGCTAGATACATTTTTAACA
>NW_020455532.1:5853335-5872253 GCF_003342845.1 Nothoprocta perdicaria
AAACTACCATCAAACTGTTCTTCTGGATAGTGAAGGATGGTGAAATTGTTCTGAGCAGCAGAACAGATAGGCTCCCACTATACAACTGAAAATCGTGCGTAAAATTCCTTGAAAAATAAGTACTCCAATATTTGGTCATCAATATTTAAATAAAGATCAGTATTACTGATTTTAAAATACACACAGCTTTTTGTTGTCATTTAAACTGAAGGCAGCTGATAAACTGGTAAAACTACAGGAACCGCTGCTGGCCTATTTTTGAAACACCAGTCTGAACCATCTTCAACATTGGAGGCGTCAACAGAAATCGTTACCAACCTGATTTTTTGTAAGCGATGGGTCCCACAGTCCTACATCTTCCCATGTAGTGTTTTTCAAATAAAAGTCATTAGGTTCAAACTGCTTAAAATCCTGGAGAAGGGGAAAATAGGAAGAGAAGACAAAGAATCAAAACCAAAGACCAGCTGCCCCCTTACACAACTCTCACAAGCATCCATGCCCTCTACTCAAGTGCTGCCAGCAAATAGAAGAGATCATCAATTCAGGGAAACTTGCATATTTAAAATGCAAACTTTTGAGATGGAAAATCACAAAAAATGACACAAACACCTGAGGAAAAAAATTCAAAATGAATCCTCCTGATTAAGCCAAACCTGCAAGTACCTACCCACTTTTCAGAAGCGGACACTGAGTATTGTCTGGTTGCAGCTCAACATTTAACATCAAAGTGTGTKTCACCACCTTTAGCTTTGATTAAAAAAGATCAGACATGAATTCAGATAGATATTTTATACTTAATCWAAAAAATTCTCTGATGCCCAAATAGCCCAATTTCAAGTAAAGAAAAAATAGAAGTGATTTATCAGCTCGATGACCTACCGTTCAGCACTGAAACTCTTCATTAAAACTTCAGAATTACCTTCTGTCCCCCAGGAATGTCCTATACCATGCCTAGTTCATGCTCTATTTTAAGGACAGTTAATGAATTCTACTCTTAGGAATCCAACATAAGCAAAAAACAACCTATCTTCAAAGTATGTCAAACCAATCATGTACAGTCTGAAGTGCATATCAGCTTAYTAAAAAGTGCTTACAAGTGTTTGCTAAAATTACTAATTAAAGCCTACTTTGTGTAGAATTAAAAGCAAAGCAGAGGTGGCACACATCCCTACTAGTAGTTGTAGAAACTCCTGAACAATAAAGCTCAATCAAAAACAAAAAATCCTTCTCAGAGGCTGATGAGAACMGAGAGGTGAGAGCTGGACGCAGGGAATTCTAGAAGCAGTCTTCAGAACTTGCAGTGAATCTAACATTTCTTGAAACAGATTTAAAAAATAAATTCATTAATTAAAAATTCAGATTCTGAAGACCTCAGAGTCCACTATTTTTGAAGCAGCTTAACTCCAACTGAAACACTTGSTAGGTGTCATACTTACTTCTATATGTTCTTTACAGTATTCCAAACCAATGTCACTAAGTATTTTTTTCACAGTTTTCCGGGCCTTTCTTAAACTGCCAAGGTTGTTGACAGGAAGTTGGAACATAGTTTCTATTGAAAAAGAAAGTAAGAGAAAAAGTTTAAGTCAAAAGTGTTTTGTCTCATGAAGAGCTGCATTCTTAATTATCAGTTATCTTCTCCCTCATTTTACCCACATTACTGGATCTCAGAGCTGTCCCATTAACTACAAAAGCTCCCCCTTCTTCTGTTTGGTTCTTAAATGAGGTGGGCCATGAAGCTTAAAACAAAACCCGATGTGACAGCTACTGCAGCAGTAATCAGCCCCATCTGGAAATAATTTATAACGTGTTTACATTTACATGAAATTACCTCCTGTGCTGAAATACTTAAAGAGTTATTTTTGTGCATTTGGATTCCAACTGATTTGTGGATTAGTGAGTTGAGCATCAATGTCTGTGTCACTCTTGCAATGGTTTAATGGCATCTCTTCAGAAAGAAAGATGCTGCTTGCATTGAGCTAATCACCTACAAAATCTTAATATCCTACATTTAAGATATGCTGTGGAATTCTTTAATATCTTATGGTAGTTCTCCCCTTTTTATTTTAGGAATCTCTATCATCAATAGTTAAGTTAACCAACTTAGATGCCACAGAAAGTCCTCAGAATAAAATACTGAAACAGACTGTTAAGAATGCCCTGGATTGAGGAAGGTGAGGCAGGAAAAAGAAATTAAGTTTCCTCCATTTTAAAGAATTATACTCTGACTGAATGGCTAAGYTACAGATACCAGGAAAGATACTGTTAAACATACATGATGTACGTGCTTTTCCCCTTAAGAGTACAGCTTGACAAGGTTGGCTAGAGCCCTTGAGACAGAAAACACCAGAAAACATAAAAGAGATTGTTTAACAACTCAGTGTATTCTCAGCCAACACGATAAACCCTTCCCTTTCAGTTCTGCACRTGTAGATAAATTAATTCCAATTACATTGGCTGTGAATGATTGAGGCTCTTCAACTAAAGGAAAGTCTAAATTTTTAAAGGATGTGGATTTCTAAATTCTGCCATAAATCCCAAAACACTACCTACATCAGCTCAAAGTAGACAGTTTTTTTCTAAGCTTTGAAACCCTTTATGGGAGATCCTAATACTTCAAGCATTAAGTCTAGAATGCAAAAAGAATGATTTTTGCAACCATTACATTTTAGTTATTTTTTTTCCCCTTGCTAACAGAGGATGAAAAGCAATCTGTCTTAGAAGCAGCCTACTAAGAGTTTTCTCAAARGGACAAAGGAAGTGGCTTGTGACTACAGTAACTGAGGGCATCTTTGATCGAAAACCAAAGCACCTCCACACTTGAAGGGTGACTTAACTGTTTACATAACAGCCTTCTAAGTTTCACACCCCTACCTGCTTTTACCAGACCAAGCTTTAAGACAGTCACTAACAAGGTACCTATTCCCTGACTCCTGCCATTAACAGTGTTTATTTTCAGAAATAAAGACCGAGAGGTTAATCCAACAGTGCGAGTACCACTGCAGCCAGGCTCGCAGCCTGCGAGTGGCTGCTGCTAACACCAGTATCCTCAAACTCACTCCTACGAGCAGAAAGATGATCAGAGTGTTAGGATTCATAGCACAACTATAAATGAGAAATTGCTATTTGTACTGTACTGTGTGTGTGTGTTACTGGATGAAGTAAAACAATACCCTTTGTGACAAAATAGTTTAAAAATAGGCTGAGGAACAGCAATCCCAATTTTGGGGAGCACTAGTAAGAAATTATATTGGAAGATGACGAAGACTAAGGGGAAAAAAAAAAGGTCAAGAATTAAGTCAAGAATTAAGTCAAGAATTTCAACTGTTAATTTTTCTATTGCTTAAAGCAAATGGTTTAGGAAGGTTGTGTCCTACTTGCAATTCCCAAGTAGTAGCATTTTCTCTATTTTTTTTTTAATCTTTGGTTGAAACAGTAAGCAAACATTAACATTTAAAAATGAAAATGCAACTCTAACCCTCAGTTGATTTCCTTAGACCACTCAATATGAAATAGCTTTCAAGGCCGAGCCCCCTGTCACTTTTTTCATGACTTGATTTAAAACAGCTCTGACCTTTATGATACTAAAACTGCATTAACAGGAAAGCAAAATACCACATACTATTAACAACATGGTAATATGGCCAGACATGCCACTCCAACCCCATCTCTGAGCAGGAGAGTGCTCAGATTGGATTCACGTCCTCAGCTACYGGTCAGGTGAACTGGAAAGGAACATCCTGCTTTAACGTTCAAGTCCCTCTCTCCCAAAAAAGAATTGGGAAGCGTGACTCTAACCACTAGTTACAGTAAAATGACGTGGGTTTGCTCTCGAAGCGCAGTGCTATCATGAGCTTTGCTTTAGCTCAAGAACGTCCATTAAAAGCTCCTATGACATATCTGCGATTTCAGTAGCTTCTTCACTGTTAGCTCTGCATGGTCAATTTTCATCAGAAAACATGGAAACATGGTTGAATGTGAGCAAACATTCACATGAATTCCAAACCCGGGGAGATACAAATCCTTTCTTAAGATGAGCTGTAGAAAAATTAAAGCTCCCAGCAAGCTTCCCTCTTTTCTCAGCAAAACCTCAAAATATTGAGGTCAGCAACAATTCTCAAAAAAAAAAAAAAGTGTATTAACAAATAGTTTCTTTCAAAACAAAACACCACTAGCAACTTTCTCTCTGCAATAATTAAATTGGGGTTGGGGTTGGACTCTATGACCTCTGAGGTCCCTTCCAACCTTCGGCATTCTATGATTCTATGAAATACTTTCTCTTAGTGTGTCCAGCGCACCTGGCGATGCAAAACATACCACAATGGAAACACACCAAGAGCTAAAGGAAACAAGATTGCTAGGGGTGCTTAGAAACAAGATCTTGATTTCATCTGCACCTTCTTCTGGGCCCTGCCCTCCCCTCTGCCTCCGGGGCAAGAATTCATTCTTTTCAACAGGGCTACCTCTGATTTGCTGATAAACTCAGCTGGCCACCCCTTCAAATGTACGTGATGGAGCAGCTGGAATTAAGGAGTCCTTCAACTCACTGGTCTGGCCATAGCCACACAGTGCTCCGGGTAACAGCCACTGTGCAAAGCCTCAACAAAAAGGTGTTCCAGGTAGAGCACATGTGTGAAGGAAAAATGCCTGAATGAAGAGCTATCCCATTAAGAAAAGCATCATCTTGATCCAAAAGAACAGCAGAAGATGGAAAAGAGCATTTAAAAGAGCATTTTTTTGCATTTTWAAAAAAGCAAACAACTACAGGGGTAAAGGTGTAAAGAATGTTTTCAGGTCATTACAGTTATTTCTTAGCTAAGTGGAGGAACAACCGTTAATAGACTTTTTGTTGTTGTTAAGTCTGCACTCCTAGCAAAGATCAGCCAAGTTCCAGACTCCCACAACAAAACTCAGTGGTGCTCAGGACATGCAAATCTGGGGGCTTCTAGCAGACTCTGAAGTCTMCCAAAAGCAGCCCCAGGAGACCAGGACTTATTCTCAACTGCAGCACTGACGTGCATCTTACAACCTCAGAATCTGGATGTGAATTGACTACAACTTGTAAAGTCCGAGTCATCTGCAGGAATCAGCAGTTCACTCAACAGAATCCTATCCTGAACTGAGAATGGGCAAGAACATAATAGAGGCCRATTAATTTAAATAGCAATTATGGGCAAGTTTTAGGAGAGCAGCTAAAACTGCAGGCTAGAAGAAGCAACAACACTGTGCCTCATTCTGTCAAAATCAAAGGTTTTTAGCCTTTCTTTCAGCTTGGACTCAAAGATATAATAAAAAGGAGATTTCTCTTCAAGGTTTCTATTACTTGACAGCAAAGAGATTTTTCTCTACTCAAGTTTATGAGCTTGAAAAAAAGAGTGAGAAAAAAACACTGCACAGCATCTCCAATGTTCTCAGAAGCATTGCTGCAAACACAATTCAGGAAGAAAAAAAAAAACCAAAACCAACGTAATCCTAGGAAGCAGGAGGAAGAAACTCATTTCTAGAAAGGATTGCTTAGGTTAGTAACAACAGCACAAACACCCAAGATACAGATCAGGACTGCTCATTTTTGACACATGACAAGAAAGCACATAGAAAAGTCTAGCATATAGATTAATGACAGGAGAGTCACGGAGGAGTTTTAGCTAACGCCAAATTCTTCAACGTAGCTGTACAGATTTTAGCATCTGGATGAGCTCACTGTGATTTTCAACTCCTAATTACCTTTCCACCACCTTGCTACTCCTTCTACTACTTTCAATTCCAGACGGAAACAACTGCAGTCACTACTTTGTCAAAACTGGCACATTCTCCTACTATGTTACTTGGAATGTTTTGTATATCCTCTTTTTGTTTAGTAAAAATAAACTACCCTCACTGAACAATTTAAAGCCATTCAGGTTAGCATTCAGATTACTGCAGTCACACCRTTCAGTCCCTTTAAGATTTCAGTTACCACCTGAAGARCTAATTCAAAAGAGGAGGTAGAAGATTACTGTGCAATTACTCAGAAAATTAACTGATATAAACACAATACTGCACACCTGTCCTAGAGCTCTGTATGATGGCAGTTCACATCCTATGCTATGGATTTTTGTCAGTGCAAACAGCCCTCCCTTATGAGGGAAGCACTAGTATCATACGCCGTATGTTGTACTCACGGCTCGAGCTATGGCCTTGCAGGAAGTGAATGCAGGCAGGAGAATGAGGGGAAAAGGAGATGAAGACAAGAAAACCCTCCCATCAGTCAAATTCTTAGAGGTAATACAAAAATATGAGCAGCACTTCCATTTCTCTGCAAGCTCAAAAACTTRTTTCTATTTTAGTGCAACTAAAATCTTAATTCTTCTGTTAAGAATTAACTCTCCAGTTAAAATTCAGTTCATAAAGAGCATCATTGTAGAACAGCATTCCAAAAACTAACTGCCCTTTGGGGGGAAATCATGCCAATGGACTTTCCTTAAAAGTGTTATGTCAACATTGGTAGTAAATTCCCCAATCTTCCTATAATATTATTATMTGGCTATTTCATTTACTTCCATTGGGAATTTTAGGAATGCAGTTCCAAGTTCCTCTGCTAAGTTCACAGGGCTGGAAAGAGATTAGTTCAACCATGCAGCCAATCAAGAAAAGGACAAACCACAGGACAAACCTTCCTTAGAAAACAGGTGAAAATCAGAAAAGAAAAATGGAGAAAGAACTGACAGAATAAAGAGAGCCCTGAAAACAAATGCATTTTTTCTTAATGTGTATTTATCAATTCACAGAGATACCCTGTTTTACAAACTCATGGCTTCCAGGAGCTGTGTTCTTCCAGGTTGTCTCATCACAACCAACTACTCCAAACAGRTAGGCTAAACTGCCTTTCTACAGTTAAACTAGCCTAGTTCTTCAGCTCTAACTTGAATGTTAAGGACAGAAAAATCCAAAGATGAAGACAACAGAATCCGTTTCTGATTTGCAGATACCACAGTCTGCTACAGTGTAGAAGTTGTCTACTGCTGTTCAGAAGAGGCACTGTTTCACCAACGATTAAGTGTGACACCCCTTCCCGCAGTGTTTCCTGCGAGTCCCCYGCAGGCAAAGCAGCTCCATCTCGCCAGAGCAAGGGCTGCAGCAGCCCCAGCTGTAAAGATAGGAATAAACTGTCATCCTGTTTGACAGGAGCACCATCCTGTTTACTCCAAGGGCTCTAATTTGTAATTTCTAAATTGGTTTAGATTTCCAGCTGATGAGAGTCTGAGTACTCTGAAGAACTAAGCTGTCTCCCAGGGTAAATGTTGCCTGTTCATAAGCCTAAAGCTCAAGTTTTAAAATATGTCTACTTACTTTTATGTGAACTTCTCCCATTTGTCATATTTACAGACTTTTTGAGATGTCAACACTTTAGATCTAACCATGCGGAAATATTCCAGAACTGAGTACTTAAAGCACCCTTAATTTTTCACTTTTGAACAGCCTTTGTAATACAACTTTTCTGGGATAAAAAACAGCAATGGGATAAGACAACCACCTCCTCTGGGGCACATCCTGAAAAAAATCCCTGTTTCACCTTCTCCCATAACACATTTTGTTGACCCTTTCCTTCTTAACGCTGTTATTTATTCATATTATGAAGACCRAGATAACCCAGCCTTCATGGTGATCTGAAACACAGTATTACCACCCGCACTGTGGAAGAAAGCATTAGGTGTGAGCATGTATGCAAAACAGACAATTTCCAAAACAAGACGTAAAACCAGCCTTCTCTACCCTGTTGTGACTTTGAATTTGTGTGCATCTATATTCACACTGATCCTTCTGTGAGTGAGATGATTAGCTCTTTGGGAACTGTAATTAATGAACATAACGTATAATTTCTTACACATTTAACTAAATGACACACATTTCTATTATTTCTGCATATGCTTATAAAACGGAACTGCTGTATCCCTTTCCCTCTCCCCCTCATCAACCCTCTGCTGCTTCAAAGGGTCTGTCCTTTTATTGCTCTTTCCCCCACTCCTCCTCATCCTTTTCTTGGCTGGTTCTTGGCTGCTTGGTCCTTACCTCGCTCATTTTCCCTCTTCTCATCTTCCCTGCGCCAATTCATAGTGTCCACATTCCTTCGTCGTTCTCTCTCATCCTGTCTCCACCGCTTCTTGATATCTTTGTCCTTAACTTGCTCATTTTCTCTCCTCTTCTCATCATCCCTGTGCCATTTTATTGTTTCTGTATTTCTCTGCGGCTCCACGCTTCTTTTGAGATAGTCTTGTCGCCTCCTCCTCTTTTTTAACATATCCCTTTCCCTGGCACGAGCCTGCTTTTCTTTCTGGGAAAGAAAAGCTTTACGGGGCATCATGAGCTGCTCCTGTACCTGTAATAATATTGTAGTCCATGGAATAACATGCTAGACATGCACTCGGTCAGTCAGGCACCAACAACTCGCATTTGGAGCTCAAAACTTCAATTACTCAGATCAAGGAATTGCTGCTGCCTCTCTTTCCTTCAGAACGTCCCGCTGGCTCCGCATGGGGCGGTGGGAGACACGCGGCTCGCTGCCCCGTGTGCGCCACCCCGCAGGCACCGCGGCGCCTGCCCGAGCGGCGCCCCAGGCCAGAGCCCCCAAGCCCCAGGCCCGGGCAGGACGAGCCCCCTGCCCTCCCGTGACAGCCTCTCCCCGAGGTTTCGCAGCCATTCGCACCACTCTGTCCAAGTGGGAGAACAGGCCGACCGGAGAGAGTTGMGAAGCAAACAGCGGTGTTCAAATTCCACCTCCTTCTCTTGCCAAAGATCTGTATTTAATGCAACTGATTTTATTTAATCTTCTCAGACCTCCATTTCTATGAAAATTGGATAAAATTGGCCAACTTTTTTTTTCAGAAGTGGGGGAGGGGAATCCAAGACAAGCCACAATCTGAAAAATTGTATAAGCTTCGTCTCCTCGGGAAACCGGGCCAGACAGTTAACTGCAGTTACTGAAGCTCTGACTCATCTGCTCAAACTTTCTCTACATATGTTATGTCTTGCAATATTCACAAGAACAAAGGAAAAAGAGATGACTATTTACTGGGAGCTTCTACCGACAGCAATCCTGATTTGATTTTTTTTTAAATGTTTCAATCCAGTTTACATTTTAACAAATTGTTTTACGTTTGGACATTTTTCTTTAGTCATCCAATGCCTTCACATCTGATCAGGGTTAATATCTGCATTTCCAGAATAATGGCAAACAAAACAGATGACAGACAAAATTTATGCTATTGCTCATGTTCACATACTGCTCTGCCCACATTGAGCAAAGCCTCACAAGCTGAACTCAATTTGTGGCCCAGGGCTTGGGGGTTTTCTGGGGGAGGTTGTTTAGAAGAGAGTTTTGCAGATGTCTAATCAAAATGAAAACTGCAGAAAGGACAAAATTACTAGATTAGATGGGATACTTAAATAAAGCCTAAAACAAAATGAAACAAATGTACTTTTAAATTTTAGCTACCTTATGGAAAGCACTTGTTCCCAGCATGCAATACTCCATCCTTTTCCTACAGAAAAAGCAATGTTTCAAACCCTTATTCTAAAAACTTCCTTTTCCCCTGTGTAAAACACCCCTCCCCCTTGACTTAAGCCTACTACTCTATTCCATTGCCTTTGTTATGTCTTACAATCACATATATTTTTCATTCTAGTAATTCAGAACAAATTCTCCTAGTATTCATGGTAACACTAAAAGGGAAGGGCTGCAGTGAAATGAAACACAGCATAATCATATAAAAACGCATGCAGTTTGATAACAGGTTAGTGCATAAAATTCAAATTCTGCTAAAAATGACAAAAACTACAAGGTATCTCTCTGCCAGACGGTTTGTTTTAAAATGTTAAATATTTCTCAGTAACAGCTATCACTGATACCAGGTAGCAGGAAAATCCTGGATCAACATCATCAGTGCAACTAAGACACTGCAGATCTTGAAAATAATTTAGTTTCTCTACTGGCTGTGTGCTGTTACTGTATCGCAGTTGTTTGCATCAATTGCTGTTGTTTTATCGATGGTAATAACTTTTTAAATGTACATTATCCTTAGAAGTTTACAGGTAATCTGGCTTTGCTCCAATAACAACATTATGAATAAAATTTAAATCATACATTGCATGCAAGATTCCTCCCATCCTCCCTCCCAGGCAAGTACTGACATTTAAAACTTTCACTTTTTACAATCCTTTTAGGAAATAATTGTTGTATTTTCTTTCATTTGTTTTTTCTTTCCTTCTTTTGCTTTGGCATTCCTCCCTCCCCTCCATGAGACATTCCAGCCCACTTTGAGAGACGAATTTATGTACAAATGATAGAAAATATCTCAATATAACATTTTAGTTAAACTGTGTTTCAAATTAGAAATGACAAATTCCAAGGATTAACTTAAAGGGACACCCAACTTAAGTTATATTTTTGTCTTTTAACTTTCATATTACAAACCAGAAGTTCTTCCCAGGTTATTTCAACATGAGGCAGTACTTCAGGCTGTCTTACCCTTTCCCCTGTAATAATCAAAACTGTATTTCAGTTCTGTCTCTGTTGCTCTTAATAAACCAAAAGGGAAGGGAAAAAAAATAAACCAGGAAACTAATTAGATCCAGTGAAGTTGCCAGGGAGATCAGAAGCTGAATGTCTCCCTCCCCACAATTTTTCTTTAGGTCAAGTTGGTGTTCCTTTAAGTGCAGTGTCCAAACGTCAGGAGCRAATAGAACTAGCCTTCCAACTACTTCCTGCCCATGCTTTGTCAAATGAAAATCTTAACTTTTCCCATTCTATTCGGTACATATTATGAGGTATTTACCTCCAAAAATAATGGTGCTTGGGCGTCTCAGACTCATTGGACAAGTTTCATGCAAAAGCCTCCAAAAATAATTCTCCTTCCAGAACGCCCACCTCAGCGATTATATTACACCTACTGTGTGAGGCCAAAGCCCGGACACAGAAGAAGGATCATATCCTGCTGTACAAAACAAAGCGTTAAAAACAAGAGATAAGAGATGTGATAAGGGCAATCTTACATTTATAAATTACCTTTCATTGTGAAGGACCCCAAAGCTTATTGTAAACCACATATATACCTTTACTGACATGGAGCTACCGTGAAGTGCAATCCAGCAAACAGTGGTGCAGAGACTTAGCTGCTTTATGTTTTAAACAGATTCCTCTGGGTGATGCTGCCCGGGAATACTGACACTTGGGATTTGATCCAGTTACTCTATAGACACATGCAGCAGGATACAAGACAAGTGCTCCTGCTCACAGTTCACAGGAGCTTTGGACATCGGGGCCTCAGATCTCGCTGAGCTCCAGGACGTGCAGGCAGAGCGCGCTGCATCAACAGCCCTTCCTCGTACGCRTTGTTCTTCCTAGAAGGTTCACGTACAAACACAGCCCAAACCTCCACTGCAAAACCACGGGAGATCAAACAGGTGACACGGCCGTCAACCACAACCCTAAGGGAATTATTTGGATGAACGTTTTCTATTACATAGCTGCTAGTAGGAGGATTTGAAGGATCTGAAGCAAACTGTTGGGTAATGGCATGTCAGGCACTATGTTTCTAGTGGAGAGATGCCCGATACCTCTTCAACTCCTGTCATCCATGGATGGAAATTCAGTTTAGACAATTGGAAACAAGTTCAGCATCATGAAATCAGAAACAACCAAATTTAAAGTTTATAAAAGCAAAACTTAAGTGACTCAACAAATTTAAAACTATTAAAATTTATCTCAGTTGACCATTTAGACTGACATCACCCAGTGTCCAGCATTTTTTTTACTTTGGAAAACCCTGAGTTTGTTTTCTTTAGTCTTCATTTCGTCAGGATTTTAAGTTAGAGAAGTTTTTGGCTTACATACAAAAGTGCAACATAATAATGCATCTCAGGTGACAGCAAAAGCATGTCTCTCAGATCAGTGAAGTGACTTGTTTTTTTAGGTGTTTTTTTGTTTGTTTGAGACTCCCTGTTCTAAACACATTGTAAATGAGTTTGGCTTCTAATGATTTACTTGGTTGCATTCAGTCTGCTCTAAAAAGCTGGCCATGAAAGTCTACTTAACACAGTATAAGCAAGATTTGTAGAAATACAAGAAAAAAATGCTATGGTTCCCACTGCAATAGAAATTACAGCCTCTCTCACATAGGGAGGGTAAATGATACTATATAATGCCTTATATTCACAGGAGGAAAACAGCAATCTGCCCCTGTGGCTACATGGAGGCTGGTATTCCATGTCCTGAAAATTCCAAGAGACTTGAGCAAGAAAGGGAAGCAGATTTGTGCAGTGGTCAAGAAACAGAAAGATGGCACAAGGGAGAGTAGGCAGATCAAGAAAAACAGGAGCAGGAGCATTTGGGAGAAGAAGCCAGAACACAGAAGCTGAGAGAACCAAAAATTGCCAAAAGCCTCCTCGAGCTGGTAAGAGTTTCCTCCCGAGCATCTCCCCCCAGTGCACTGACCCATCACAGCTAGCACTGGCTTACATCAAGTGTTTGCTCGCTCTTCTGTCGACTCTTTTCTCTCCTCCATATTCAAGCATTTCTGGCCTAATTTTCAGAGGGGCTGTGCACCCATATCTCCTGTGGAAGTAAYGAGAGTTACAGTTACACAGCACACCTGAAATGCCAGACAACTAACGCTCCACGTTTCAAGTCTGCTGTAACCTTAGCATGGAGGCTGTAGCTGCATGCACACTCTTCTCAGAGTGACGATCTCAACACAAAGCACCTCTGTAATATCAGCTCGAGCATCTACAGCACCAGGCTTCTGCCCTTGTAACATCCTCATCTAATCCAGCTCATCCCTAAGCACATTTAATTCCGAGCAGGTAACTCTGCATAGCTGCCATGCTGGATGCAACACATCAGAACATGCTTAAGGTTGCACATCACTGACCACAAGCCCCCAAGGCAGGTGGCCCTTTAACTTGTAGCTATATTAAAAAAAAAAGACAAGGCACTTTCTAAAGATGCAATCTGAAAACCTACTACCAAATCCCTTAAAAATCTGAGCATTAAAATTAAGACAAATTGAACTGAACAAAATTAACAGTTTTTTCCTGTATCTGGTCAATCCATTTTATGACTTTTACAGCATTAGGTACATAACAATCCTCAACTCTCCTCTCACAATTAAACTATTTCTGAAAAGTCTTTTCATAAAAAAAAAAAAATTAAGAAGGTTTAAAAATCACTGTAGAGATTAAGTCAGCTATCTTAAAAAGAAATAAGGCTCTGTGTCAAGCAAAAGGAGAGTTCACCCTGCCTTCCTGGACTTCAGTAGGTTGTCCTCCTTTTCTGACTTTTATACTATGTAAATATTTCTTTGTGGGTGGGGAGATCATAAGTTCATCTGAAATCTGGTACCCCCCCCCAAAAAAAAAAAAAAACCCAAAACAAAACAACAACAAAACCTTAAAATCCCTTTGCAGGAAGCTCTTAAGCAGAAAAGCTAACATGCACATAAACACAAACAGCAATCTTCAGCAGGGGCTTAGGAAATTCTGTTTTATCTTGGATTTTTTGGAGTTTATTGTCTAGCCTCCACCTGGTTACACCAAGAACTCCAATACCCCTTCAGAGAGGAAGGCAAACAACCAGTGTTCCAGTGAGAGGAATCAGGAAGGCTGATGTTCCTTACTTTCCATTCATTTTTAAAGGTTAAAAAATATATCATCTGCAGCCCAACAGACAGGAATCTCCTAAGTCATTCACACACTTCTCATTCTTGCTCGATTTCTGGAATTTTCCACTGGTGCCAGAAGCWCCATCTGGTGGGTGTGTATACTAACTGCATAACTGTACGGGAATTAACTATTTCCTTATCAACTTTTGTTAAGTAGTGTAAGTTTTATACACTGCATAGTTCTTATACCCTAATATCGAGCACAAGATGGCTGAATTTTGATTGCTGTGGGAACCATAATTCCTAATTCCTTGGTGAATAATCTGTTGTCCAACACTACTGCAACTTTCCRTTGTGTTTTCTATATATTTTATTTGACCACAAAGACAAAAAGGTGAGGTGAAGAAAAGAATTACTTAACTGCATTTAAATGTTTTCCAAAGGATTATTTTTTAGAAGACACATGATAAAAACAACACAGCAATTCTAGCAATCTTTAACACATTCTGAGACGCAGTTTTAAGTTAGATCCATTCTCCAGGGCATGCTGTACATCAGTGCATAAGATGTTTTAAATTCAGGGCATCAGCAACTCAAAAAGGAGGCTCTCACACCTGCAGTCATCTTAATGTCTTTTGTGACTGCCCAGGATAAACATTTATATGCATCTACATACACAGTGAAATCAATATGTAATATACATACTCAGTGTGATAGTCATGCTTGCTTAGGGCCATTGAAGACTTTTGTTTGAAATGTAATAAAGCCTGCCTATCTTACTGAAATTTGAAATCAACATCAGAGGCCACTGAAGCACAAAGGATATAATTTGCTTACACCTTGATAGCCATACTTCAGTGGTCAAGAAAAGGCTGCATGAAAATGCTTTACATTTTCCGAAGTAATCCTCATCTGGATTGTAGTTAAACATGTACAATCCCAGAACAAAAATGATTTTAGAAATGAAAGCATACTTCATGATTTGCAGTTACTGTTCAAATTGAACCAAGAATCATCTTGAAATTTTTAATCAAAAAAAGCTCACAAAAGCAGCRGCACAAAGCCTCTGTAAAACGTGTGAGAATAAAGCATGTAATCAATAARCATTTAATTTAGGACTGGATTACACCAATTCTAAAACTGCAATCAAAGATGTGACTGCAAGCAAAAACTGTAGCCCTGGCATCTCTTTCATGTTTTCCCACTGCCACCAACTGTGTCAGCAACTGTATTTGTGCAGCAGTCAGAGCAGAGAACTGATCCAAGAGGAAAGGAGACGTTCTCAGCTGGAGCAGTTCCCCCACACAGAGAAGCGCTAGGACTGGTACAAGGAAGGGGGCTGCTAAGGTGGGCTCGTACCAGCACATCCAGCAGCCCTGTGGTCACAGACATGACCTACGAAACTGCACCATGCCTCCTAACTAGGAAAATGCACTGCTTGCATGCTGTTAAGCAGCAGAACAAATTAACAAAAGGGAACATTCAAACGCTTTCACAAGCTCATCCAAAACTCTGCCAATACACATTTTCTCAGCAGATATATTAGATATTGAGGTGATCCCACCAACTGACTAGCGCCTAAGTATTTAAAATGTAAAAATAGCTTGTGAAGTAGGCTGATTCCGATTATTTTTCCTGTGCACTACCTCTTCACACACCCTATGCACAAATGCTAGCATTATACGATTAGGTAAAGTCTGTAAACATGAGCTTAAAATCAATCTTACCACTCCACATTTCTTACCTCTTTCCCTTTCTGTCTAAGCATAGTTCCCAAGTGTTCCAAGTCCCTGACTACATTCCAGCGTTAATCCAGCTCAGCTACTGTTGTCTTCGGACTGACCCAGGAACCTTCGATATTCAAAAGGCTTCATAGCAGCAGCAGCAGGAATGGAGGGGAAAAAAAAATAAAAAGAATCACAAACTTACGTTTCACATCTTAGAAAAATGCATTTTAAGACAAGTATTGTTGACTTACTTTGATTTTAAGAAACATTTTACCACCCCCTGTTGCTGCTATGAATCGCCATCAGTAACAACTATTTTGGTCCAGCTGCAGCATGAGCAAAGAGCTAACAGATCCAGAGTCACGTCAGAAAGCAGTACACAGAGGAAGTAAGAAAGGGTGAAAGAATGTTGAAAGTTAAAGCCTGAAAGAGGCAAGCACAGATGGATGATAGGGAATAGGGAAGAAAGGAAGGCAGGTTCGAGAGCAAGCCCTCTCCTATTTGGGAGTGATGGGATCAACTACAGGGTCTACCTGAGTGTCACCTCAGAGGAAAGGCTGTTTGCACAGTTACGTGACTTCTATTTCTTGTGTTTTAGACACTACTTGAGAAGTACATTTTAAATGAAATGCTTCACCACCTGAGCTAGACAGCCAAGAACTTGCAGGTCTGATCTCTTCACAGAGGTAATTACACAGGTTTAGTGCTCAACAGCCAGTATCAGTTTTCATCCAAACCATCTTTAAAGCCAAGGATGGTGGTAACTGAACATGACTCACTGCAGGAAAAAGTGATATTTATTCCACTCTTACTCAAAACCATCAACCACCATTCACACTGAAAAGTACTAATGTGAGGTAGGAGTACGACACTGAATTTGAGCCTCACATTTGCCTTCAACGTTAGCTCTGAACAATACAGTTGCTTTTTTCCTTTTTTTTTTTTTTTTTTYCCCTTCCCTCCTTGAGGCACAAGGCCCTCAGGTAAATCTGAAAAAATGTCTTCTTTATTCAGTCTTAAAAGATGTATTATGTTATTCCACCAGATCTAAAGCACATCTTAAAAGCTCAATGAAGAACTCAATTTGGTCATCCTGACGAGGAAAGAAAGTGCTTTTCCCCCAAAACATGTCAGGTCAGTCAAAATCAGTCTTCCAGACTTACAGTAAGTATTATCACTATTTTTTAAAGTCTATTAACAATTTTTTTTCAATGAATATATATTTATTTACATTATATTATCTTTACAGCTTGTTAATTACCCACAGCTTATACTATTGGGATATATCTGTATCACCTTTCTTATATAAGCTGGACTACCTCCACATTAATCATTAACTGCTACAATTATGTTAATCCAAATGACATTTGATATATAAAAAAACTCATAAGAGCAATTCTTAATTTAGCATAATCAAAAATAATGTAATGTTTATTTAGTTGAAGTTTGACATGGTCAGCTGTTATTCCTTTAAATGACTGAATGCATCTTGAAACCAAAAACAAACAACAACAAAAAAGCAGCATCATTTAAATACAAATTCTGCTAAATTAGCAATTGGAAAAAATACCCCACCCTTGCCAATCCATGAAGCAGATCTAGTGCTACCTGTGGACCACACCAATCAACTGAACAATTTCAGTCAATTAGCTACTCAATGTGATTCTTTTTTGGTGCTAAAGTCTAGAGACTTTAAACTATTTAGACTATTCTCATCATACCTAATACTGTTTTGTTTACTGTTTTGTTCATCCCTGATGTATAAATTTAGTCTTTCTCAACCTTACTTCAAGTACTGAAGTAGAGATAACTTCCCATTTCGGGGGGGTGGGGGGAGGTTCACTCTCTAGCTCCTATGTATTATTTACAGTCTCCCCAAAACAACTGCAGTAACACGAGCCACTGTTTTTCTCTCTTTTCACTAAGTCATTTATTCCAATTTTGTTCTCCTCATCAAGCCTTAAATCAGCTGCCATCTTAATGTATAAGTTATAAAATACCCATTTTGGACTGTATGAATTTTGACTACCAATATGGTTCTTATATAACTACGTATTTTGGAAACACATTATCATGGCATACTAAAGCTGGGATGGGGATAATCATCTATTATTTGCACTACTGTCTGTCAAAAGCAGCACTTACCTGTCACATTCACCTAGAAATACACTGGGCATCCCCCTCCAACTGGAGGGTCAGTGCAGTAACTGTGCAGCGAGCTGTGAGCTACCTAACAATGATACTTCATGCTAGTGCCAAATTATTTCCGTGCTTAAATAAAATGCTGTTGTAATATACTACTGTAAGTGACACATACCAATTCTGAAAATGCTAATGGGCATCTTCTGACAACCGGTAACTTCTATCCTACATATACAGAAAAAAAAAAACAGGTTATTCATCTCATACTGAAGAGCACAGAGTCTTTCTCTGTGTTTCGTTTGTGCAGCTAATGCTGAGCACTGTAGCACACACTTTCCAAACAGCTGAGAAGCTCCTCTCTAGTGAGAGCTTCTCATTCCTAGGCACAGGGAGCAGCAGTCACTGCTTGCAGCTTCTGTTGCCTACAAGCAAACACAACCACCTCTTACCTTCCTCATCTCTTGGCTGTCCAAATGACAGTTCTTTCCTAAAACTAAACACAAATGATCTCACAAGCTCTTAGTAACTAGTAAACTTTAATCCATGCCATATAGTTTCAAGAATAAATGGCAGTACCCTYTAAGGGATTTTCTATAAAGCTTTCATGAGCCATCACCTAAAGTAAACACAATAGCATTAAAAATGTAGCAAATTGAAAAATGTAGCAGATTGAAAAAAAAAGAGCAGCCCCCCCATTTTTCCTGGGCATCAAAAAGTAAATAAATAAATTTGAGTAAGGGGGTTTACTATTTAAAAAAATACAAAAAAAAAGAAGATCTTATTCAGGGGAGAGAGCTAGTTATTAGCTGTGTCAAAAGGGACACCCCTGTTCTGATGGCTGTATTTACTGGAAGCATCTTCTGCAAAGATGTAACCACCATGTTACAATGAATCAAGCTCAAGTGCAATCTTTGCCAGCAAGTGTACGCTCTTCTCCTTGCAATGCTCTAAGGTCCGGACAAGCCTCACCTCAGATGTGGATGCGCTGCTGCAGAATCGCCTCCCAACACCTAAAAATGCTCATGTAAGAGAGACCTAAGGACTGGCTGTGTTGGTTTCCTTAACCTCTTTGGGGGACGACCCGCCTCTCTCACCTGGCAGGATGTAACTGTGGCAAAGCTCTGCAACCCTCGCACTGTTACAGTTATCAACCTCCCCAAGGGAAAGTTTTCCCCACTAATCCCGTGGCGAGCCTGGAAAGGGGGGCTGGAAGGCCGAGGTGGTGACGGGCGGCTGCAGCCCGTGCTGGGCGCGCAGCTGGGAGCGGGCGCCTCCATCCCCTCGCCGCGCATCCTCCCTCCAGTGAAGGCAGGCAATAGCGGGGCGCCGGGCAAGGCGGAGGCGGCCGAGCTGCCCCGGAGCAACCCGGGGCCTGTGCCGCGCGCGGCGGGCTCGGCGCGGGGGGAGGCCCGGGCCCC